>NC_063195.1:15513892-15528892 GCF_017589495.1 Alosa alosa
TGGTCTGTGGGACAGATGATAAGGGTTCTCTGTATTCTCTAGGACACAAGCGACTCTATTACATCATCAACTGAGAGAGAGAGAGAGAGAGAGAGAGAGAGAGAGATGTGAGCACTTTCATTCCCTTTATGGGTGTGTGTGGGTGTGTGTGGTGTGTGTGTGTGTGTGTGTGTGTGTGTGTGTGTGTGTGTGTGTGTGTGTGTGTGTGTGTGTGTGTGTGTGTGTGGTTGTGTGTGTGTGTGTGTGTGTGTGTTTGTGTGTGTTACGTATTATTATTATTTGTAAGCATTAATGTAATGTGTGTGTTTGTGTGTGTGTGTGTGTGTGTGTGTGAAATGTGGTTGTGTTTGTGTGTGTGTGTGTGTGTGTGTGTGTGTGTGTGTGGATTGTGTGTTTGTGTGTGTGTGTGTGTGTGTGTGTGTGTGTGTGTGTGTGTGTTAATGTGTGTGTGTGTGTGTGTGTGTGTGTGTTTGTGGTTGTGTGTGTGTGTGTGTGTGTGTGTTATTGTTGTGTGTGTGTGTGTTTGTGTGTGTGTGTGTGTGTGTGTTTGTGTGTGTGTGTGTGTGTGTGTGTTGTGTTTGGTTGTGTGTGTTTGTGTGTGTGTGTGTTTGTGTGTGTGTGTGTGTGTGTGTGTGTGTGTGTGTGTTTGTGTGTGTGTGTGTGTGTGTGTGTGTGTGTGTTTGTGTGTGTGTGTGTGTGTGTGTGTGTGTGTGTGTCTGTGTGTGTGTGTGTGTGTGTGTGTGTGTGTGTGTCTGTGTGTGTGGGCGTGTGTGTGTGTGTGTGTGTGTGTGTGTGTGTGTGTGTCTTTTCGGGAGACAAACGTAGAAAGAAACTGAAAGGACTCACTCACATCTTTTTAGGGACTTTTGACTAGAGAAGTCTTATTTTATCCCCCCTGTGATTTGGCAGCAGTAGTTCACAGGGCATTGTAGCGCTGCCAGGGTAAACAGTTTAAAAAAACAGTTTACCCCGTTACCATGGCATCGATTGCGCCACGTGGGCAACCATGCCAAAGCGGGAGTGTCACTAACACGTTGTGTTGAGTCATCAATCAGACACATTTTATCCAGCGTGACAGCTGGATGTTGTTTTTATGTACTGCACTTTGATATTTAAGCACTTTATGGACCTCATTTAATGTGATAGAATGTAAGGTTGCTGATTTGTGTTGCTGGAAATTGGTTATGAATGCAGCGGGTTCCCCAATACACTTATACACAATTCAAAAAGAGAAGATAAGAGAGAGGGAGAGAGAGATAAAGAGAAAGAGAGAGATGAAGAGAAAGAGAGAGATGAAGAGAAAGAGAGAGATGAAGAGAGAGTGTTTTTGCCCCTATGCACATACTTCCTTGTTTTAAGGTGTGTGTTTGTGAGTGTATAAGTATAAGTATATATACTCTTTTGATCCTTTGAGGGAAATTTGGCCTCTGCATTAGTGAGCAGAAGCACACACTAATCCCGGCACAGTGAGCTGCCTGCAACAACAGCGGCGCTCGGGGAGCAGTGAGGGGTTAGGTGCCTTGCTCAAGGGCTCTTCAGCCGTGCCTACTGGTCGGGACTCGAACCGGCATCCCTCCGGACAAGGGTCAAAAGCAAGGTCAAAAAGTAAGGTCAAAAACAGGATGCCGTGGCAAGAAAACTCTGCAGTGAAGGACTCCAAGAGCCCAGCCTAAATACTGTGCCTGACTAAGTAATCAGACACAGGTGTGCTGAGCAGCAGAGCAGGGAGACAGGAGATGCAGTAGGTCAGCAGCAAAACATGGCATGGAGTTGACCACCTGGGAATGGAGCACCTTAAAAGTGCAGCCAGCCAGGTAGATACAGGAAAACCCGGCTCAGGATCTGGAAGGTCCTGGACGATTCGTGACCCTCCACTGCCCCCTACTGTAAAATAAGTGCAGCTGTTTGATTTTGTGACACCCTTCATATTACTGCCTGTGGGACTCCGAATGTGTTGCTTAGCTTGAGTGTCTGCACTGGTTTGCACATTTCAAGGGTCTAAAATCAAGATTTAAAATAAATAGAATGTACAGTGAAATATTGGGCAATTCATTTATTACAATCTTACCCATATGTGTTAGTTGTTGACTACTAATGAAGCTTTCAGTTCGTAAAGGAAGAATCATGCATCATGATGGTTTTAGGAAACAGTATTCACACAAACAAACAAACACACGCAAACAAACAAACAAAACAAACAAACAAACAAACACACACACACACACACACAAATAATCACCACAAAACCTCATGAATGTGTGTGTGTGTGTGTGTGTGTGTGTGTGTGTGTGTGTGTGTGTTTGTCCTTAACAGGCCTCTATCTGAGCAGCGGAGTGCAATTGGATGCACAATGCCCCAAGGGATGGACCCTCCATAATAGAAAATGCTTAAAGTGCCCGGATGGATTTGTTCTTAATAAAGGAAAGTGTTTAGGTAAGGATGATGGATTTGTCTATCACAATTCAAACAACCAGCAGCAGACATCACTATCCAACAACCAGACCAGACTTGCATCACCCATCCAAAAGGCTTCACATTCCACCTCAGCCTGTTTGGAGATGTGCTATTTAATGTCTTGTTGTTTGTTGCGACATGGAAGCAGCAGCCATCTTATAGTTATCTATACCACACACAGATAAGAGTTCCCAACCCAGGAACCCAAGACAGGGATCAGGTAGATGCAATGAGGGATATGTCTATACTGGTATAGAATGTGAAGGTAAGAATGCCTAATGAACTACCACCACACGCGATACGTAAGGGATAATGTATGTATGCCAGCCATTATTGGGAAAATAAGTCCCGACAAGGCGAACCGGACTTGGGGTCTTGCTTCGCCTTGAAGGGACTTATTTTCCCAATAATGACTGGCGTTCTATACATTATCCCACTTTTACATGGCTACTTGCCAAAACGAAAAAATAAACTCCACGATACCGTTGTTACCGTTTTGTTGTGGCTTTTGCTGAGAACCAAACAGTTCCCAACACACGCTGAACTTGAATCAAACGTTCTTTAGAACTCAGCTGATCAACCGTCTGCCTTCACATTTGAATGGAAATCTGTTGCCATTGACAGTGGTCATTATTTAGAGGTCCTTAGATGAAAATAATGACCAGTAGACTTTTGGGAAATCCCATTCAAGACAATGGAGCGTTCTACTAGCATTGTGAAGAGCAGTATAATGAAACATGATAATAACAAGCAGGGCCAGATACTAGTACTTAAAATCTACAGTATGTGATCACTTTGGCAGTTTTATTTTTTCAATTGTCAACAGAGATATCAGCAGAATCAAGATGCATTCTACTCTATCCTATTCTACTATATTTTATTGCATTCCAATCTACTTCTATATTTATTCACCATTGTGTGTGTGTGTCTCAGGAAACAGAGTCTGTCTGTTCTTCGCCTTGTCAACAGTCAGCTGCTGTTTGTTTGTTTATAATCTGTGTGTTGAGAGGATTTCTTTTTCTTTTATTTACAACCACCCCTCTGATAGATGTATTTCATTTAGATTCATTTTACTAAAGTTCTTACAGTTTCTTACATATTTTTTTTATTATTATTATTGCCTGACAACAATTTAGACGAAAATGAATGTATAAGTGTGGATCCTATCTGTGGACCGAATGCTACCTGCCACAACACAATAGGCAGCTACCACTGCACCTGTCAGACGGGATTCAAATCCTCAAAGGAGACATTTACTGCTGAGGACTCATTTTGCAAAGGTAAGTCCCTGTACTGTATAAACTGGGAGACATTTTGCTGGAATATTCTGGGATGTAATAAATTAATACATAGCATCCTGACTGTCCGCACGCACACACACACACACACACACACACACACACACACACACACACACACACACACACACACACATGCACACACACACACACACACACACACACACACACACACACACACTTTGTATCTTCCTCTCTGTAGATATAAATGAGTGCACGGATAAAACACACACGTGTGAGCTCAGTCAGACCTGTTTCAACACACCTGGATCCTTCAAGTGTGTGTGCCGTGATGGTTACAGACAAGGACGTGGGGACTTGGCCTGTGATGGTAAAAACATTTGTTATTCATTACATCTCTCTCTCTCTCTCTCTTTCTCTGTCTGTTTTTTCCCATAGTGTTTAGTGTAGATTAAAGACAGTTGCACAATAATTTGAATTTAATTGAATTGAATTTGAATTGAAGTCAAAATCAGGATCTAGAATTACAATTCAAATTTGAATTAAAGGAAGTAGTATTGAAATTCAATAAAATTTGATGAAATTCATATTTTAAGTGTATACTATATAGTGATTTAACAACTTATATTGCTTTGAGAAAGTAATCCACATAAAGCAGTGCTTCTCAGAATGTGGTCTGGGGACCACTGGTGTTCCACAAACTATCCCTAGTGGACCACGAGTAGATGTGGTAAAGTATCATAAGATGAGTGTTTGCAATATTGAACTAACTCTTGCAACACTGCACGTTATGTCAATTCACACTTCAAAACTGGAGTATGAAACATAACTAAAAGGTGCTCTAAGCGATGCCACACATTTTTTAGGCTAAAACATTTTATGTCACTTACTGCAAACATCACCTAACCAACCGCTAGCTGTCTGTGTCCTGAATAAACTGTAAAATGTGATCTCTGTGGACAGCCCAGGCTCCAAAAACGGCAACAAAAACAACCTGGGCAAACCTAGCCCATAAAAACATAAACTGTTCCAGCAAATCTCAGAAGAGATGCGCGTTTAGGAGAGTTTGCACAGGAGTGACATGGAAGAGAGGGGGAGGAAGTAGCGAGCTAGCTCTCTTTTTTGTTTGAAAGTCAACAGAAGTGACGTTAGCTAGCATCATTTAGAGCACCTTTAATTGTCAAAAGAGGGTTAGTTAGAGGAAAATCAAAGTCCTCTGACACAATAAGCAAGGTGGTTTAGCAAGTATTGTGCAATATACTGTTGAAGTAAGCCTATTGTTTTTTTTTTTTTTTTTTTTTTCTGTTGGTCACTGAGGTTTTTTTTAGTTAAGTGGTCCTTGGTCTAAAACAGTTTGAGAAACACTGACATAAAGTAATCCAAACCACATTTATAATAGAAGCTACCAGGATGCTGAACTGTAATTCTCCTCCACATAGCTAATCAACCTCAAACCTCAGAAACCCCACCCAGACACACAACATACCCACTCTCCACACACATACACACCTTTTCATCACCCCCCCACACACACACACACAAAATACGCCTTCTTAATTACTGCTTTTCAATTTTACTCTTTTAAGTTGAGCTGGCTCTTGAGCTTAAGAATTTCATTATTTATAATTAATTTTATAAGTATATGACAATAACACTACTTGAACTTGAACTTGAACTTAAATAGGTAACTTATAACAGTAACCAATTGCATTTCCAAAGTAACCTTCCCAACACTGAATATATGTGAAATTCAACAAATTCTTGTCATGTTGCAATGAATTTACTTCAATTTCCTGTCAATCCAATTCCAATTCAAAGTCAACTTCCTGTGGGGCAGAGTCAAATTAATTCAAATTTCCATTCATGAATTGAAATTCTGAATTTTGCACAAACCTGATCATTACAGAATGTTCTGTTTATGAAGGAAATTCAATGTCCACAGAATGTAATATATTATATGTACTGTAAATGTCCACAGAATGTAATATAATAAGTAAAGTAAATATAAAGTATTCTTTGCCAGTACGTTTGCCTTTCCTTTTCTGTAGAATTTATGCATAATACTACATGAACTTGGTTGAATAAATATACATGTATAACATATAGGCTATTCATTAATATGAATATTTATGTAATACTACCAATATATTAAAACAAAAATTATCCTATCATAAAATGAGAAAAAAATAATATAATATAATCACAGCAATAGGGAAATATTTTGCAACAACAATATTATTATTATTATTATTATTATTATTATTATTAGTAGTAGTAGTAGTAGTAGTAGTATTAGTATTAGTATTAGTATTATTATTATTAAGAAAGATAACATACCGTAATTTACCTTATAATGGGAATAATGGGAAAGTTATAACACTGTTTTGTTGAAGAATGCTGAAGAGGAAAGTTAGTTGTGAAACAGCGTCTTGCCAAAAGTGGTTGTGGTTTCAGATTCTTGAATGAAACGATTAAATAATTTGAAAAGCGTTTGTATACTGGTTTTCTTTGCCTTGTGGGAAATGGCATTTAGTTGTAGTATGTTCTCTCACTAAATGACTGCATGCACTAACTGAATACACCACCTGCAAGATACAAACAGTGTGTGTGTATGTGTGTGTGTGTGTTGTGGTGCAGATGTGGATGAGTGTACGGAGAAATCTTTTGATTGTGGCTTAAATGGCACCTGCCAAAACACGCCTGGCAGCTACACCTGCACCTGTCCTGAAGGGTTCAGGAACCATAGCAACAACACCAGAGCCCCTTGTGAAGGTGAGAGTGTGATTCGGGCCTGTTAGTCACTAAGCTGAAAGTTACTGCTGCTGGTCTGGTCTTTATTATGATGTACTCATGGTGCTAGTAAACTAGAAAAAACACACTTCACTTAACTTCACTTAAACTAGTACTACTAACGCAGACTGAATTGCAATATCATACTATGCTATGCCATTTTACAGTATACTATGCACCATGATACTAAACAGTGCTGAATACATTAATACTGCAAATTTTTGCCAGACTATTTTATTATGCTTTTCGCTATTTCAAATAATCTACTAAAATAAACATGTGCATGTGAGGTTAATCGTGTGTGTGTGTGTGTGTGTGTGTGTTCCGGTGCAGATGTGGATGAGTGTGTGGTGAGTCCTCCTGTTTGTGGCCAACACGGCACCTGCACAAACACACCTGGCAGCTACACCTGCATCTGTCCAGCAGGGTTCAGTAACCGTGGTAACAACAGCAGAGCCCCTTGTGAAGGTGAGGGTGTGATTCAGTGAGGTGCTCTTAAGGGAGGGAACTCTTAAGCAGGCCGCACACAGGCTCTGACAGGAGTGTGCCGACACTTTCTGTCACCTGCCCATGTACACCAGCGCCAACATTTTCAACTGACTAGTATATTTGATAAACAGTTATTATGTGGCGCTGGCTGACAAACATAAAATTGAATCGTAATCTACAGGGCAGCGGCAAAAGCTTGAATGCAGAGTGTGTCACACTCATATTGGTACCTATGTCTATGCCTTTACAATGCATACTACATGCTAACAGCTACTTGTTATCCCTATCAGGCATACACCTTTTGAGGACTGAATCCTTCCAGAACTTTACTGTAAATTATAAGTTTAATGGCTCATTTCCACTGGGACCAAGGTTGGCCCAAGGCTTTTCCTTGGACTTAAGCACTGTTAAATAGCCTTAGTCATCTGTTTCCACATGGTGTTGAAGAAAAAGTCAGAGGCTTTATGCCAGACACCAGAGTTTACCCTATAATGAAAATGCGACATAGTTGACCCCCATAAATGGTCACTTAAGTAAATGTAATCTTCAGTTAGCTACATTCTAGTAATCACACTCTTCAAAGTACGCCCAATGGCCCTGTTACCTGTAGACTTTAAGAACAAACAGTAGCATTTCAACACCTGAACCTGTAATGTACTGATTGTTATCGTGCTTTGCCATGTCACACTTTGCTATTCTTTACTGTGCTGTATTACACACAATGCTGTAAATCTATGATGCTACACTGTGCTGTGCCATACTTTGTTTAGCATGCTGGCATGCTCGTCAAACTTTATCTTATAACATGCTTCATAATGGTCACCACCGTGTGCGTGTGTGTGTGTTTGTGTATTCTCGTGCAGATGTGGATGAGTGTGTGGTGGGTCGTCCTGATTGTGGCTCAAATGGCACCTGCACAAACACACCTGGTGGTTACTATTGCACCTGTGCAGGAGGGTTCAGGAACCATGGCAACGACCTCAGTGCCCCCTGTGAAGGTGAGGGGGTGTGGTTTAAGGAGGTGCAGCGGTGCATTTGAGACAGGGCCTAGTGACCTCACTTAGAAAAAAGCTAAACACTTCACAAAGTACTTCATTATTATTGTGACACTGCTGGTGGTGGTAGCATAGACCTGGGCTAGAATGCAGTAGTCTGAAAAAAAGTTGTGTTGTTATAATTCCACTGCTGTGCCCTTGAACAAGGCACTTAGTCTGAGTTGCTCTGAGGAGAATGGCCCTTGTAATATAATTGATGTAAGTTGCAATGCATTGATGCGGCCATGGAGTGTTTTCAAACCTTAATAAGGGCAGTCTCATATTGATAATGATCTCATATTGGACAAATGAGACGCCTCAATGAAGTCAGAGATGATATATTTATTTGTTCAGTCTCTGAGTGGATGTGGAAGGGGACGGGGAATGGTGACGTCCAGGCTTTTTTTTTGGTCCTCAGAAATCTCCAAGCTCCGTGACAGGTGTTATTTAGAATATATTAAACTATACCTCAAATCTTCGGTACCTTAGGATGGGACCCACAACTGCAAATTACATCTAACATCACGCAATGCTGTCATGCCATGCTATGCTGTGCTTCACTGAATTAATAATTATATTATCAAACAGTTATATACTACTTCTACTGTGCTATACACACTAGTAACGTTTACATGGATGCTTCTATTCCGATTAGAACGGCTCAATCGGAACATTAATTGTCATATAAAGACCTCAATTGAAATTAAAATTCCAGATCCGATCAGAACTTTAATCGGAATGAAAGAGGTGGTGTAGTCTGCTCCTATTCCTAACGAACACCCATGTACACAGTCATTCGGATTGACTACTGTATCTTCTTTTCTTCTTTTTATCCGAAATAGTTTAATCGGAATGATAAAAAAACTGTCCATGTAAATGTGGATATGTTATCATTTTGAATATGGTGTTCTATACAAAAACATACTTATTCTATGCTGTATTTCTATTATCACACTGGATAGTTCTCTGTTATTTGCCATACTTACTAAACTAACACTGTACTAACTAAAGTTTGTGTGTGTGTGTGTGTGTGTGTGTGTGTGTGTGTGTGTGTGTGTGTGTGTGTGTGTGTGTTTGTCTTGGTTCAGATGTAAATGAATGTGAAGCAAATCATCCTGATTGTGGTCCAAACGGCACCTGCACAAACACACTTGGCAACTACGCCTGCAACTGCCCAAATGGGTTCAGGAACCATGGCAACAGCCTTAGTGGTCCCTGTGAAGGTGAGGGTGTTCAAGAAAGTGGGGTTCTCTACGACCTCAGGTCTAGAAGGCTTAAGATCGGAAACAACATACCGTACATACTACACACTTAAAACTATAAGAAACTATACAGTAGACTATATGACATACACTACACAGTCAAAGCTAAGAGAAACTAAACCATTGATAAGACAGACTCTACTTAATTAAAGCTAGGAGAAACTAAACAGTTAAACATGACAACACAATACAGAGTTAAGATAAGAGAAAAATATTTAAATAACAGACAACACATAGTTAAGATAAGAGCAACTGAACATTGAAATAAATAGACAATAGGTTACACAGTCAAAGCAAAGTAAAACGGCACAGTTAAATATGACAGACACTATACAGTCAAAGCTAAGAAAAACTGAACCGTTAAAGCTAAGATGAAAGATAACAGCCACTGAAGAGTTAACGCTAGCGGATGCTAAATAGTTAAAGCTAAGATGAACTAAATAGTAACTAAAAAGAAGCTGAACAGTTAAAGAAGTGATTCTCAGCCATCATCTCAGCCATCTAATCCTTAACACTTTGTCACATTCAGCAAATCCGGACTGTGACCCAAGGGCACATTTTCAAAATTATATTGGTATTTTTAGTGAGTTAGCACTTTGTGTTTGGAAAAAAAGTAATTATGACTTGTTATTCCTCTCTAACTGTCTTTGTGCCTCTATCTCTCTCTCCTTCTCTCTCTCTCTGTCTCCCTCAGACATAAATGAGTGTGAAACATACACAGGCATCTGTGGCTCTGAATCGGAGGGCAACTGCACAAACACTCGTGGAAGCTACACCTGTGACTGTCGTCCTGGTCACAGTAACTATGGCAACAGACAGGCCAAGTGCACAAGTGAGAAGTAGCTCACCCCCTCTCAAGCTCCTCCCCCCCCTCTCAACCATACAGTGGTCAGCCAGTGCCATGACATTCTACGAGACAGTCAGTAAGCACTTCTACCATATACAGTATTTTACCCATGATCCTTTTGATGACCACATGATCCTCTCTTTCCCCAGAACTTTCCTGTGATGGATATGAAGTCCCAAATGAGCAGGTACAGATGAATGATGCCTTTGTTCTGCTTCAATTACTTTCTCAGTCTCTTCTTCATTCTCTCTCTCTCTCTCTCTCTCTCTCATCCTGTCTTCATGTGCGTCATAGAATGACACCAATGACGAAATGACATAATGTCTGAAAGAGAGACGCGTAGATTCAGTGTCTCACTGTCCACCTGCAGTCTACCCTTCTTTCCTAACTTGTCTATCTCTTCACACATATTTGTCTCTCCTCACCTGTCTACATCTCTCTTCACCAAACCTGTCTCACCTCTTTTTGTCAAAACTCACCTCTCTGTATCTCTTTTTTTTGTCTTACACCTCATCTCTCCTTAGCTCTGTTGTCTGTTATCACTGTCTGTTTGTATCAATCTGTCTGCCTCTCTTTCTCTCTCTCTCTCTCTTCTCTCTCTCTCTCTCTCTCTCTCCCTGTTTCACTCATTCAATTCATGTGTCATAGGCTGTTGGAGGTCTGGGGCGTCTCTGGGAGAAGATGAGGAAGAACTGTGCTGGTCTAAGCAGCGGGGGAGGAGAGACAGCAGGTCAAGGACTCCTCGAGGTAACACGCACGTACAGACACACACAATACACACACACGCACACACACACACACACACACACACACAGAAATCTCTCTCTCGCTTTCTCACTCTCTATCTCTCTCTCTCTCTCTCTCTCTCTCTCTCTCTCTGTGTAGGACATGCTCACTGGGACAGATGAGTTCTTGTCCTCTGGCCAGGGCGTGGATGACAGTAGCCAAGTGACAGGCCTGCTCACCATGATGGAGAAAGCCATGATGCTCATCGGACCCCAGATGAAACAGAACCACACCAAAATGGAGTCACAGCATATAGGTACTGCAAGTTATACACACATCACACAAATGCACACACACACACACACACACACACACACACACACACACACACACACACAGGGGGACAAGTAGTTCAAAACAATGACCACAACATATACACAAATATTAGATAAGCAAACAAACGCTCAGGCAATATGTGTATTTTGTAAATAGTAAAAAAAAACAGAGGCAGTGCTTGGTATGAATTGGATTGTGATCATCTTTAGTAAAGTTGCTTGTGTGTCTGTCTGTGCTTGAACACAGAGGCGGAGCTTGTGGTGAAAAGAGGTAGAACTCCTCCCACTGGGCCGGTCATGTTGAGCACAGAGAACGCCTCCTTCAACACCAGCTGGGAAATGGCTGCAGGCTTATCCAGGCACACACACACATCACACACACACACACACACACACACACACACACACACACACACACACACACACACACACACACACACACACACACACACACATACACACACACACACACACACACACACACACACACACACACACACACACACACACACACACACACACACACATCTCTCTCACCCTTCCTCTCCAGGTTTCACTGTGGCTGCCCTGGTCAGCTACAAGAGCCTGGACTCCACCCCCGACTCCTCCTTTCAGGCCCTGAGGGAGAAGATGGAGGAGGAGGAGGAGAGGAGACAGAAGCAGCAGGAGAAGGAGGAGGAGCAGGAGAAGAAGAAGGTGCTCACGGAGCTCCAGATCGTCTCCAACGTAGTGACGGCCAGCGTCAGCAACCTAGATACATACAAACTGGACCAGAACGTCAGCCTCACCTTCAAACACCCTCAGGTAGGGATTAGTTCTCAATCAATCAATCCACCTATCAATCAATCAGACATAAAACAAATAAACAAAAAAAATCATCTTTCTGTTTCCTTTTTCACACACACACATACATACATAAAGACACACACATGCACACACGCCCAGGGAAGCACACATAAAAGCAAACACACACATGCACACACTCATTTATATACACATAAGTTTCAAGAGTAGGAGATGGAGACAAATTGGCAGGTGTGATTTACTTTTTTTTGTGCAGAGAATGTGTAGGACTGGCCAGTGATCATATTTTGTACTGCGGTACCTCTTGTTTTCTGTTTCTTTATATTTCTATTCCATGCTCTCCCTCCCATCCAATTTGATGTGAAAATGAAAACTCTCTCACTCTCTCCTACTTCCGTCTCTGTCTCTCTCTCTCCCTGTCTGTCTCTGCAGGAGAGGAATAAGTCTGAGTATAAGTTTGCGCTTCAATATGTTGACATAAACACTATAATCACAATGATAATCATAAGATCACCTAGAGGCGCTGAATTTGATATGAAAATGCTATGTGAAATGTGAAAACTCTTTCTCTCTCCCTCCTTCCATCTCCTCCCTCCTTCTCTCCCCTCTCTCTCTCTCCTTCTCTGTCTCTCTCTCCCCCTATCTGTCTCTCTCTGCAGGAGAGGAATGAGTCGGAGAGTTTGCGTTACGTGTGTGTGTTCTGGGACAGAGACTCCTGGTCACAGCACGGGTGTGTGTCGTCCTCCACCAGCACACACACCGTCTGCAGCTGCAACCATCTCAGCAGCTTTGCTGTGCTCATGGCCCTCTACGACATCAAGGTGGGCTCTTCTCCTTTCTCGGTAACACTTTACTTGACAGTATCGACATACGAGTGACATGACACTGTCATGAACACATGACACTGTCATGACACTGGAACCCTAACACCTAACTCTAACCATAATCCTAACCCTAACCTCTAACCCTAATCCTAATCCTAATACTAATTTGTTATGACAAAAACTGAATGACAGAAGCATTATGTCATAAACGTTTATGACTTGTTTATGACACGTTCATGACAGTGTCATGTGACTCATGTTGATACTGCGAGTAAAGTGTAACCCCTTTATTTACCTGTCATTATTCTCCATGCACTCCTTTCTCTACCTCTCATTATTCTCCATGCACTCCTTTCTCTACCTCTCTTTATTCTCCATGCACTCCTTTCTCTACCTCTCATTATTCTCCATGCACTTATTTATCTACCTCTCATTATTCTCCATGCACTCCTTTCTCTACCTCTCATTATTCTCCATGCACTCCTTTCTTTTAACCTCTTTATTCTCTATCATTAATAAAACATGAGAGGTGAATGAATTCATAAAAATGAAGAACTAATTCAGTGACAGTACACACCAGTGTTCGGTAAGGGGTATACACACATAATGTCACTGTCATGTGACCTGACCTACCTGTATATAACTATGTAAGATGGAGACTTTCTATTGTTTACAAGTCTGAGGAGCATTGTTGTTTTTGAATTCTTATGAAAATTGCATTAAGAGGGAACTATGGAGTGCAGACTTCTACTTTTTCATATTGTTGTTTTTCTAACAATAGCGTTTCTGAAACACATCCAAACAACGCCATACTTGACACTTTGTTCTGTCATTAGCAATACAAGGTGGGCTGGTGTGTGACGTCAATCAAACCTACTTACTACTTACAACTAGTCTTGCTGATCCTAGCACTTACCACCTGACTAGAACTGACACTCGGCTGTTTAGAAACAGCACTCACTGATGCACTTATTCCTATTGTACTCTACCTTTTTTAAATTGTCCAAGAATTGTTGAGAGAATTGCTTTAAAAAGCTTAAACTGTTTAACATGTTGTTAGTTGCTTTGGTTAAAAATATGTCAGCCAAATGTAATGCAACAATAATAATAATAATAATAATAATAATAATAAAAAAAACCTACTGGCTAGTGTGAAGTCAGTCAAATGAACAGGTCGAGAGAGATGTATTCTCTTTGAACAAAAGCATCTGCTAAGAACCAGAAGCACAATATAAATATAAACCTAGGATTTTCTTGCTTTATAGACATGCCCCCCCTATCCATGTCTCTGTGTTTTCTGTTTTTTCCTTGGCTGGATTGCCAATGTTTTATGAGGCTTTCAGGACTCTTTTTGGCCTGGTTTTACAAGCAGTCCTGCTGGTTCACGGTGAAATTGTACCCTTCAGTTACAGATGGACAGTGTTTACAATGACAACCCGTGTCATTGCTTGAGACATTGTGCCCCCTCAGTTCCTCTCCTCCCTCAGTTCTATCATGCATTTGTTCTTCTCCTCCCTCAGTTCTATCATGCATTTGTTCCTCTCCTCCCTCAGTTCTATCATGCATTTCTTCCTCTCCTCCCTCAGTTCTATCATGTGTTTCTTCCTCTCCTCCTCAGTTCCATCCTGTGTTCCTTCCTCTCCTCCCTCAGTTCTAACATGTTTCTTCCTCTCCTCCTCCAGCACACCTTTGAGCTGCAGCTGATTACGTGGATCGGTCTGGCCGTGTCTCTGGCGTGTCTGTTTGTGTGCATCCTGACCTTTGGCCTCTGTCGCTCCATCAAGGGCACGCGCACCACCATCCACCTCCACCTGTCGCTCTGCCTCTTCCTCGCCGACCTCATCTTCCTCTGCGGCATCAGCCGAGCACAGAAGGTGTGTGTGTGTGTGCGTGTGTGTGTGACTATAGTGACTATATACTACCGCTCAAATTGAGTATGGGTCCACTTAGAAATGTCTTTGTTTCCCCATGAAAATAAACAATAAATGAGTTTGAAGTAGCAGAATGAATGTTTGTGTGTGTGTGTGTGTGTGTGTGTGTACACATTCAAGACACATTTAAAGCAACACCAAAGGGTTTTTTGTACCTTAAAGTAATTTTTCTAAAATTGTTTCCGTGGTTAATCAACTCGTAACAGGGTGAACGGCACTTCTGCATTCGCTTCGCGGCCCTCTAT
>NC_063195.1:15531392-15538892 GCF_017589495.1 Alosa alosa
GTGTGTGTGTGTGTGTGTGCGTGTCTGCGTGCATGCGTGCATGCCTTTGAGTTTGCATTTGTGGGAAGTGTGACATGTATTCAAGCTCTTCCTCCTCTCTCTTTCTCTGTCGTCTCTATCGCCATCCCTCTCTCTCCATCCTTCTCTTTCTCTCTCCCTCTCTCCATCCTTCTCTCTCCCCCTCTCTCCATCCCTCTCTCCCTCCATCCCTCTCTCTCTCTCCCTCTCTCCATCCCTCCCTCTCTCTCAGCTGCTGGTTGTCTCTGCAACGTGGTTTCATCTGGGCGTTCTTCGGCCCTGTGTGCATCATCATCTTCCTCAATGCCTTCTTCCTAATCATCACACTCTGGAAGTTGGCTGAGAAGCTCACCAGCCTCAACCCGGACCTCTCCAACCTGCAGATGATCAAGTAAGTGTGTGTGTGTGTGTGTGTGTTTGGTGAGAGAGAGACAGAGGGGGAGAGAGAGAGATGGGAAAAATGCATGGAATGTATTCACAACACAAATAGCCCTCTGCAAAGTCATGAGAAATGGGATTGGGCCTTAATGTCTTAATGGAAACTTGAGGGAATCACTGTGTGTGTGAGTGTGAGAGAGAGAGAGAGAGACAGAGAGAGAGAGAGAGAGAGAGAGATTATTATCAGTAACAGACTCTTTTGGTTTGCCTGCCTGTGTGAGTGAGTGAGTGAGTGTGTGTGTGTGTGTGTGTGTGTTATCTACTGTAAATGAGACCCTTCCCCTATAAAAGTTTCCAGAAAGCATAGGCTGTGAAACGTGAAGTGTAAGTGAGAGTTCAACCGTTTCTGCTCAACAAGCACAGGAAGCAGAAAAGTGTGTTATTGCGTTGTAGTGTTGTGTTATGGTAACAGTTTTTTGTGGCTTGAAATATGACAAAGTACACATGAACCTCTGAAAGAACGGAAACATTGCTGCAGGACATGCACGCACGCACGCGCGCACACACACACACACACACACACACACACAGCTTCTTCTTGACTTTACTCTTGACTCATTTTCTACCCCACCCAAATGCACTTATATACAAATGTATATGTATATGCAAATGAACCTCTGAAAGAACGGAAACATTGCTGCAGGACACACACACACACACACACACACACACACACACACACACACAAATGTTTCTTCTTGACTTTACTCTTGACTCATTTTCTACCCCACCCAAATGCACTTATATACAAATATACAAATGTATATGTATATGCAAATATAACTATATATATATATATATATATATATATATATATATATATATATATATATATATATATATATATATATATGTTCTCTATCTCTTCTCTCTCTGCGTGCAGGGGTTTCACAATGACTGCGATGGCTCAGCTGTGTGTCCTGGGAGGCATGTGGATATTTGGCTGCTTCATGTTCCAGAGTGTGGCCATGGCCTACCTCTTCACCATCCTCAACAGCCTACAGGGGGCGCTCATCTTCCTTATGCACTGCCTCATGTCAAAACCTGTGAGTCACACACACACACACACACACACACACACACACACACACGAATCTATAATGGGAATAGACTAATCACATTCACACACACACACTTTTTTTTGTTTTGATTATCACAAGGTTTTGTCTAGGTTAAATGCAAATCAAACTAATTAAATTACACAACTAACAATACATGTCAAATAATTATTGATGTGAAACGTTTCCACTTATTATATGAAATATTAGTACTGTTTACAGTAAGACGTCTGAGATGTTTGTATCTTACACAACACTGCCCCCTGCAGGTGAGAGATGAGTATGCCAAGTTCCTGAGTGGCATCTTCACCCCAGAAAAGAGGAGATACCCAGAGTACACCTCCAATCCTTCCAGCAACAGCCAGCAGGTACGACTCTAATCCTTATCTACTGCATGTCTGACATCACAATTATAATTAATTACAGTGCATGAAAATGCACTGTACTGTTCTTCCTAGGCAACTTCTTCTTATTATTATTCCGCTTACCACTTTTTCCGTACGCAATTTCTCTGGAACAGTTTAACTTAGAAACTTCATTCAAACTTTGTAACGTAGGTCTTCAAACAGATCGGGTTGCTATGTCTTTTCAACTTTGAAACTTTTTACTTTTTAAACTATTAAAGAAAAACTTTTTAAAAATCCCCATAGACTTAACATTGCCGATTGTGACATCATATCGGCCGTTAAGCAATTAGAATCCTATGGCAGGTGTTCAGGCCACCTGGATCAACTGCCAGTCTCAGGCTTTAAGCATACAAACTGGCCCTATTAAGACTACACATCCTGTTCAACTGCTTCCTCTGCCAAAAACTGTTTAAAAATAAAAGTCCTCACTACAATATTTCACTATTAAACAATTTAACCCTTTAAACTACTGAACTTTTTAACTGTTCAGCCATTGTAACTGTTACTTGTCATCAACTATGACTCCTACCCACTGTAGCTAGTTAGCATGTTAGCATTGTTAACATGCTAGTTAGCATTTTTAGCAAAACTGCTAAAAATGAGTAGTTAAGTTAGCTAAGTAACATGGTTAGCATTGTTAGCATGCTAGTTAGCATAACTGCTAAAAATGATTAGCTAGGTTAGCTAAGTCACATGGTTAACATAGTTAGCATGTTAGCATTGCTAGCATAGTTAGCATGTTTAGCAAAACTGCTAGAAAACATTAGTTAAGTTAGGTAAGTAGCATTGCTAACATAGTTAGCATGTTTATCAAAACTGCTAGAAAACGTTAGCTAAGTTAGCTAAGTAACATGGTTAGCATGTTAGTATTGCTAACACTATTATAAACATTACATGTTACATGGTTAGCATAGTTAAAAATCTTAGCATAACTGCTAGCAAACATTAGAGCCATTCCAACTTTCAGTTATCGTCAAATATCTACCTATACACAGCCATTAAACTATTTGAAAATCAACATTCATTAAACTGCTAGAAAACGTTGGCTAAGTTAGCTAAGTAGCATGGTTAGCATGTTAGCATTGCTAGCACTGCTATAAAACATTAGCTAAGTAGCATGGTTAGCATAGTTAAAAATCTTAGCATAACTGCTAGCAAACATTAGAGCAATTCCAACTTTCAGTTATCATCAAATATCTACCTATACACAGCCATTAAACTATTTGAATATCAACATTCATTAAACTTCCAGTCTGTCAACAACTTTTAAACTATTTACCTTCAACCTTTAAACGGTCTACTTTTAAACTATCTATTAAACTATCATTAAACTATCTATTAAACTAGCTGTCTATCAACAACTTTTAAACTATCTACTGTCTATCAACAACTTTTAAACTATCTACATTCAGCTTTTAAACAGTCTACTTTTAAACTATCAACTTTTATTAAGCTATGCAACCACCATGTCTATCCTAGCATCACCGTAGTAACCATCTCTGTATTATCTGTTTTAACTATACATGATATTTTACATCACAACTTTAGCATTTTCATGCACTGGTAATTCCTTGGAATTTCATTTCTAGTTATGTTTGCCCTTTTTGTGACCGAAACAACATTAATTTCTCTGTATCTTCTGGAAAGTTTGATAAAAGAAAAAAGAAAAGAAATTGCAAGGACCTCTGACCGTAAAACGTGACCTTCTCTTGCAGCCTTTGAAGTCCAACTCAAGTACGGGGCAGTCACAACTATGAGACGACCTCGGACCTTCAGAAGATCCACAATGCTTTGCAAGCCCGGGACTCTTGCATTCTGAATATTGGCTGGTCTCCTTTTTTATGCCTCTTGTGTCCCCTCTCTCCCCAGCCAATAGGGTGACAATTCAAATCTGGACTTCCTGTGTCCAATCCAATCAGAACAAGTTGTGGCAGCTGTCTTCTTTTGTGTTTTGTCTCCACCAATGGGAGAACATCTACAGTGTATTTCCTATATTTTTATCAACCAATAGAAGAAGCTTTCCTTCTGCCATAGCCAAAGGCAGCTCAGGAGTTGGGAATACGAAGCCATTTCACAAGTAAGAGAAGGTGAAGAAAGGTTAGGATTCATGATGTGTCGGATCATGCGGTCTGTTCCATGTGCAGTATTTCAGTAGAAGTTGATTGGAAGTTTGCACTTTCTGACATTCCTAAAGAAAGCTGGTCCGTTTTTCTCTGATGTTTGGACCTGAAGCCAAGTGGTGGATCTGTCAAATGGGAGGTGCAGAAGTACACAAACACACACACACACACACGGAGAGAGAGAGTGCCCCAAAACACATTCATGTAGGACTGCAAAGGCAAGCCACCATGAGTCTGAATGCTTCTCTGCAGTATTAAAGTAGTGAAGCCAAAAATAATTCAGTGGAAATGCATGGATTCAGTTGCTTCCAGTAGCAGCAACTGGAATCCATGCATTTTCACAGAATTATTTTTGGAATCTGATCCCTTATCATACTTGTTCGTTCGTACTCGTCGCTTGACTTATCGTGACTAAATTCAAGATGGCGTCGAACGGTGAAATTCCTTAAGGTACTGTCTGTATAAATCGTCTTGTAAATAAACTACCAGTGCTTTTTCAAAGTTCTCTATGTCTCGTTTTAAATGTCAAGGCCCTCGGAAGTCTACCAATGAAGTATGGAGCTACTTTGAGCCTCGTAAATGGTGTAAAACAGTGATTTATTTGCATGGCTAGGCCGATGCCCGAGGCACCACAACGAAACACTGTGTTGGTAGCATTGGCTAACTAGCGCCAGATTTCTGAGTGCAGGGGACGAGCTGAGGTGAGCTATGAGACATACATTCACACTCGGTATCATGTTTTAACACACTTTAGGTCAAAATCACACCGGAATTATCCTTTAAAGAGGAGATGGCTGGAGGCGCTGTGGCACAACAGGCTGCAGTGCCCGCACCATGTAGCACAGGTTCCCACGGGGACCCAGGTTCGAATCTTACCTGCGGTCATGTCCCGATCCTACCCCATCTCTCTCTCTCTCCCACTCACTTCCTGTCAATCTTCACTGTCCTGTCGGAATAAAGGCTAAAAACACCCAAAAAAATATACTTAAAAAAAAGAGGAGATGCCTCCAGCCCCACAAGTGCAGGCAGTCACATTCAAAAGACTCTGGCAGATAAAGCTTAAATACGGCTCATATATGGATACTCCACTGTTTGCTACCATTAGCGCCATTTAGCATTGAATAGAGGATAATGGTAGTGTGTATAGTCTAAGTTTACACACTCACACTTACACTATTGTGTAAAAGTACAAGAGCACAATAGTTAAAGATTATGCAAAATGTATGTAAGCTAAGCTTGGCTCACCATAAAAACATACAATTAATATATTTCCTCATGTATTGAGGAATATTTCTGTATAGATACATTTTAGGTGAACCAATCTGAAGCTATTGTATCATATAAAAAAACAGTTTAGAGAGCAGCTATTTTGATACTGCACCAAGTCATATGAAACCGGTAGTAGGTGACCTACTGTGCAGTCAAATGAAATGCTAAACCATAGATCACTTTCTGCAGGACCTTCAGTGGCACCACTGTTTCTTTATCTCATTCAAAATCAGAGGAACTGATTAAGCAAATCTCCATGAAGATTTTATATGTATAAGCGCAAAATAACATGTTGCAAAATGTGTTCTGCCAATGTTCACAAGATGTTCCAACGTTTATATAACAATAACACCATCTAAGACATGTTATTTAGTGCTTGCTTACGCATAGGTTATAAAATTCCTTCCAACTAAAGAGTCATGCAAAAGGGTGTCATGCAGGATTCTATTCTATAGATAAGGTGTCATGCAGGATTCTATTCTATAGACAAGGTACTTAGGGATTCGTGACCAGATTGAGTCATTGTAGGCAGATGATGTTAGTGAACTGTGTCACATTTCACTGCCAGATTATATTGATGCATATTGAGTCAGTTTTAAGGTTTATTTATTTAGCAACATGAAGCACAACTGAGCTCTCTTTTATTTTCACAAAGGGTGGTTTGTGTTAGCCTCCTGTGTCATTTCTTATTTTTCTATAGAATGCTGCAAAGAACAGGAGTCTTACATGGACTGTTATTTTATATTTTAAAAAGACTTGCTTTATCTATTTGCACTTTTTTTTAAATATTATTGACACTATTTAATATGCAGATTCTGTCTTTAAGACTATGCATTGCTGATAAGACAGTGTTCTTTTAAGAGACTATTTTGTTCTATGTCTATATGAAAAGCTGTTGTGTACACTCCCATGTTTTCTATACACCTTTCTACTGGACTTCCTGGGGTGTTTTGGTACAGCATTGAGTCAATTAAAGATTTATAGTTCAGTGATCCTCAAGGCTAAAGTGTCATCCTTCTGTTTTACTTTAACTGTTTATAAGTATAAGTATATATGCTCTTTTGATCCCGTGAGGGAAATTTGGTCTCTGCATTTATCCCAATCCGTGATTTAGTGAAACACACTCAGCACACAGTGAATACGCAGTGAGGTGAAGCACACATTAATCCCGGCGCAGTGAGCTGCCTACAACAACAGCGGTGCTCGGGGAGCAGTGAGGGGTTAGGTGCCTTGCTCAAGGGCACTTCAGCCGTGCCTACTGGTCGGGGTTCGAACCGGCAACCCTCCGGTTCCAAGTCCAAGCACTATCTTTATCTGACATT
Organism: Alosa alosa; assembly: GCF_017589495.1. Classification (NCBI taxonomy): domain Eukaryota; kingdom Metazoa; phylum Chordata; class Actinopteri; order Clupeiformes; family Clupeidae; genus Alosa; species Alosa alosa. The sequence continues at coordinate 15,538,025 of NC_063195.1, forward strand.
TATCTCAGTACTGTATGTGTCTGTGTGTGTGTGCGTGTGTGTTTGGAGTGTGAAGATCTGGTGTGGGCTTAGTCATTATGAAAACTTCTGACGTCCACTTGAGTGACAGAGTGAGGCACATGCATTGTGTGGACTGAGGTCAACATATTGAGCTCCCTCCAATGTGGAGTCCAGCCCTGCTCTATGTAATACTGTGTTTCACCACATGGGGCGCTGTGGAGCTCCTGTCAGCAGAGATCAACAGACCCTGGCATGTGAGTGAGTGGCTGGAGTCACCATGGTGCATTCTCTGAGGCAGTGGAATGCTGAGAAAAGATATGATGCATTTCAATGTAATGCTTAAAAGTGGCATAACATGAACTCATTTTTGGCCCACAACCCTCCACATAGATTATTTTTTGCCCATTTAAAAGGGACGAATCTGAGCACCCCTGCTTTAAAAGGCATGATCTCCATTAGACATGGGCTCTCATTTAAAGGGACGAATCTGAGCACCCCTGCTTTAAAAGGCATAATCTCCATGAGACATGGGCTCTCATTTAATTAGATCTGAGCATAATCTCCATGGACATGGGCTCATTTAAAGGATCTAATCTGAATGCTTTAAAAGGCATAATCTCCATTAGACATGGGCTCTCATTTAAAGGGACGAATCTGAGCATAATCTCCATTAGACATGGGCTCTCATTTAAAGGGACGAATCTGAGCATAATCTCCATGAGACATGGGCTCTCATTTAAAGGGACGAATCTGAGCACCCCTGCTTTAAAAGGCATAATCTCCATGAGACATGGGCTCTCATTTAAAGGTATAATCTCCATTAGACATGGGCTCTCATTTAAAGGTATAATCTCCATGAGACATGGGC
>NC_063195.1:15543892-15546392 GCF_017589495.1 Alosa alosa
TGCGTGTACATGTGTGTGTGTGTGTGTGTGTGTGTGTGTGTGTGTGTGTGTGTTTGACATCACAGGTCTGTACCTGCACATGTACGCCTCGGCACGTGGAGATGGTGGATGCAGTGATGATGAAGTCATGGGAGATGATGGAAAATGTGTAGGTAAGGATACTGGAGAGACTACCACCCTCAATTCAAACCACCACAGTGATTACTATTGAACTACCACAGTGATTACTATTGAACTACCACAGTGATTGAACTACCACAACTGTGAACTACCACAGTGATTACTATTGAACAGATGATCTGAGACAATTAAAACTAAACAGGCATGTGTCAAATTTGTAACAGAATCAGGACAGATCTCAAGGCGGGGAGATTATCCACAGTATGAATGTGATAAGGGCTTTGTCTTGACTGGTGTAGAGTGTACAGGTGAGGATGTTGGATGAACCGCTGCACACGACACAATACAACATGATGACACAAAACCAGGGACAAAGACTATTCAAATGTGTAAAAATGTAAATCTATGTGTAAAACATAGTGTGTTTTGAAAGAGAGTTTGATTGTCTAGGTGCTATGTTGTTGCACACCAGTCTAGTGAGTGGACAAACACACCATGCACAGAGGAGATAGATCAGCTGTAAGTCAGGAGACATACAGTTTGCTTGAGTGCTTGTGTTCATTTGTTTAACATATTCTTATATTCTTTTCTCAGATAAAGATGAATGTGGTGAGTCTGTGTTCCCAACGTGTGGACTGGATGGTAACTGCACAAACACACCTGGCAGCTACACCTGCACCTGTTTTGAAGGGTTCAGGAACTCTAACAACAACGAAAAAGGCCCTTGTGAAGGTGAGTGAGTGACTCAGGCCCGCTAGACACCAAGCTGAATGCTACAGCTGCTGGTCTGGTCCTTAGCATTATTTGCTGAACGGGCTGGACATTTCTTTGAACTGCACCCTCCAATGAAAGGTTTTTAAGGTTGTTAACATGTCCGTATGAAATATAAGACATCATGAGCAAAGCAGGTAGTCAATGTCATTGCCACAGATTTCTGCTTTGGATCTGCGGTCGACCCAATCACAGCTTCAGTAAGCAAATTCAAACTGCAGTCCTATAGACCCCTGAAGTCTGCTTACAAAAAAGCTACCATCTTTGCCCGTATACGGAGATCTGGTATCTTGAGATTTTTCCTATGGGAAAATAACATGGAGATTTGTATTATCGCACCTTTTAAACTCTCGCGGTGATGAAAAATGTAGAAGTTTTGCTCTACACACTTTTGTCCTCTGTCTTTGAGTGGATACTGTAATATCCGGTACGTTAAGACAGCACACTTTGGTTTTTCCTACAGTACTCTAGAGCTAACTTGCAATGCAACTTGCCATACTGTAGGTAGTTAGCTTCAATTAACACCTGGATCTCATTATATGGGCAAAGATGGCAGCTCTAAGGTACTTTTGTAGGCAAACTTCAGAGGTCTATGATTGTCATAAGGGTGATGAACCAATCCTGAGAACTTGGAGATGGGACAATTCTTCGTAAAAAATGGCAGGCAAACTAGCTAACGTGTCAGCTGCAGCAGCCAGTAGCAGGTGAACAGTGTGTGGGGAGAGAAGGGATCCAGACACTTTAATTTTCTTTAACTTTAATCACACACAGTTGATTTTAAGCCATTTAAAGGCCATGAGGGGATTTAAGGGTGATTTAAGGGTGCTAGAGTCTGTCTTTAAAACACACAGTTTCACTTAACTTTTACTATACACTGTACAAATATCATGTGAAGCTACAGTAAGCCATGATACACTGTACTATACTATAATCATAATATTGGTAACCATAATTGGTAATACTGCATATTATACAAGTTGATACTGTAATAATGTGTGTGTGTGTGTGTGTGTGTGTGTGTGTGTGTGTGTGTGTTCTGATGCAGATGTGAATGAGTGTAGTAGGAGTCCTCCTCTTTGTGGCCAACATGGCAACTGCGTCAACACACCTGGCAGCTACAACTGCACCTGTCCAGCAGGGTTCAGGAACCATAACAACAACACCAGAGATGATTGTGAAGGTGAGGGTGTGGCTCAGGAAGATGGGGTTTAGGCCTACAGTACATCTATGGTCTCAGGTCAGGTGGTAAACAGGCAATCTAAACACTAAAAATAAACTAAAAACATAAAATGTTATATACCATCACTTTAAACTGAACTTGTGAATATTACGGAAAGACACAAAATATCAAAATGTTAAAATGATGAATTAATACAAGTATAACTGAATAAAAAAAAGAGTTTGGACCACAAGTGGCAAATTGTTACAACCAGCCAGTCGACCATCCAAAAACCGATGAGCAAAGCGTCAGCAGACCGCCAGATCTGCCTCCAGTGTGGCGACAGTGGTCCGCCAACCTCTTGCTATCTGGGCAAGTTTGCTCATAGTATAGTATATATACTTTTTTGATCCCGTGAGGGAAATTTGGTCTCTGCATTTAACCCAATCG
>NC_063195.1:15556392-15581392 GCF_017589495.1 Alosa alosa
GAAAGTTAGGGGTTGTTTTGAAAATCTTGTCTTTGTGTTTATCTGTGTGTATGCCCCAACAAAGGCGGCAGATAGAGTATTGTTTTTAGATACCTTATCCGCTGCTGTGTCTGGGTGATATAGTGAGGAATTTTTATTTGTTGGTGGAGACTTTAACTGCACTGAAAATTATATAGATAGAAATCATACTGAGCCCCATATGCTTTCCCGCAGAACACTCACACAATGCATACAGACACATGACCTAGTTGATGTGTGGAGAATCCTTCACAAAGAGCAGAGGCAATACACCTGGGTCCATGCTCACAGCAACACACTCTCCATGGCTAGGCTTGACAGATTCTACTGTTTTAAACACCACTTGAATATTTTTGGAAACTGTTTGATTTCTCCTGTGGGTTTTTCTGATCATAATTTAGTTATCTGTATGGTAACCCTGTGCTCTGTGAAGCCAAAGAGCGCATATTGGCATTTTAACACATCCCTGTAACATGATACATTCTTTAGAGATGTTTTTAAAACTAAAAACTTTACTTTAAAAAAGAAAAGTACTTTAGCTGAGTTGCTTGGCATCAGTGCAAAGGGTGCCCTGGTCCGTTCCATCTCCGGTCTCCATGGAGTCTCTGGCCGAGCTCGATGCAGCTCTGACTTTGGGAGAACTGGAGAGGGCCCTCCAAGGTATGGAGAGTGGCAAGGCCCCTGGCCTGGATGGCATTCCAGTGGATTTTTACAAGTCATTCTGGCCGGAGGTAGGGGAGGACTTACTGGCGATGCTCAATGACAGTCTCGCCGGAGGGCGTCTGCCGTTGAGCTGTCGTAGGGCGGTCCTCACTCTCCTCCCTAAAAAAGGAGACCTAACGGAAATAAGGTGCTGGAGGCCCGTGTCGCTCTTGTGCAGTGATTACAAATTACTTTCCAAGACACTGGCCAATAGGCTAGGCAAGGTAATTGAACAGGTCATCCATCCGGACCAGACCTATTGCATACCAGGCAGATTAATCTTTGATAACGTTTCTTTGATTCGAGATGTTTTTCATGTTTCCCATTCTCTGGGTCTTGATGTTGGGTTGATCTCACTAGATCAGGAAAAAGCTTTCGATTGGGTGGAGCATAGCTATTTGTGGGATGTTTTAAAGGCCTTTGGTTTCAGTGAAGGCTTTGTGCAGAAGATCAGGGTTCTGTACAGTGTAAGGTGGAGAGCATCTTAAAGATTAATGGTGGCTTATGTGCTCCTTTTAAGGTGGGAAGGGGTGTGAGGCAGGGTTGTTCTTTGTCTGGGATGTTATATTCAATAGCAATAGAGCCTCTGTTACACAGACTAAGGAAAACTTTCAGTGGCGTGCATGTACCAGGTTGTATGGTACCCCTTTGTTTATCGGCCTATGCCGATGACAGTTGTATTGATAAGTGGGGAAAGGGATGTAGAGGTAATCTTAAGTACCCTGGGGGAATTTGGGGCTTTTTCATCGGCCAAGGTCAACTGGCCGAAAAGTGAGGCTCTATTGCTTGGTCAATGGAGAGAGGGGGAAGCAAAACTTCCAGATGGGCTGTGTTGGAAAAGAGATGGTTTTAAGTATCTGGGGGTCTTTCTGGGGAATGAAAAAGTAATGCAAAACAATTGGGAAGGGGCAGTTGAAAATGTTAAAGGGCGGCTTGAGAGGTGGAGGTGGCTGTTACCAAAGATGTCATATAGGGGGCGCACACTTATTATTAACAACTTGGTGGCATCATCTTTTTGGCATCGTCTAGCCTGTGTTGACCCTCCACCGGATCTCTTGCATAAAATACAGTCTGTTTTAGTTCATTTTTTTTGGGATAAGTTACATTGGGTCCCACAGTCTATTTTGTTTTTACCGAAGGATGAAGGTGGGCATGGTCTTATCCATCTGCAAAGCAGGACTGCAGCTTTTAGGCTGCAGTTCATAAAGAGACTCTTGGCTGGGCCCACGGATGCAGCTTGGAGTCTTGTGAACTGCTCAATCTTTCAAAGGTTTGGGGATGGACAAGTCCCTTTTCCTGATGGCATCGCATGGACTGGACGTGTCTGGTTTACCCCCTTTCTATCGGAGTCTGTTCAGAATTTGGGCCCTATTCAGTGTGCAAAGGCAGGGGTCAGTAACCTCCTTATACTGGCTTTTGCATGAGCCTGTGATTAGGGGTGCGCGTTTGGACGTTTCCGAAGTTGGATTACCTGCGCTTGAGAAGATGCTTCTCAGCTCAAAGACTGTGATTTTAAAAAATGTGATAGAGATTTGGCAGGATCTGATTTTGAGAATGTGAAGGGGTTCGCTGATTGCTTGGGGTTAAGGTCTTGTCGGGTGGTGTCACATCTCCTAAAAAAATGGCAGGATACCTGCACCGCAGGTGAAATCAAGCTGATAGAAGACGACTGCACGGGGGGCGCTGTGCCCTGATGAGCGTGATTTCTTTCCCGGGCTTGTGCTCTCATCAATTTTGGAGGAGAGTGCTTATTTGTTTTCGGCATCTAAGGAGCCGTTATCACTTTATTTTAATGTTGTTACTGGGAAGCAGTTATACCATGCATGTGTGAAAGTGTTTAACAAAAAATGTTTAACGAACAGGGTTGACACACCGTGGCGCACTGTTCTTGGTTTGAGCCCAGATAGAACACCAGAATGGAGAGCATTTTACAAACCACCTTTGGCCAAAAGAGTGGGCGATTTACAGTGGAGAATACTTCATGGGGCTGTGGCTGTCAATTCTTTTGTCTCAATTTTAAATCCAAATGTTGGTCAGGAATGTCCTTTTTGTTTTCAGAGAGAGACTATTTTTCATGCATTCTCACAATGTGTCAGACTGAGGACTTTGTTCCTTATTTTGCAGCGCTTGTTTAGTAAATTTGGTGCAGATTTCTCCACTGAGGTTTTTATTCTTGGTTTTAAGTACACAAGACGCAGGCAGAATGAATGCAAATTACTGAATTTCATTTTAGGGCAGGCCAAGATGGCCATTTATGTCAGCCGAAGAAATAAGGTGGATCAAATGCCTGGCGATGATGTTACAGTCTTGTTTCCAGCTCAAGTCAAAGCTAGAGTATTGGTTGATTTCCGTTTTTATGAAATGATGCAGGACCTTGAGACTTTTATAGACTTGTGGTGTTGTAAACAAGTGTTGTGTACAGTCATCGACAACAAGTTGCACTTTGAACATCTGTAGATGTTCTTGTTTTTATTTATTTTTTTATTTACTTTTGTGTGTTGCGCTCTTAGAAAAAAAATATGGGCATCATTGATTAATTGAGTTTTTGTGCTGTTGTGCAACACAATAAAGTACAATTTAAAATTCAAATTCTCTCTCTCTCTCTCTCTCTCCCTGTCTTTTTTTCTCTCTCTCTCTTTCTCTATCTCTCTTTCTCTCTCTCTCTTCTCCCTCTCTCTTTGTCTCTCCCTCTCTCTCTCTCTCTCTCTGTCTCTCTCTCTTCTCCCTCTCTCTTTCTCTCTCTCTCTTCTCCCTCTTTCTTTGTCTGTCTCTCTCTCTCTTTCTCTCTCTCTTCTCCTCTCTCTTTGTCTCTCTCTCTCTCTTTCTCTCTCTCTCCCTCTGTCTCTCTCTCTTCTCCCTCTCTCTTTCTCTCTCTCTCTTCTCCCTCTCTCTTTATCTCTCTCTCTCTTTCTCTCTCCCTTTCTCTCTTTCTCTGTCTCTCTTTCTCTCTCTCTTCTCCCTCTCTCTTTGTCTGTCTCTCTCTCTTTCTCTCTCTCCCTCTGTCTCTCTCTCTTCTCCCTCTCTCTTTGTCTCTCTCTCTCTCTCTCTCCCTCTGTCTTTCTCTCTCTGCTAGGCTGGCTGTAGTTTGGTGGCAGGGCTGCTGCACTACTTCTTCCTGGCTGCGTTCAGCTGGATGCTGCTGGAGGGGGTGCAGCTCTACAGGATGGTGGTGAAGGTCTTCCACACCAGCCTCCGCCCCGCCTACATGATGGCCGCCGGCTACGGAGCTCCGCTGGCCATCGTCATCATCTCCGCCATCGCCTACCCGCAAGGATACGGCACCGACCAACAGTGAGTGTGTGTGTGTGTGTGTGTGTGTGTGTGTGTGTGTACTTAAGGCTACAGGGGCTACTTTGAAGAATGCAATTCATTATTTTTTTTCTTGTGAAAATTATATTTCTTTCGCAAATTACATGTTTTAAAATAGCCTCAATTTACTAGCCAAATGATTGCTTTGCACACTGTTGACAACATCATAATCAGCTTCATGAGAATAGATTACTTTTTAATTAACATTTTGATTAATCTGCATTGCTTATCAAAAACATGAGTGAAGGAGAAAGATAAACTCATTTAGGACAGTTGGAAAACCATTCCAGAGGTGCATTCAAATTTTAGATTTTCTGTTTCCCTGTTCCCCTTGTTTTTCCAAGAGCGTTTGCAAACACTTGCAATCCGAGGAGGTAGTTCTCTGTTAATAGGATGGGACTTGGATGGAGAGTTGGAGAGATGGAATGTTTACACAAAATCATTCAAATGTTCACCTCTGCAAAAGGAACTTCCTCACCTCAGTTGAAATCTGTTGAGAATTATTAATTACTGGTTCCTTCTAGAATTCAATGCAAACGATCTATAGTTTCAGTGTTCTTTATACAGTCTATGGGCAACATCTCTGAGGGTAATAGAGTACCAAATCAATATAAAATGTGGAACATGGAAATAGCTCTGTGTTGAAAGATACTGATGCTTTAGAACTTTAAGCATTTAATGATTCATAGTCAAAGGTTGCCGTCAGTGTGATATGATATAAGTGTTCTCCCTCCAACACCCCCTCCCCCCCCACACACAGACACACACACACAAACACACCAGTTTCAACCCTAACACACACACACTCATACTCCCTCTCTCTCGCTCCATCCTTCTCTTTCTCCCTCTTTCTCTCTCCCTCTCTCCCTCTCTCCCTCAGCTGCTGGTTGTCTCTGCAGCGTGGTTTCATCTGGGCGTTCTTCGGCCCTGTGTGCATCATCATCTTCCTCAACGCCTTCTTCTTCCTCATCACACTCTGGAAGTTGGCTGAGAAGCTGACCAGCCTCAGCCCTGACCTTTCCAACCTGCAGATGATCAAGTATGTGTGTGTGTGTGTGTGTCAAGGGCATAGGTTTGGTCTTAGCTTTGGTGGGGACACATCCCCAACTCCTGTTGTCACAATACCAACATTAGTGTTTCAATACCAATACTAAGTGAAGAATCTCAATTTCAAATTTTTTTAAAACTTGATTTGGTTTGTGTGATTTGTGAGATCATTCATATCAGTGGCAATCATAGAATTTGATTGACCCTCCCCACACACACACACACACACACACACACACACACACACACACAAACACAGACATACATAGAAAGTGATGGTTGTCATCAGTGTTGGGCAAGTTACTTCAAAATCGTATTATGTATTACTCATAACTGTCATTTCAAAATAATTTGTTACATTATAATATGTATCTGAATTGTAAGGCATTACACTACTATTGTATTACTTTTGAGTTACTTTCACCAAAATATCTAGAAATATGAATTTGGAATTCTAAACGCAGTTTATTATGCTCAATGCAGCTCATTGCACTTCTAATGGAGTGTGATGTGGTATAACATAATGACTGAGCTAGGCTTAAGGCTAACAACAGTAGAATGCAATAGGCACAGTGATGGCTCATGATGCAATACAAGGAACAATCATAGCCAGAATTTTGTTAAAAGCAGACCAAAGGTCAAAGTCTGGTCAATTGTGATAGAAATGCTGTAACTTTAGGCTTAGGCCTACTCATTAAAATTAACAGAGAGCCCACTACCTGTATATTGCAACCCAAAACTTAGACATGTCAAGATTTCTGAAACATGTAATATGTATTTCAAATACAAAATAGTATTTTGTAATTTTTATTTTATTGGGTTGAAGGAAATGGCTCTGTATTTTGTATCAAAATACTTTATTGGTGTGTATTTTTGTATTTTAAAAATACTGCAAAATACTATGTGAAAAACACTAAAAAAAGTTACTACTTGATGAATAATTGGTAATTAGGCAACAATGGTTAATGTTTATCGCAATCAGCTAATGTGAGAACAGCTGTGTTCAATGACATTCACAGCTTTTCAGTGACGGCCTTTTCTTAAGCATCAGCTCTGGTCTGAAGTATAAGTATAAATACTCTTTTGATCCCGTGAGAGAAATTTGGTCTCTGCATTTATCCCAATCTGTGAATTAGTGAAACACACTCATCACACAGTGAACACACAGTGAGGTACCCACTAATCACGGCGCAGTGAGCTGCCTGCAACAACAGCGGCGCGGGGAGCAGTGAGGGGTTAGGTGCCTTGCTCAAGGGCACTTCAGCCGTGCCTACTGATCGGGTTTGAACCGGCAACCCTCGGTCACAAGTCCAGCGCTAACCAGTAGGCCCGGCTGCCCTGAAGCACTGGTGTGAAGTCGACGCATGAAGTAAAGATGAGCAAGTTTACCTGTGCAAGTTCACATAAGGACACCGACAAAGGCAACAATGTCCTTTTGTATCCAAGCCAATTAACAGAAAAATGTCAGATATCTCAATGAACCACAATGACATCAATAGATGGTAAGGTGTTGAGTGTGTTTGAATTCCCTTCCTTGTAGCATCCTTTTCTGCATTGCACAGTGGGGAGAAGTTCACCTTGTTTAATTAAATAACAATTATATTTCCTTATTAGCTGCATACTTAAGGTTGGATATATTAAGGCAAGTCAAGTTTCTCACATACTGGAAGTTCAAGATATACAGCCTTATGATTTTCTTATTCAGTTCTACACTGGACTTGAATTACGAAATTCGGCACAGATACACAATTATGATTTTGGCCTATTGATTATAATGTGGTTAATTGTAAGTATAAATATATTTTAATCTCTGCATTTATCCCAATCCATTGAATTAGTGAAACACTCAGCACACAGTGAGGTGAAGCACACACTAATCCCGGCGCAGTGAGCTGCCTGCAACAACAGCAGCTTGGGTAGCAATGAGGGGTCGGGTTCAATCGGCAACCCTCCGGTTACAAGTCCAAGCGCTAACCAGTAGGCCACGGCTGCGAATTGAAAGCTCTGTCAGTCAAATTCAATATCAAAATGTTTTACTTTGGCCTTTTATGGGGTATGTATTGGCAGACAGCCCTGGTAACTTACCGTTGTCGTTGACACACCTGCTCGCTTGACTGCCACTGCAAGTAGCCTGTGCATTGGCATTCTCCATGCGTGTAGCCTGCGTGTCAGATAATCCTGACGTTTCTTGTATTGTCGTGCTGGCTGTCGGAATGATCAGCAGTACAAATAAGTTCGCTAAAATATTGGTGGGGACAATTTTGTCATCTTAAAATTTTGATTAGGACTAGTCCTTAGCGTCCCACCCTAAATCTACGCCCATGTGTGTGTGTGTGTGTGTGTGTGTGTGTGTGTGTGTGTGTGTGTGTGTGTGTGTGTGTGTGTGTGTGTGTGTGTGTGTGTGTGTGTGTGTGATATGTGTGTGTGTGTGTGTGTGTGTGTGTGTGTGTGTGTGTGTGTGTGTGTGTGTGTTTGTGCTTGTGTAGGGCGTGACATGAGAAGTGAGAGGTGACATGAAAGCTCAGCGGTTTCTTGCCCAAAAAACACAGGAAGCAGGCTGTAGATTTACGACGCCACCCTTTAACAGCATGACACATGTACTTGTGAGAGAACAAAAACACATACACGTACACGCACACACACACACAAACATCTAAACATTTAAAACTCTTTCTTTCTCTTTCTCTCTTTCTCTCTTTCTCTGTGTCTCAGTTTCTCTCCCTCAGATTATGTATTGGTATAAATGTATAGCTTTAAAGTGCTGCCAACAGCTGTTAACATATTCTCTCTCTCTGTCTCTGTCTCTTTCTCTATCTCTCTCTCTCTGTAGGGGTTTCACAATGACTGCGATGGCTCAGCTGTGTGTCCTGGGGGGCATGTGGATGTTTGGCTGCATCATGTTCCAGAGTGTGGCCATGGCCTACCTCTTCACCATCCTCAACAGCCTACAGGGGGTGCTCATCTTCCTCATGCACTGCCTCATGTCAAAACCTGTGAGTCACACTCTCTCTCTCTTTCTCACGCACGCACGCACGCACGCACGCACGCACACACACACACACACACACACACACCCGTAATGCTATCAAAGGAATTTATAAAGAACATATTATGTGAAATGTTTTTATGACTTGAGTATATTGCTTTCTGGATCTCTGACAATAAATGTTTTCAACTTGGCTTACACAACACTACACCCTGCAGGTGAGAGATGAGTATGCTAAGTTCCTGAGTGGCATCTTCACCCCAGAAAAGAGGAGATACACAGAGTACACCTCCAATCCTTCCAGCAACAGCCAGCAGGTACGACGTGTGTGTGTGTGTGTGTTTGTGTGTGTGTGTGTGTTTGTGTGTGTGTTTGTGTGTGTGTGTGTGTGTGTGTGTGTCACAAAATACTGTGCCATCTCTGCTATTATTGGCTGTCACCACATATGGTGGAGACGTTGTTACTTATACCCATAATAACTGCTTATTGAGTGATATTGTGATGACCTGCTGCTGCCACTGGCCTTTCCATGTGGACATAAATAAGTGATTAAAATGTGTATTTTTTTATTTCCTTACATCACTACCAAGACCATATGAAGCTCTACAAAAACCTTTACATAACAATTGCTTACCTTTGTCCTGTGTGTGACTGCACTAGCATTTGATTCATCTCTGTAAATTACATTTGATCTTCTCCTGCAGCCTTTGAAAACCAACCCGAGTACGGGTCAGTCACAGATATGAGACAACCCATGACCTTCAGAAGATCCATAATGCTTTGCAAGCCCAGAATTCTGTATTATGTACAGGTGATCATCTTTTTTTTCCAGAGATGTTCTGAAAGAGATTTGGGTAACACTTTATAATAACTACAAACAATTAATCATTTATTAAGCCTTTGTGTCACCGAGATTTGTCTCACAAAACAGCCATTCTTTCATTTTAAACCCCAGCAGATGTCATCAGAATTTGCTAAAGGCTGTGCAAAAGATGCTTAAAATCATTACAGATGCTTAAGATCATCATAGATCATCACATATGTTCCTATATGTGTACTTAGCCCTTAGTGTACACATGTGTGTGATTTATGGTTTATTATTATTATTATTATTATTATTATTATTATTATTATTTTTATTTGTTAGGGACCATGTACACTTTTTAACATAAATGTTGCCACTTGATGCATTGCACCAGAGTGAGCTAGTTAGTCAGGCTAATTTACATTTGCACTTCTCAACTGAATTGTGTTTCCGACATCCAAGTCAAAGATCCCTGAAAGTGTATCCAAAACTCAGGAAGAGGTTTTGTTTTTGACCCAGTGTACATATCCTTATTTTTTATAGAATGGAAGAATCTTAGATTTTATATATTATTTTATATTTTTTATATTTGAACAAATACATTTTAATTAATCTATTTACAATTTTTATATTTTATGTCAAGACTATTTAATGTACCTATTCTTTATTTCCTTAAGAGTATGCATTGGTGATAAGAACATACTGTTTATCGGATTCGAGTTGTTTGAGTGGTATTGAATGCACCGCTAAGTCTATCGTGGCACTCTTGTGTAGGATTTGAGTTGTTTGTTGTTGTATCACATGGGGCATATACTATATGCATTTCTTTGACATTGTGTTTATATTTGTCACAATTTATTGCTATTTTTACGTCATTTATGAATTTTAAAAAACTAAAAAACCTACAGATTGCACATTTTCACTGGGTTTTCTGAAGGGTTTTGGTACATTGTTGAATTAATTAAAGGTTTAGAGTTATGTGAGTCTTAACTGTGTTAACTGCTTTTGTGTCCACACACACATGTCTAACAGAGCATAGCATTCCATTGTAGTCCCACCATCTTTCAGTGCTTCGTCAATTTTGAGAAATCACAGTGTTCACAAGATTTTACATATTTCATCTACTAATCCATATTGCCATCTTCACCAAGTGTGACAATGTTTAAAAACTTTATTTATTCATGCATGCATTTCATCAGGGACACACTTTGCTTTGATTGCTGTTAATATGCCATACAATAAGTTCCATAAAAATAAAAGAAAAACTTTCCATGACAATTATACACATTGCATTATTCACATGCAATTATAATAGTTGAAGAAGCAAGAGAAGAAGTCAGGCCGACATTAGCGAAGCGGCAGCACCAAACTGGACAGCTGACCCACTAGTGCTGACCAATCTGACTGCAGATAAGGTAGTCCCCACATTTGTGAGTACATGGGTAAATTTGTTTGGTTACACTTTACTTGACATTGTCAACATAAGAGTGACATGACACTGTCATGAACATGTCATAAACAAGTCATAAACGTTTATGACATAACGCTTCTGTTATTAGGTGTCATTTGGTTTTTGGCATAACAAGTTAGGATTAGAGTTAAGTATGGAGCTAAATTTGTCTCAATAGTATTTGTATATGCGCAGAGGGGCATCCACAAATATTTCTTGATTTGTATGTGTGTTTTGATATCTACAAATAAAAAAATCATATTTGTAACTCGGATATTGATTTTTACAAATATAGATGTGCATTTGTAAATAAAATGCCATTTGTTAAACCGAAAATTTCATTTGTGAAATGTGAGTCTGCATTTGTGGATCACCAGCACACGCATTCTTCGCTTTCCAAAGTTATGTGTTTTTGAGACGTTCTTCACATGAAAGTCACAGAAATCCACAAGTAAATAGGCCTACTTTAATTCACCGACACACAGAAATCACAATTCAGTAGATGGCGACATCCACAAATATTTCTTGACTTGCATTAGAGTTAGGATTAGGGTTCATGTGTCATGACAGTGTCATGTGTTCATGACAGTCGTATGTCACTCTTATGTTGATACTGTCAAGTAAAGTGTTACCAATTTGTTTTGCTCTTTTTTATTTCAAAAAGGACGGTAACACTTTACTTGACAGTATCGACATAAGAATGACATGAACACATTACCTGTTTTAACTCCACTACCACTCACACACACACACACACACACACACACACACACACAAACACACATAAACACCCACACTCTCCTCCCTCTTTCTAACACAAACACACACACACACACACATCCTCCATCACACACAGATACACTCTCCTCCCTCTTTAACAGACTCACACACACACTCCTCCCTCTCTTACACACACACTTATTAAATTGACCCAGTTATTTTATAGATGAATTCCATTCATAATTATGTGAAAATATAGCTATCAGAAAAAAATATTTTACCTGTGTTGTACTAAAAATTTGACTGAATTTAAAATAATAATGGGCATACTAGTACTCTGTTGTCCAATGGTGCAATGGCATGTCCTGTGGTACAACAAATTGAATTGTGAGTGGAAAAGGTATTTTAATGAAGAATTTATGTAAAAAGTGTTATAGTAGTATAATAATGCCATCATTACTATGCAGCTATAAGGATGAAATGAAGATTCCTTGGGTTTTATACTAAATATAATGAATGTAACCCAGACATTTGGGTGAAGTCTCTATGTGTACATCTTATAGTATATAAATAACATAAATTGGGGCAAACTAAGGGCCAATCTCAATTCTCTGTTTTACCCCTTCCCCTTCCCCTATCCCTTCATCTTACCCCTAGCCCTTGTCCCTCGAAACCGAGTGGCAAGACATAGGGGTGAAGAATATTCCCCTTGGAAATGAGATACCACTAGCCAACCATAAGGGAGAGCTGGATGATTGAAACACTTGAATTAACGTAATTTACAGAGATCGTACCACACTGAAAGCTAATATTTTGTCACTAGCAACCTGTCTTCTGTCAAATAGGCTATAATTGCAATTCAGCTCGGAATAAAACCGTTCAGGAATTATTTCAACAACAGCTGAACGTGCCTATGTTCGTTCGCAGCCTACCTTGGTCCGGGTGAATGAAACAGGGATGGGGGACAAAATAAACATGCAGTTTGCTTTGTAAACATCCCACAACTCCTTTGATATTTTACAATAATATCAAATGGTCGTTACTTGACATCAGAAGCAATCGCTACCTGTAATAGCCTATCGCAGGAGTCGGCAGCAGTAGGCCTATGCAGCATTCATATCAGACAAGCGGTAAAAAAGTTCAGCGAATTTAGCTGCTGTTGGACTTTACATTTCTGACATGGTATGCTGCCAATTCGCAGGGTAGACATGGAAATATGTAAAATGCGAGACATTCGGCGCAAATAATGATGTGCTGTTAACATTCACAAAACAGCGATTTTTGAAAACTTCCTCGTGAAGAACAGGACCTTCAATATATGGTCACAAGATTGAATGCAACATAAAACAATTACCATTTTAATTTTATAATCCTTATTAATGCCAACATTTCATGTCAATGAATCTCTCGGTGTGCTTACCCAGCTAGCACAGTTACGTTGCCAGTACGTTGCTGCAATGTAACTGAATGACCCAAAATACATTGCCACAACGTGGTATCCAGCGTTGCCACAACATGCAAAGTGAAGGTGAGAATTAAGTAACGCAAGCGTCACTCCCCAACGTTGCTAATCCGTAACTGCAACATTAAGTTACATTGCAGCAACGTGGAATTGAAAGGTGCCGTTTCGTAACCGTAGCGTAAGTTACCGGCGCCACCAGTCCTGTTCAGCAAGCGTTGCCACAACATGCAAAGTGAAAGGTGACAACTTCGTAACATAGCGTAACTCCCCAGCGTCGCCACTCCGTAACCGCAACATCAGGTGGCGTTGCAGCAGCGTGGAGTTGAAAGGTGCGTTTCGTAACCGTAGCGTAAGTTACCGGCGCCACCAGTCCTGTTTAGCAACGTTGCCACAACATGCAAAGTGAAGGTGACAATTTCGTAACTGCAGCGTAACTCCCCAACCTCGCCACTCCGTAACCACAACATCAGGTGGCGTTGCAGCAGCGTGGGTTGAAAGTTGCCGTTCGTAACCGTAGCGTAAAGTTACCGGCGCTACCAGTCCTGTTTAGCAGCGTTGCCACAACATGCAAAGTGAAAGATGACAATTAAGTAACGCAACTTAACTCCCCAGCGTTGCCAATCCGTTATCTGCAACATTGTTGTAGCAGCGTGGAATTGAAAGGTGCCAATTTAAGTAACCGTGCGTAAAGTTACGGACGTCGCCAGTCCTTAACAACAACTGCAGGCAACATTACGGACAGCGTCGCAAAGTGAAATGTTTCATTCGTAACCATAGCGTAACTTTCCAATCCGTAACCGCAACAATAATAAAATTATAGTATATAATTACTACCCTTCTTACAGCACTTGTACATAGGCCAATTAATACCTGTAGGCACAGCAAATGCTTTGATCCAGGTGATATTATTGTTACTGTGGGAGAGAGACAACTTATGTAACATCAGATCACATCTTCATGGTTATCCATTTTGCTATTAATTGCATATAGTCTATGTATGAGCTTACCTTATCTGTGTAGCTGATTTTCAACCATTCAGGCTTATGTCCTCCAACAAGACACATAATGGAATTGTCAGCTGGACTTTTATACTGGGTTAGAACTAGTAGTTTCACATCCACGGTTTCTTTTTTTTTTTTAAATAAACTATTCAATTTATTGTTCAAAAAATCAGTAAGAGTTGAGCCTAAGCTAAACTGTTTCAACCATATTGTTTCAAAATCAATAACAATAATAGCCTATAAATGAGGCAACTGACTTGCAATGCATGCTGGGAAGCAAACCTCAACATGAAATAAGAGACACCTTAGGCTACATTAGTTCCCCCCTCATTATGAAATACTTTTTACAGTTTTTCTCAGTTGCTAAAACACTAAAACCCATTGGCTGAAGAAGGTTCTCAGTTGCCTGAACTCATTTAGCTAATTGTTCAGTCTGTTGTCAATACCTTAAACCATTTCAGAAAAACTTTAAACACTCATTCTCAAAACACATTCTGCACTAATGTTCATGTACTGTGGCAAAAATGAAATAGAAATAGACATTACCTTAATACCTTAAACCATTTCACATGGTAAAACACAATTTGCAGATCCCACTTACACTTTTCAGCAAAACTCTAAACACATTCGCATTCTCAAAACACATTCTGAAATCTAATGCACATGTCATCCATACTGGTAAACACAAGTGACAACAATTACAGTTTTTTTCAATTGCTAAAACACAATTTCTGAAACTTTGCTCCATTTTCTTAAAGCATTAAACACAAAACCCTATTTACAAGCACTATTTATAAAACCTCTGACTCCTCTTGAAAATCAAACTTTCGCCTCAAAATAGGAAACATCAAGTAGAAATTACTACTTTGCTTTGCTCTTTGCATTTTTTTGTTCTTCCTCCTCCTTGTACCTCTATTTTTACAGTATCCTGCATCTCACAAACTTGTCCTTTGATTCTTGTTCTTTGTTGATATGAACTTGCACCAGTCAAAATCTATTGAGCAGTCAGTACTGTAAACAAATGGAAAGCACAATGTTCAGGGCCATACGATTTGTTTACAGTATTGAACAGTATACAGCCTACAATGCACTGTACTACAGTGTCCAATAAAAAATCCTCTTTCTTGCCATCCTCCCCTTCCTCCTCATCCCCCACCTTGCATATGCACTCGTCCTCTTACATAGTTTCTTCTATCCATTTTCATTCCCACCTTCAACAACCTGTTTGCTTTCTGAACTGGCGTATATTGATTTTGTCTCATCATTTGAAACAAGTGAAATCAATTTTGAGTGGTTGTGTTTAATCGATGACATGTGTATGTCTATTTCTATTTCATTTTTGCCACTTGTGTTTACCAGTATGGATACAGTACATGAACATTAGTGCAGAATGTGTTTTGAGAATGAGTGTTTAAAGTTTTTCTAAAATTTGTGTTTTACCATGTGAAATGGTTTAAGGTATTGACAACAGACTGAATAATTAGCTTAATGAGTTCAAGCAACTGAGAACTTTCTTCAGCCAATGGATTTTAGTGTTTTAGCAACTGAGAAAAAACTGTAAGTACTCATATATTTTAAATGTTACATGTAATGTACATATACAGTATGTATCACCACATATGTATTGTGCATACATTGTATGTGCATGGTCTCATATATACATATATATTGTAACATATATTGTGCATATATGTTACAATATATATGTACATATATCTTTACAAGTATTACCAATACAGTTCCCCATATACATCTGAATACATTATGGTGGATATTTCTAACTAATTTGGGGCAGTCATGGCCTACTGGTCAGGACTTGAAACCGAAGGGTTGCTGGTTCGATCCCCGACCAATAGGTAAAATGCTGACCTGATCACGATGTTGTGGCATTCTTCATGGTAGCAAATGGCAACATCATCAGCTGACCAGTTCACAATGTTGTGGCTACATCACTCACAATACTACATGGCAACGTCATCGGCTGACGTCGCGGGGACGGTTCCCATGACACTAAATGGTAACGTCATCAGCTGACCAGTTCACAACGTTGGGTCAACATCACTCACAGTACTACATGGCAACGTCATCGACTGATGTTGTGGTGACGTTTCCCACGGCATCAAATGGCAACGTCATCAGCAGACCCGTTTACAACATTGTGGCAACATCACTCCAAATACTACATGGCAACATCATCGGCTGACGTCGCCGGTACATTTCCCACAGCACCAAATGGCAACGTCATCGGCTGACCTAATCACGATGTTGTGGCAACATCACTCCAAATACTACATGGCAACATCATCGGCTGGCGTTGCGGGGCGTTTCCACGGAACCAAATGGCTTAGCGTCATCAGCTGACCCGTTTACAGCGTTGTGGCAACATCACTCCAAATACTACATGTAAGCGTCATTGGCTGACATGCGGGGACATTTCCTGATACTAAATGCAGCGTCATCAGCTGACCTGATCATGATGTTGTGGCAGCATCACTCACAATACTACATGGCAGCGTCATAGGCAGGCGTGTGAAAGCGTTTCCCACAGCGCAAATGGCAATGTCACCAGCTGACCTAATCACAATGTTGTGGCACCGTTCTTAGCGGTACCAAATTGCAACAACATCATCAGCTGACCAGGTACCAAATGACAACATTGTCGCAGCTGCAATGTTACTAATGGTACCAAATGACAACATTGTCTTGCAAAGTATCTGTGACGTTGCAACAACGTAGCCAGAAGGTAATGTCGCGGTGACCAAATGACAACTTTATGGCGAAGTTGCTGCAACGTCATGTGTTTTTCCGGTGTGAGCGGTGTATGTTGGGTATTTCTCTTACCCCTCGGTTTCAAGTAAGCTCCCGATCTTGCTTGGTTTTAAGGGGTATCTACCCCTTGCCCTTATCCCTACCCCTCGATCGAAATGAGAATTGAGATAGCCCTTCGTCTCACGTGCACGCGCAAAACTAAGGGGAAGGGGGAAGGGGAAGCATTGAGATTGGCCCTAATATGCCTTGGGCTCATCTATCTTATCTGTCCAACATTCTCTGAATTAAATAATGACATTCTTTATTTTGTTGCACCGGTGGACACATTTTAGGACTACCACACCAAAAAGTGAATAATATGCAAAATATATGAAGAATTATAAATGGACACATTCAGTCTTCATTCATACTGTCTATACGTTTGTATGTATGTATGTATTTATACCTTGGTGGAAGTCCTTAAACCCTGTATGATTAAATCCATAGGTGCCAACTCTCACGCATTGGCCGTGAGACACATGCATTTGATTAGTTTCACACACTCACACGCCACACCCCCGATTTCTCACGCTGTGTCAGTGTCAATACCTGGCAGATAAGGTTCAACTAAACTAAACCTATACATATGATATCACACATCATATGAACGTGCGGAATCTAGGCTTTCCAATGATATTAGCGCCAAGTTGCTGTGATAAATGGTTCGTGAAAATTACCATTGAACTGACGTGCAATTTAGGCTAATCATATTTGCATTTTGCACACAGTGCACACCCATTACTCTCGGTTTAATATTTCACTAACCCTTCACACAACACGTGGCAAACCCAATATCACAATAAACAGCAAACCGTACCGAATACGAGGATATAAAGCATGCCTCTGTGCAATAAGTGGTTCCTGAGTAGACTAATCCGGTTTTGAAATTGCAACACATTTCTACATAGCCTCTTTGGGGCGAAATTATAATGTAGGCCTATTCTAATGTAAACTATTTGTCAGTAGGCCTACATACATTTTTGTAAATTGCTCAGCCATAGATTATCCCACTATCATGGTTCTTATATTGTCAGGTTCCAGCCAATCCCATTACAGATAAATGAATATGGCATGCTTCCTAGTGACATTAATGCAAAAATATGAAGAAAATCAAATAACGAGACACAAATATTGATATAAAGCCTGACATAAGCCATATGCAAACATTCACATCATGCAAATATGGGTACATCCTGAAAAAGGAATAGCATGTAGGCTATAGGCTATGGCCATTACAATGACCATTACAACAACTAGCTGAATAACACAGGTGACCACTTCTGAATAATTTCATGGAGTGCTGAAATGTACACACATTTTTGAACATTTCTGAACTGTGAAATGTAGCATATGTTTTTGTGGTTGTGAACTTATTGCAATATCACCATAACTATTCCACCTGTGTGTGCATGGTTATAATTCTGAAGTGCAAAATAGCTTAGGCTACAGCACAAATATTTCCATAAAAATAAGCAAGTCTGACCTCTGAATTTATTTTGAAAGTGCACCTGATTGATGCATTTAAAAGTTAAAATATACAAACATTTCTTAAATTCTTACAAAACACCCACCAACTTTTTAAAATGGTTAAAAAAAGACACACACACACACACACACACACACTTTTGCCGTGCGAAATACCAGTGCTGTTTTCAGCATCTGTTTAGTGCTTCATTGTCATTTTCATTGGACTCTCCCATTTGCGTGTAAATCGCTCATAAACTTTTTTTTTTGTTACACGCATTCTCCCATTCCGCTTCTGTCACACACACAGTGACAAGCGCCAAATTCCCCGCAGTGTTGAAGAGATCAGTCTTCCCCCTCACTTTTGATAAGGTAAAAGCCTTATAGGTACGCCAAATAAATAATAACCTATAGGTTTACGCTAGGCTAGGTAAAACTCCCCGTTAACAGAATCACGTCACTAACCACAGCTAAGACTGCACAATCTCTTTTCACTCTGTTGGATATCTGAAGCCAGTTTGTCTACTTAGATACTGTAAATCCTCAAATTATGGCCAGGGTCTTAAGACAAAGTACAGGCCTTTAGGGGCAGGATTGTATATAAGTATAAGTATAGTATAAGTATATATACTTTTTTGATCCCGTGAGGGAAATTTGGTCTCTGCATTTTAACCCAATCGGTGAATTAGTGAAACACAAACAGCATACAGTGAACACACAGTGAGGTGAAGCACACACTAATCCCGGCTCAGTGAGCTGCCTGCTTCAACGGCGGCGCTCGGGGAACAGTGAGGGGTCAGGTGCCTTGCTCAAGGGCACTTCAGCCGCTGCCCACTGGTCGGGGCTCGAACCGGCAACCCTCCGGTTACAAGTCCAGAGTGGTAACCAGTGGGCCACGGCTGCCCACAATTCGAGACAGCCCTTTATTTCTTATGCGAGTTTTATTTTGAGACATGCGTTTCTTGGAGCAGCATACTGGTAGGCCTTCAAATTTTTTTCAGTTTAGTTTGATATTCCCTGGTCCCAGGGATGGATTACTGCACGGGGCCTTCCGGGCCCAGGCCCAGGGGCCCAAGGTGTCAGGGGGCCCTGAAGCCCAAGTCTTTGCATGGAATCATTGCCTCAATATCAACACATCAGGATGTAGGCTATGAATCTGATTGAATTTAGTATGCCCATCCCCAAAATGCACCAGAATACAGGAAATCACATTAAACAAATTACAAAAATTCTGGGGGAGTACCCCCAAACCCCCCTTCCACATATGCGACAATTAGTGGGGAGCCCTTAATACATCTGGGCCCAGGGGCCCAAAAGTTCATAATCCGTCCATGCCTGGTTCCTACACCTGAGAACAACTGATGTAGGTTTTTTTTACTGTAGGTATAATGCTGAATGAGCCAAACAAAAATTTCCGCAGCAAAATTTTGGTTGGCCCCACCAAATCTCACTCCAAGGTTTTTTGAAAAGTTGGCAGCCCTGTGATTACTACCAGATACATATACACACACATGCACGCGCACAGAGAGGGGAGAGAGGGAGAGAGAAGTGCTGAAGACAGCAGGAAGTGGGGGAGTTGGAGTGGAACAGTCTGGGAGAGTCTGGCTAATAATCAAAGGTTGCGTCTACTGCCACCTAGTGGATACATTTTGTAAATGCCTGTCTTCAGTAGCAGCTGAACAGCTGTGGTCAGACATCAACTCTATTTTTCTTCTCCTCTTTTGGGCTTTTTTATGCCTTTAATGATAGGACAGTGGAGAGAGACAGGAAGCGAATGGGAGAGAGAGCAGGGGTGGGATCCGGAAGGGATCAGGGCACGGGAATCAAACCCAGGTCGCTGGCGTACGGTGCAGGTGCCCCAGCTAGTTGCGCCACAACTGGGGCCTTTCTTCTCCTCTTTACAGATCTTTCTTTTTTTCATGAAAGGAATAGAATCTGTCTTTTCCAGCTGTAGGTCTACAGCAACAAACACAAACTAATAGAGCTCGACCAACACACGTGGGACACAGGCTTCTGAGGGAGTACTGGAGTTGTATCTAAGAAAAGTCATACATAACCACAATCATGATGTAATAATCATACAAGTGAACTTCCAATCTGGGACTTTTATTGTTTTATTGTTTGATTTTCATGTGGTTGACATGGAGACAACCTCAGAAGAAGATTCTGGAATGTTCTTCTCTTTCTTGTGCACACCTGTCTGTATGTGCATGCATTCATTTCTATGCATGTGTGTGTGTATTTGTGTGTCGGTGTGTGTGTGTGTGTGTGCCCTGCGAATGTGTTTAAGTGTGTAGGTGTGTGCGTGTCTGGCTTCGAGAAGGAGCAGGGGAATGTGACCATCACCTGCAGGATGTGTCAGACGCCTCACACCCTAGCCTGGGAGAGAAGAGAAGAAACAAAGACATGGGCAGAGAGAGAGAGAGAGAGAGAGAGAGAGAGAGAGAAAGAGGGAGAGAGAGAGAGAGAGAGAGAGACAGAGAGAGAGAGAGAGAGAGAGAGAGAGGAGAGAGAGAGAGAGAGAGAGAGAGAGAGAGAGGACAGAGAGAGAGAGAGAGAGACAGAGAGAGAGAGAGAGAGAGAGAGAGAGAGAGAGAGAGAAAGAGAGAGACAGAGAGAGAGAGAGAGACAGAGACAGAGAGGGAGAGAGAGAGAGAGATTGTCAGAATGTTTCAACATAGGAGATTTTTAACTTGAGAGTCAGGTTCTTCTTACCGGGTGCAGGTTCTGCATTTATTTTTTATTTATTTTAACAGCCAGGCTACACCGGGTGTGCAACTGAAGAATTCTGTTCACGGACCCGAAAAAGGATTTTAGAAGACTGGTTTAATTTCTACTAATATGAGCGGTGCTTATCACATCTGGTGCAGCCAGTTCCAGTGATGATAATGGAAGCTACTTGTTGCAGCATAATGCTCTGAAGAACAGAACGTTTCAGTTAAGCTTCAGTCTGGACAAAAACAATAGGCCACACAACTTCTTGTATTGGATTTTCTTTAATCAATGTTAATTAATGCTAATCTAATGCTAATATTATGTTTATTGATGTCATGGTAATTTGCTTCGGGAAAACCTTACATAAAGATTATTATATTATTTGTATATTAAACTCTAAACGTTAGACTATATACAACACTATTATTCATATAAAGGTCTGCAGAGGGACAGAGTACACAGCTTCATTACTTGAGTAAAAGTACAGATACCCTTTGCTAAATTTGACTCAAGTACAAGTAAAAGTCCAACAGTCAGATGTCTACTTAAGTAAAAGTACTGAAGTACTTGTTTTTAAAAGTACAGTACTTGAGTATCAAGAGTACAAGAGTAGCCTACTTTTTTTTCAAATATTGCATTACTACTGCCACAGTGCTTACATTTATGTACAGAAACGTCCTACATGGAGTTATGAAAATGTTTAATGTTAATACCTTGGAGAATGTAAAAGGAATTGAAAGTAAAATCAAGTCATTTTCATCTTTTTACCATGTTGCCAGGGATGGGCAGTATTTCTAATACATGTATTTAAAATATGTATTTCAAATACAAAATACTATTTTGTAATTGAAACACTTGAAGCGAAAACTATCATTAACTTGTTAAGAAAATTTAAATAGTCTGGTGAGGTGGGGCCACAGGTTGGCACATTCCCGGGATGGACCTGCTGTGTCTTTATCCATTGTTTCGTCCATGGTTTCGTCTCTTATCTAAATCTGACCATGGAATTGACTTTGGCGGAAAGCTGAAGGTGATTGCTGATAGGCTGTCCCAATCAGTGGCGCCTGCACAATCCAATCACGTTTGAGAGGGAAACAACAAATTGAGGGTTTCTGAGATTTTTCTTTTTTCCTTTTTTTTTAGAAGAAGTAACGGGTACTCACGGTTATGGATATAAATGTAGTGGAGTGAAGAGTACAATATTTGCCTCTCAAATGTACTTGAGTAAAGTCATGAGTACTCCCCAAAAATGATACTTGAGTAAAGTACAGATCCCTCAAAATTGTACTCAAGTACTGTACTCAAGTAAATGTACTCCGTTACTGTCCAGCTCTGAAGGTCTGTTTATAACATGATTATTTGTATAAAACCCTGTTTACAACACAATCCTTTCTATAAAACTCTGTATATGTTTATAACCTGATTATTTGTATGAAGCTCTGTATATGTTTATAACCTGATTATTTGTATGAAGCTATGTTTGTGTTTATAAAACTATCATTTGCATCCTTCCTCAGATACTAATCTGCTGCTCTGTACCTCTCACAGTCACTCTGGCCTGGGCTTCATGGGAGCCCACGTGATTGGTGGCCGTGCATTTGTAGACACCGCCGTCACTCGAACTCAGCTGACCAATCAGCAGCACGCCCTCGCTGGTGGTTGTGGCTCTAGAGGGAAGGGAGGCCCCACCTCCTCTGCTCCACTGAAACTTGATTGGATAGGAGCCGTGGGCTAGGCACTGTAGTCGGAGGGCGTCGCCAGCTCGAGCCGCTACCTGGTCAGGTAGAGTGGTGGCGTAGGGTGGGGCTAAGGGAGGAAGAGGGGGGGGGGCATGGGTGGAGTCAGACTCAGCCTTCCTTTGATCAAATTAATCTAAAATAGAATATATAAATATAAAACTATATAGAATATATAAATATAAAACTATATTTGATCAACTGTATGTCAAATGCATACAATATACATAACAAACGATATAGAATATATAAATATAAAACTGTATTTGATTCTTTAAAATAAAATAAAAACAACAGGAATGTTGGGTCTACTTGTAACTACTTAAACCATTTCAAAATCAGACAGTGAGTGACATGTAATATTACAGTAATAAGCAGGGACGGACTGGGACTAAAAAAAGGCCCTGGACTATCTTCCAAAAAGGCCACCATTCGCACTCGCACACACATTAGGTGTCTAAATGGCCTGGAGTGTCTGATACTGGTAGCACTTGCCACAGAGACGTTTTCCACTGTTGTTTTTTTATTCATTTATTTTTATTCAGGTTAATATTTAGCTTCAAAATTTATTTTTAGCTCTTAAAAAATTACAGAGATCGGGACCTCGGAGACCTCATAGTTGGCCTGCTTACATGCCAATGCACAGATCTTGTTGTCAGCTTAATTTAAAAAAAGAAAGAAAAAGGTGAAGGAAGCAAAGATAAAAAAGGTTGAAATGAAAAAAGGCATATGTGACGTAAGGTAATGA
Source organism: Alosa alosa (assembly GCF_017589495.1). Classification (NCBI taxonomy): domain Eukaryota; kingdom Metazoa; phylum Chordata; class Actinopteri; order Clupeiformes; family Clupeidae; genus Alosa; species Alosa alosa. The sequence continues at coordinate 15,579,364 of NC_063195.1, forward strand.
GACATTTGTCAACTGTGTGAGTTGGCTACCTTGGTAACCTGTAGCCTTTCCCTTGTGCATATCCTGTTATTGCTATTTTTTTGATGATAGCGTAGACATAGGCTACTGATAGGCATAAGTGAAGCGTATTTATTTGGAGACCTAGACACTGGGCGATTTATACAGACAGTATCTTAACGAAGTTTAGCGTTTGCAGCCATCTTGAATTTAGTCACGATAAGTCGAGCAACGAGTAAGAATGAACAGGTATGATAAGGGATCAGATTCCAAAAATAATTCAGTGGAAATGCATGGATTCCAGTTTCTTCCAGTAGCAGCAACTGGAATCCATGCATTTCCACTGAATTATTTTTGGAATATTTGGAAGATACTGTCTGTATAAATCGTCTTGTAAGTAAACTACCAGTGCTTTATCAAAGTTCTCAATGTCTCGTTTTAAATGTCAGGGCCCTCGGAAGTCTACCAATGAAGTGTGGAGATACATTGAGCCTCGTAAATGGGTGTAAACAGTAATTTATTTGCATGGCTAGCCCGATGCGAAGCACCACTATTGAAAAAGCTGTTGGTAGCATCGGGCTAACTAGCTTCAGATTTTGGAGTGCAGGGGACAAGCCGAGATGGGCTATGAGACATACGTTCACACTCGGTATCATGTTTCAATACACTTTAGGTCAATATCACACCGGAACTCTCCTTTAACCTGCATTATTCTTAGCACACTCACCAACACTGTGTCATTGTCAATTTGACCACACTCACTAACCCTATTCTTCAGTATGCTGTAAACAATTGATTGATTGATTAATTGATTGATCTAATGGCCTACTACATATCTCATTTATTCATTTAGCAAACATTTTTAATACAAAGTGACTTACATATGTCAATTACATTACAATGGATTACAGTGTCCCCAGAGCAACTCAACGGTGAAAGCCAGGAAATGAACCCACAGCTTTTCAGACTACTGCATGCTACAGTAGCCCAGCTAACCCTACGCTACTCTATCTGGCTGATCAGGGGGGTGTGGGGAAAGAGGACCTTTAGTGTGCTTAACTTAATTTGATGGATTGAATGATTAATTGATTGATTGATTGATTGATTGATTGATTGCTTGTGGTATCTCAGTGGAAAACTTACATTCCACCTCCATTTGCACATAGGCTTCCGTCTCCCCAGCTGAGTTAGTGGCAGTGCAGATATACTGACCTGATAGGAAGATAAACATATTAATAAATAGATATACCGGTACTGACCTGATATGAAGATAAACATATTAATAAATAGATATACTGACCTGATAAGAAGATATATATTAATAAATAGATAATATACTGTATACATAAATAGACAGTAAGGTACACAAATAGGGAGACCCATAGATAGATAGATGGATATATATGGAAAAAGACAAGAGAAGGCAAGGAAATGTGTCACACTCACTCACACACACACACACACACACACATACACACACTATAATTCCACTTGCCTGAGTCCTGTCTCCCAACGTTAGTGAGGGTCAAGGAGCCCCCTACTACCTTGTGTTGCCATGGCAATGGAGCCCTTAACTTGGACCAGGAGATTACCGGAGTAGGAGAACCTACAAAAAGAGAGAGAACAGAGAGAGACAAGAGAGAGAGGTTGAAAGGGAGGGAGAGAGGGAGAGGGGAAAGGAGAGAGAAAATCAAGTTAGAGTTCATCATAGAAACTCAAAAAGTATATGAACATAAACATAAACATTAGTGCAGCCAAAGACCTTTTAGGCAAGTCCCTCCACTCGGCGGCCATATGACAACGCTTTTTGGGCACTCGTCGGGCATCCTATTCAGCAGAAATGCGCGTGCGCAAGGCTTCACAACACCAATTTTGCTCCAGCGGCGAGATCACAACACATGATTGGCACGATGTCTTCACAACACACCGTATGATTGGCTCAATGTCTTCACATCACACCACATGATTGGCTCAATGTATTCACATGTCGACGTTTTGCCGAGGAAGGGGTGGGATATGTGTAGACAACGGC
>NC_063195.1:15588892-15638892 GCF_017589495.1 Alosa alosa
TAACATTAAACTAATCAAAGTGTTTTCAAGAGGTTTTTATATATTATTGCTGATGGTAGTTGCACTAAAGTACCAATTTAAGAAATGTGTCTTTTGCCTTTGCCTTTGCCTTGAGATACCAAGTCATAATTATGAGATATAAAGTCATAATTATGATATTATTATGACCAACCAGCTTAAGCCGCTGGATCATATAGGTTTAGTCAGATTTTTTCTTTTTTTTTCTTTTTCGATGTCCAAATTTCCGTCAAGGATTCCCGGACACTGAAGACCGGGTACACAAAACTTGGTGGGCATGTAACCCCACATGGATAGCATGGAACCATCGTTTTTGTTTTGATCTGTAGCCCCCGCTGTACTGGACTTGAAAGGAGGGTAGGGCGAACACAGTTTTCTGTGAATATCTTGAGAACCGTGGGGTCTAGGATGACCAATTTTTTCCATTATGTTTTTGCCTCAGGGGTCATGTTAACCCATTCCATGTGCACACATGTGCATAAACAGATACCACGCACACATACATTCACAGTAATCATGCATTATGACACATACTCACACAGTAGACATATGTACACATGCATGCACATGCACAAACACACATACACAGGCAAACAAACACACACACACACACACACACACCCACAAACATAAACATGAGCGTGTGTATGCGCACACATGCACACAATTCAAGAATTTCTCAGAATTATGAACAGGCAAGATGGGGTGGGGTTGTATAAAAATCAATTTTACATGTGAAATCTATGAACTAATCATGTTTTGGTACTTGTTGTCTAGCAGATACCAGTGAGAATTGAGTGTGGATAATGCAATTTAGTGAGACAGTTAGAATCATATAGGCCTTTCAAGCATTGATTTATTTTTGTGGAAAAATGTGCTGGACTGGTGGTCATATTTTTGTACCCCGCTCTCTGGTACATCTAGTTATTTTGTTTGTTTGTTTGCTTTATTTTGAAAAACATAGAGGGAGCCAGTATGCTAGTGTAGGCCAATGTGTCCGGGAGTGATTATTCCAGCCTTTCTCACCGGGAGTGAGAAACACTCACACCCTTTTGCAAAACAGTTAACACAGGTGTCATTCAAAAGCCCCAAACTCTATTAGTTTTCCCATGCTAAACAAAAGGAAAACATCTTTTCACAGGTGGTATAGATTCCTTGCATAAGTCTCTGATACACCTGTGTGAAACCCCTTTGCACAATTCTTCAATCAGCAATCATTCATTATAAAGGAAAGGGGGGTTGGGATGTGATTGTTTGTGTCATTACTGTAGGTTACTGTGTGTGTGTGTGTGTGTGAGAGAGAGAGAGAGAGAGAGAGAGAGAGAGAGAAAGCAGCAGAGGGTGATCTTATCAGCACCACAGAGGATTGTGCCAAAGGTCATTGGTGGCATTTCAGACTGTTAACTCTGGGGCTACACTGGGCAGTGGAGCCACAGGGTGCTGTGTGTGTGTGTGTGTGTGTGTAAAAGACAGAGAGAGAGAGAGAGAGAGAGAGAGAGAGAGAGAGATAACGTGTTTGATTGTGCATGTGAATGAGCACATGTAGTTGGAAGTGAGTTAGACAGAACTGTGGAGGGGGGCTGGCCATGGTGTGATGTAAAGTGAATGACTAAAAACTGCTAAAGGCAGAAATGCTGGCTGCAAAAACTATGTGCTACATGCAATTGACCTCTCCAGAATAAGTCCCGACTCCGTAACTTTTGTATCCATCCAACTTCCGGGCGTGGATTGTCTATGGGAAATAACATGGCGTTTCGAAATATCATACCAGTAAAACATCTGTGGTAGCGAAGTTGAAGAAAAGCTGGTGGCAGATTGGTTGTTTGCCAAGTTTCACTGGATTTTTATTTTCGGTGTTGTTTAAGCAGTATGGTCTACAAGACTATATACTACTTAAACAACACCGAAAATCAAAAAAATCCAGTGGAAACTAGATGGCAGAAGTGTGTAGGCCAATCTGCCCAGCAGCTTTTTCTACTTTGTCACCTACAGAGTTTGACAGGTACGATCTTTCAAAACGCCATGTTATTTCCCATAGACATTTGACTACCGAAGGTTGGCTGGATACGGAAGTTAGGAGGCGGGACTTATTCTGGAGATGTCTATGGAGTGGGGGAAAAAAACTTAAAGGCGTTGACATATCTCGCCAACAGACTGGCTGATTATGTGATCTTGACTCGGCTACGTTCAAGTTTTATGACGTTTTAATCACGTGATAGAGCACAACTATATTTGGGTTCTGAAATCGAAAGTAGCCCTACGACAATCCTATATAGCCCAACTTTTACCTTAGCCTACATAAAGTAGGCTACAATAACTGTGGCGTTACCTTTCAAAGAAAGTGGAGTCGAAACCACGGCTTACTTCGGCTTTCAGAAACCAGAGGCGAGTCTTACAACGATGCAGTATTATTGGGTTTTACAGCTCGGCCAGGTAAGACTTCGACATATTGAGCTCATACCTGTCAACATTTAGCTTTCAAAAAACGGGAGATTTTTTTTTTTTTGGGGGGGGGTCAGTGTTTCTACCGGATCTGTGTTTGCATATTTAATACGTTTCATACACGTGTTTCAGCACTGCATTTCGGTCGTTACTTTTACCTTACCATTACTTTAAGCGTGCCAGTTATGTATCCACCAGCTGCCTGCCCGCAGCCTACTTCCAAAACTCCAAAGCTGCTTGCTGTCAGATTTGGTTCCGAGGGCACAAGTTCAGTGTATCAACAATACTCAATACCAGAGGGGTATTCCAGAAAGGAGGTTTAACAAATACTGAGATAAAACTTAACCTCTGGGTTGTCTGAACCTGTGGCGCCTAAACCTGAGGTGTCGGTTCCAAAACACCGGTTACCAGTTAGTTCAATTAACCCTGTGTTAGATAACCTAGAGTTGTGCGCGTTCACGGCGAACTTATAAAGGCATCATCTATTGAGAGTCGAAACCATGAGTAAAACCGGAGAAACGAAGAGCGCCGTATTTTTCTAAGGCGGGGTAGCAAAGTTCTCCTCGAGGCTTACGAGGAGGAGAGAACTGTAATAACTAAAAAAAGAGCAATACTCATGCGTCTGCCTCCGAGACCTTGCTTGGCAGAGAATAGCCTAACTGACCGTGTAAATGCGTACGTTTAGGATATCCCGTTTAATGTCAAAAGCACAATTAAATAATTCAGTGGACATCACGTAGCCTATTGTATTGACTGCTTTGAATGATGCTTTCTTAAACTAGCCTACCTTGTCACAGATTGAGTGGGCCATAGAATTCTTTGAGAATCCAAATGTAATTTTCGGTTTTAACGCGGGTTCTGCAGCTGTGGGCCAAGTTAAACTTTTGCGCTCCATCATTGAAAGGGTGAAGAATGTCGGAAGGCATGGGTAGCCTATTGGACACATTTCAGTGCACATTTGGACAATTGAACAAGTGATGCTGACCTGCCAGTTGGTGAAACTACACTTTAATGATCCTCGTGGGTTTGTGTCCAGGAAAACGAATGAAGTTGCGCAAGGCAAACTTTACGCACCGACCGACAGTTTGCCGATATGCTCTGCGTCTCCAACACTAACATTACAAAAACTCCCAGTCGGAGAGCGATAATCGATGCACATAATTTGGAGAGAGGCAAAAAGTGTAGCCTATTGAAAAACTATTTTATCCCAAATGCCATCAGCATTCTTAACCAAACTAGTGAAAACACGCATACCTGGCTGAGCTGTTATGTAGTCTATATTTAAACTTCATTTTTGGGGGCCAAGCAGCGAAGCTGCGAGGACCTCATTGTGTTTCTACGTTTTCTTCCCTATTATTATTATTATTCCGCCATGGAAGTCTATGGCAGCCCATAGAACCGTCTGGTGAAAAGTTTTGAAATTTGGCACACTGATTAGGGACAGTCCCATGATTAATGTCACCAAGTTTCATGATGGCACCTCAGAGCACTCTAGCGCCACCAACAGGCCAAGTTGAATGCGTTCACGCGACGTAACTTTTGACCCGTATGGCCGATTGTCAAAAATGAGGTATCGATGGAATCCTTGGACCAAGCGGAGTTCAACGCACCCTATGACGTCATTTTCCGCCATGATGGATTTTCCGCCATATTGGATTTTAGTGAAAGTGAAACTAAAACTTCACAGGTCACAATTTTGTCCGATCGTCACCAAACTTGACAAACATGCTCTTCAGACCAAGCCGCACAAAAGTTATCCCTTTCGCCTTGGACCTCAAAACCGTTTGACAGTAACAGTTAATCGAAATATGCGCGAAGCCGCCAAACAGGAAGTGAGCTCATATCTCAGCAACCCATTCATCTATCATAACCAAACTTAGCACATGGACTCAGGACCCAATCAGGGGACGTAAAGAAATCTGGTGACCTTTGACCTCTAGGTGGGGCTTGTAATTAAGAAACATGCCTTTTGGCCTGTAGCTGCTGTTGTGCTTAGAATTAAAACGCACTAGTGGTGTCTGGTAATACTGTTGGAGGTCCTTGGGCTAATAAAAGCCGACTTGTGATGTCATCGTGAATTGATTCGGCGCCATATTGGATTTAATCAAAAACACGTACACGCTTTTGCAGGTCACAAATTTCAGCCGATCCTCACCAAAATTGGCAGAGACCACATCTACAGACCATGCCTGATGAGCGCATTGCTTTCTGGAACAATTGACAGAAGCATTAACCTGTACCAGCCAATCGAAATTTGCGGGCGAAGCCGCCTAAACAGGAAGTGATTTCATATCTCAGCAACGCTTTCATGTATCAAAACCAAATTTAGTACATGTACCTCAGACCCCATCGGGAGGACGTCAAGAAATTTGGTGACATTTGACCTCTAGGGGCACCGTAATTGACAAAAATGCATTTTGGCCAGTAGTTGCTGATCGCATTATTTTGCAATGGAAGTCAATGGCAGCCCATAGAACCGCCTGGTAAAAAGTTATAAAATTTTGCACACTAATTGGGGACAGTCCAATAATTCATTTCACCAAGTTTCATGCCGGCACCTCTCGTCTAGTGCCACCAACAGGCCAAAGTTGGACTTGTGTTCATGGATCTAACTTTTGACCTGTTGACCCCGAATGGCAAAATGAGGTATCATTGGAATCTTGGGCCAAGCCGAAGTTCAACATACCCTATGACGCCAATTTTGACCTCTATGTTTAAATCACAGCAAGTGTGATCATATCTCAGTCAATCTTTTATTTTTGATGTGAAACTGATGACGGCAAGTTCCATCTAGTTCATTCTAATGTGTGCGTGCAAGGGTGGGACGGGGTGGGATGGGCAGAGGCGGTTGCGGTGGTGGGCTACTGGGGAGGGGGCGGCGACACTCAGCCCTGGTTCAGCCCCACAAAATCAGTTATGTTTTGATGTGAAACTTGACCTTTTAACTCAGCTAATCTTGGGTTGTATGGCATGGAACTGGCTGTGACTGCTTAACCCTAAAGAACGTACCGTCACACTGGTGTGACGGCCGCTAACTATCTGTAAAGCCGCACCGCCACACTTTTTGTGTTTGGAATGTTGCTACATAAGTATTCTAATTGCTGCTTAACAATGGGCTACCACTGGTTGGCTAACATGGGCTGACATTGTACATTCTCAAAGTCAAAGATGGTCTCTCGCAAATCACTTTGCCACTACCATTTTGTTATGTCCACATTTTGCAGATCTAGTTTATATTATGATTGTGTGGTCGGGCTATACATGACAAAATCCACGGAAGTGGCAAGTATTGGGAAGACGTTTATTTACAGGAACTTCACTGCCATTTATTGCCATATTTCTGAATGTCAGTCATTACACCTAGCACAATAAAACAAGCAAAATTAGTGATTTTTCTAAATTAAATGATGATGTTATTCAGTGTTTAGTCAAATCTCATGGCCACTGAAAAGATGAAAATCAAAATGACCCATAAAATGTAATGGAATGCTGGAAACAAACATTGTTCATTCACGAAGCTATGTAGCTTTCAGTAACATACGCTCAGGAAACATAGTTTGCTACATTCATGACATTAAAACCTCGACAAGAAATGCGATACATCTTTATCTTGTCCCATTATAATCACAGCTTTATTTGCGCAATAGCAGTGCATCCATCTAGTCCGTCAATGCAAAACATTACAGCAACCGCATCTGAAGTTCATTCATCGTTCATCGTTCATTCATCATTAGTATTTACAGACGCTATACAATTTCATCGATAATATTAGTCATGGCACATTTGAAAAGCGCCAGCTTACTGATGAAGAGATCAGGGTTATTTTACATCTAATGATCTAACTCTTATGTGGACATTGAACATCCGTCTGAGGTAAGAGCAGAGATATTCGCGTCCTGTTATCCTCATTGACAATTGTAACACGCTGTCAGCCGACTTAATTTGGCGTAATCAGGTGCATGCATGCAACACATGTGATCACATGATGAAAGCATGCATGTGTGTGGTACTTTGCAATATTCACGGAAATAAAACAGACCAGGGGCCTCATGTACAAAGCTTGCATACGACAAAATGCTGCAGACGCCACTTCTCACGCCACGCCCGGATGTACGTAAGACTGACTTGAACGTGAGAATGTGAGATCTCCACGCAAACTTCATGTCTGGCTTAGGGCCCACGACATTTCCAATGTGTATCGTCAGTTTGGCTTACACTTAGAGGCAATGCAGCAGCAACAACATTAGTTGATCGCGAAGTCTAGGCCTTTATTTGCACAGTATATTGTGAAACGTGGAGTTATTCAAAATGATAACATTTAAATGGAAAGTAGGCCTATGTTTCTATATAAATGGACATACAACAGGATCAAATTCTACCAAGTTATGCAAACAACCTATCTGAATGACAACTGTAGACTTATTAGAGGATCAGAATTGCCCATGCCTGAAAAAATGGGAATGTGAAACCTATAGTTTTCATTTGAAAGAAATACATACACAGATAGATAGAATAGATAGGCTGACTAATAAGCCGGGATATAAGCTATTTCCCCTTAGTGTGATTGACTGCATAGGATAATTTTGACTTTCCTCGAGTAAGCATTCGCATTATTGTTGTCACACTTGTGTGCAAATATAGGGATATGATCCAGAAATCGTAATGTTGTGGCGATGTGGCCTGGATCGACTTTGTTTATTCCACCTCGAGTGCGCTGATCGCGTGGTAGCCTACTTGGACACGATTCATTTAATGTTTTTAAATTAATGCAGTTGTGTTGTAATGGTTCAAATGCATCAAACCCAGTTATGCGCGAACCCTGTCACCTACTTGCAGCAGACAGACCAATAATTCTGCCACAGTCTCTGACCCTATAGCTGCCACTGCTAGTGCTACGGCTCTGCCACTACTGTTTTTGTTTGTTATTAATTACAGATGATAAAGACGTAAGATTCTTTGCCATTTCGCCGGATAAACACTTCTATCTTGCATCCAAGACTTTTTTTTTATTATTAATTTGATGATTTTAATTATTAAACTTTGGAGCAGGTTCGAAAGTATGGATCCACAAATTAGTTTTCATTGTTATTAATATTGCGGGATAGGCCATTTTGTCTTTTTGGCGGAGGTCTGGCGCCTCGAAAGTGGCCTTCTACTCTAGCATATTAAAATGAGTGTGATTGAGGGAGAGAGAGGGTGGAGTGTAATGCTCGTGCATGCACGGCTTAATTTCACGTTAATTGGGATGTACAAAGAAAAGCTGCGTGGAATGCTGCGTACGCACAGTTTCATACATCAGGATTTTGTTGTGCGTACGCTACTTTTCAGGTTTGCACGTATGCAATGTTTTATTATGAAATCCACACAAGTCTTTGTACATTAGGCCCCAGGCCATGCTAACACTGCATAGATTGTAGGCCACCTAATAATGACTATAGAATGTCAGTGTAGAACGCTAGTGACGTAGCCCAAAAAACTCACCCAGTGGAGTACGTTGGTTTAAATAAAACCTACGTTCTTAAGGGTTAAGGCTATATGTCTGATGCAACGGCATTGACTTACATGGCAAATCTGGCCTGCTGAACCTTCTGCTTGGCCCCCTCATTGCTGCTTGCAGCTATATTCTATATTGATTTTATAAATATTTTTTAATGTAAAAAAATGCTATAAATGCTTTAAATTATTATGTTGCTTGACCTTTTTGACCTACCATGTCAAAACACATCTGTTGCACTCAGCTAACTGCCCTTCATTAGTGCACAATGCTTCTTTTTCCAGAAACTCACTCTTTGATTTTATATTAATTTTTACTATTCAAAAATGCTATAAATGTATTATGCGGCTTGACCTTTTGACCTACCCATGTCAAAACACATCTGTTGCACTCAGCTAACTGCCCTACATAGTACACAAAGCTTCTTTCTTTTAAAAAACGCACTCTTTGATTTTATATTATTTTTTTACTATTAAAAAAATGATATAAATCTATTATGCGGCTTGACCTTTTGACCTACCTATGTCAAAACGCATCTGCTGCACTCGACTAACTGCCCTACATAGTACACAAAGCTTCTTTTTTCCAAAAACTTACTCTTTGATTTTATATTATTTTTTTACTATTAAAAAATGCTTTAAATCTATTATGCTGCTTGACCTTTTGACCTACCCATGTTAAAACACATCTATTGCACTCAGGTAACTGCCCTACACAGTACACAAAGCTTATTTTTTCCAAAAACTCCCTCTTTGATTTTGTATCAATCAAATTCAATTCAATCAAAGAGTGCGTTTTTGAAAAAAAGAAGCTTTGTGTACTGTGTAGGGCAGTTACCTGAGTCGAGTGCAGCAGATGCGTTTTGACATAGGTAGGTCAAAAGGTCAAGCCGCATAATAGATTTATATCATTTTTTTAATAGTAAAAAAATAATATAAAATCAAAGAGTGCGTTTTTTAAAAGAAAGAAGCTTTGTGTACTATGTAGGGCAGTTAGCTGAGTGCAACAGATGTGTTTTGACATGGGTAGGTCAAAAGGTCAAGCCGCATAATACATTTATAGCATTTTTGAATAGTAAAAAATTTATATAAAATCAAAGAGTGAGTTTCTGGAAAAAAGAAGCATTGTGCACTATGAAGGGCAGTTAGCTGAGTGCAACAGATGTGTTTTGACATGGGTAGGTCAAAAGGTGAAGGCACATAATAGATTTATAGCATTTTTGAATAGTAAAAAAATAATATAAAATCAAAGAGTGTGTTTAAAAAAAAAGAATTTTTTGTGTACTATGTAGGCAGTTAGCTGAGTGCAACAGATGTGTTTTGACATGGGTAAGTCGAAGGGGAAGCCGCATAATAGATTTATAGCATTTTTGAATAGTAAAAAAATTATATAAAATCAAAGAGTGCTTTTGAAAAAAAGAAGCTTTGTGTACTATGTAGGGCAGTTAGCTGAGTGCAACAGATGTGTTTTGACATGGGTAGGTCAAAAGGTGAAGGCACATAATAGATTTATAGCATTTTTGAATAGTAAAAAAATAATATAAAATCAAAGAGTGCGTTTTTAAAAAAAATAATCTTTGTGTACTATGTAGGGCAGTTAGCTGAGTGCAACAGATGTGTTTTGACATGGGTAGGTCAAAAGGTCAAGTAGATTTATAGCATTTTTAATAGTAAAAAATTAATATAAAATCAAAGAGTGAGGTTCTGGAAAAAAGAAGCATTGTGCACTATGAAGGGCAGTTAGCTGAGTGCAACAGATGTGTTTTGACATGGGTAGGTCAAAAGGTCAAGCCGCATAATAGATTTAAAGCATTTATAGCATTTGTTTTACAAAAAAAAAATATTTATAAAATCAAAGAATGGGTTTTTGGGAAAAAGAAGCTTTGAGTACTATATAGAGCAGTAATCCGAGTTCACCAGATGTGTTTTGACATGGGTAGGTCAAAAGGGCAAGCCGCATAATAGATTTGAAACATTTAACATTAAAAATTGTATAAAATCAAAGAGTAGGCTAGGTTTTAGGGGAAAAGAAGCTTTGTGTACTAGAAAGGGCAGTAAGGTGAGTTCAGGAGATGTGTTTTTGTATGGGTAAGTCAAAAGGTGAAGCCACATAATAGATTGAAATCTTTCATCAGCATAAAAATTTCATAAAATCAAAACATGGGTTTTTGGACAAAAGAAGCTTTGTGTAATATAGGCAGGCCTTGTTTAAACATATTAAAGTTGGTTTGACACAAACTCGACCCTCGTAGTCAGTGCTAAATAGATTTTTCGAATGTGTCGAATATCCAACGTCCAATATAAAACCAACTTTACCACGGTAACGGGAGGGTGCTGGGAGATGACCTTGAATGAGAGAAACCCGGGAAAAACGGGAGTGTTGACAGGTATGATTGAGCTCCATAATTTGCATCAAAATATAGTAAGCCTAGTTTATGTATCAGGGTCAACAATTGGCACCGTAACGTTGGCAAATAAAATACGAAGTTACTGAAAGTAGACTACTCACTGGGTCGATTCCAGGAACCGTGCAGCGGCCTCTGTTTGGTAGACTCTTGATTGGTCAACCGCAAGCAGGCCAAGTAGGCCTACAGCTTTCAAGTAGGTGGTGACAACCGTCACCACAACGCGTAAATTACCTTCGGTAAACCCACTAATAGTAGCTAGAATAGATGAAATAGCTACAATTATTGAGTAAAAGCTTGTGTGTCCATGCAATTGATTGCGTAGGCTACAATGGTCTGCTATTTTTACATTATCAGTTTCTCGTCATCCTGGTCGGAATGCATTATAGTTCTCTGTTGAATCGGACTGCACCCAGAAGCATGTAGGCATTGGTTCATTGTTTGAGTCATTGTATGCAGAAGTGCTAAGCCAGTTGTATGCAATTTTGACATTTCTGACTTCACAGAAATAACTGTTAGTAGTCTAAGTAGAAGTAGAAGAGTAGCCTGCTGCATGTCCCTTTTTTGTCCTTACTATAGCCTAAATAATTGCATTGCTGTAAAAATGGTCCATCGTTCTTGTTGACAAATACAGTAAAAATTACATGATCTGGCAACACAGCAGTGTGAATCAATCACTTATAATCTCCCTCATAGAGTCATGTGCAACATTAGGCTACAGCTGAACTTGACATTTGCAACATTGTACAGCTGAACTTGACATTTTGACACAAAGATAGAATAGTGTTGTGCATTCTCATCGTCATCAAAGCCTTACCATAATTTGCATAATACTTATTGACAACATGAGTAAGCCTTTTGGCACTCTTGTTTATACACAATGCCACAAGGACTTGTGATGTCATTGACATTTTCATTGGCATGTATACTTTTCAAATATAAACTAAGCACTTTGACCAAAGCAAGGCTTTTGGAGTTCTTCTACTCCACTGTGTGGTGCACTTTGCACAAATTGTTTTGAGAAATGCACTTACTGTTGTGCAAAACGTTAATGAGATTGTTTTTTTTTTTTTTTTAAATGCACCAAAGCGAATGCGAGAAACTGTATAGTTCACTTAGGCGCCAATATCACAGTTGAACCAGTAACCTCCACTTTTTAATATTCTATGTTTCTAATGTAACAGTATAAGTTTTGTAGTAGGTGTGTGATTTATTTGTTTCTAGAATCTTTAGTGATGGCTGTGATTGGTGTCGTTATAAAGCTGTTTGTGCCATGTGATGCAGGTGCAGTATTTTCCATCCTTGTAGATGAGGTCTACTGAAGCAGACTAAACAAGAAACAAGACTTCAGCTATGGAAAGGTATGGTATATCAAACACACAAACACACACACACACACACACACACACACACACACACACACACACACACACCGTAAAACAAACACTGGAGCTGATAAAAACGATTTTTTCATACCTACAGTACTCTGTGACCTCAAGAAACGGATATCTGCCAGATATATGTAATATAATGCCAGATTTCTCCTTTGACTCACACTTTCACTCTCACTCTCCTCTCTCTCTCTCTCTCACACACACACACCTCCCCTCTCTCCCTCTCTCTCTTTCCCCCTCTCTCTGCAGAGTATCTGGGCCTCCCCTGACTCAGGGTCAGTCCAGGTGTGGAGTGTGTGAGCTGCTCCCCAGTGACCCACTGTCTATCAGTGCCTGTGGACACAGCTTCTGTAGACCCTGCCTCAGCAGCTACTGGGCGGGAACAGGAGGCCCCACCTGCCCCCGCTGTGCAGATCAACACAGGGCCCAGTTGAAGATACCATGTGCAGATGATGGACAGGGATCCAGTGGTCCAGGCCTTATAGGTGGTAGGTGCCCATATTTGACAAAAAATAAACAATTATATTAGGAGAGAAGAAATTGTATTGTCTGAACGAGAAGCTCAAAGGCAATCTGGGGGAAGGCAATCTATTATTATTATTATTATTATTATTATTATTATTATTATTATTATTATGTTGTACATGCAAGTAATATAACATGATATCTGTCCCCTAAGCAACACATAAGCCAGACCTGTCTCCTAAGCAACACATAAGCCAGACCTGTCTCCTAAGCAACACATAAGGCATAAACCTGTAAACAAATAGTTCTCATTAATCAATCTTTTATAGGAAAATTACTCATCCATGAAAGTTTTAAGTGTCATGTTCTAAATATACATTCACATTCAGTCTCTCTCTCTCTCTCTCTCTCTCTGTCCTTACATCTCTCCTCTTCACTCTCCCAACTGTCCGCCTTCTCTCTCTCTCGCTCCACCCTTTACTCTTTCTCTCCCCTCCTCTCCCATTCCTTCTCTCATTGCTCCCTCCTTTAATCTCTTTCTTCCAGCTCCTGTCATGAGCTCCATCGCTACAGCCTCAGATGGAGGAAGCATTTGCAACCCCACATTTGCTGGCTGCCAAATCTACGGGCCGGTTACATTCAACAACGAAACACAATCCACCAGTACGGGTAGGGTGTGCAATAATCCTCTCGTGTAAATACACAAAGGCCATTTAATAGCCACTTATTTATTGTTCAGTGCTGGCATGAATGGTTTCAAGAGGTCTGTTGCATTGGAAAGCTAGTTGTTGATAAATATTTTGGGTTGCAATTTACTTGAAGGTATCTACATAAGACTGAAATAACACTGTCATGAAACATTATAAACAAGTCATAAATGTTTATGACTTAACATTTCTGTCACTCGCTTCGGTTAAATGTCATTAGTTTTTTGTCATGACAAGTTAGGGTTAGTGTTAGGGTTATAACAGTGTCCGGTCACTCTTATGTAGATACCTTCAAGTAAAATGTTACCATATTTTGGTTGAATGAAATTTAGAGAAATTTAGAAAAGCTCTTTCCATCTTTGTCAGAATACTAGGCTTAAACATTTGATTTTTCTTTTCTTATTGTTTAATAAAGGAAGAAGGTTGTCTGAGAAAGAACAAGGTAAGAAGTTATATTGAGTCGTTGTTCTAATTGAATTGATAATAATAAAGAATAAAAAGATAATATGCTATTTATTTGTTCAGTTAGCATACTATTTACAGAGTTCTCAAAACCATAAGCAGACTCAACAGAGTTCTCAAAACCATATGCAGACTCAGCCCAATATTAGCATGTATTCATTTTACATGTAAATGTTCTTGGGCCTTCTCAGATTTTGCAAACCAATGTCTGTTATACTGTTCACTATCTATGTTCCCTTCCCTCAGAGGAAGCTCTTTTACAGGAAGTCCACATCGACCATAAAGCCAGGATGAAAAAACGCTTTGAGTGTATATTTGAAGGCATCGAGACCAAAGCAAATAAGAAGCTGCTCAACAAGATTTACACAGATCTCTATATCACAGAGGTAGAAAGTGAAGGCATTAATGATGAACATGAGGTCTGGCAACTTGAAACTGCATTCAAGAAGCAGTCGGCCCAGGATGCACCGATCAACTGTAACGACATCTTCAAACCGTTGCCGGGAGAAGAAGGCAACATTCGAGTCGTGCTGACAAAAGGTGTCGCCGGCATCGGCAAAACGGTCTCTGTCCAGAAGTTTGTTCTCGATTGGGCAGAGGGGAGTGCCAATCAGAACATCCGCTTCATGTTTGTGTTCCCTTTCCGAGTGCTGAATTCCATCAAAGAGAAGCACAGTCTCCAAAAACTCTTGCTTGGATTTCACCCCGAGCTTAAGAGCCTGGGTGACACTAATGAGTACTACGACGACAGCCGAACCATATTGATCTTCGACGGCCTGGACGAAAGCCGCCTGCCACTGAACTTCCAAGGCAACGAAGCTTTCTTCGACGTGAGCAAAGTGGCCTCCATGGACGAGCTGATCACAAATCTCATTCAAGGCAATCTGCTTCCCTCAGCCCTGGTGTGGGTTACATCTCGGCCGGCGGCGACCTGTCTGATCCCGACCAAGTACGTCGACCAGATGACCGAAGTCCGCGGTTTCAACGAGGCCCAGAAGGAGGAGTATTTCCGGAAGAGATGCGAGGATGCCACACAGGCCGAGCTCATCATTGCACACATCAAGACGTCTCGAAGTCTCCAGGTCATGTGTCACATTCCCGTCTTCTGCTGGATTGCCGCTACCGTCTTCCAGCAGATTCTGAAGAGGACAAAGGAGGACAATGCGGAGATCCCCAAGACACTGACGCAGATGTACTCCCACTTTCTCCTCATCCAGATGAGCATCAAGGATCAGAAGTACCACGGTGGACACGGGGGAACTGACAAGGGGGGGCTTCTTTCATCACATGGGGAAGCTGTTCTGAAGCTGGCGAAGCTGGCCTTCAAACAAACATTGGCGGGGAACGTCATGTTCTATGAGGACAACCTGTTGGAGTGCGGCATCGACGTCAACGAAGCCTCGGTGTACTCAGGGATGTGCACCGAACTCTTCCGAGAGGAGTCGGTGTTTTACCAGCAGAAAGTCTACTGCTTTGTGCACCTGAGCATCCAGGAATTCCTCGCCGCCTTTCACGCCTTCGCCACCCACACCAGCGGGAGCCTCGAGGAGCTCAAGCCTCTACTGCGGGTCCGGGCCTCTAAAGGTCGACCCCGAACGGGCGACGAATTGTCCCTCGAGCAGTTCCTCAAAGACTCCCTGTACACAGCTTTGAACAGCAGAAATGGCCACCTGGACCTGTTCCTGAGGTTCCTCCTGGGCGTCACCCTCGAGTCCAACCAGCGGCTTCTCCGGGGGCTGCTGCCGCGTCTGCAGTCGAGCACCGAGACCGTCCGCCACATGATAGAGTACATCAAGGCCTACAAGGGCAAGGGCCTCTCCCCCGAGAGGTGCATCAACCTCTTCCACTGCTTGATGGAGATGAACGACAGCTCCATGCACAGGGAGATCCAGGAGTACCTGCAGTTGGAGGGCTCCAGGAAGGCACTCTCATCCTCCTTTTGCTCCTGCTTGGCCCATGTGCTCCTCATGTCCGGGGAGGTGCTGGACGAGGTCGACCTGAGAAAGTACAACACATCGTCGGATGAAGGGAGGAGGAGGCTGGTCCCTGTGGTGAAGTGCTGCAGAAGGGCTCTGTGAGTGGCCATATTTATTTATTCATTGGTATACTTTGCAATACAGGATATGCATTATGACATATTTATTTTGTGAAAATATTTTTTTTTTTTAACATGGCACACATGCTGATTAGGGTGGTCCTTATTTTTAAAGTCTCCAATTGTCATGCTCTTAGCCCTTCAAATTGTTCCCTTATATAAGAAAATACAGCATGCCAATTTTTATGGTAGTAACATAATAATTACTGGTAGCTCAATAGCTTTAAACTTTGAGATGATTTTCTGTTTCAGAAATGATCTGATCATTTGAATTCAAAACAATCTCCATAAAAGCATCTAATGCACCATATATTCCTAAATATGTATTTTAGATACATATTTTATAGGGGTGTAAAGATTAACCGATACGTATCGGTATCCGTTTTTAACGTGTAAGGTACGGCTACATTGATACGTGAAGTCCCGTATCGGAATAAAACTGAAATGAACCGGTCGTTATATCGATTTACTTGTTACGAATCGGTTCACAACCTTTTCTGCTCGCTCAGACTCTCATTTACGTTCCAAGCAGCGCATTCATCCCACTTCCGGTTTTGAAACTACACGTGGCACGGATTTGTGGGGAATGCAGTTCGTTTTAGGCTACATTCATTGCCCAAAGTTGTCAAAGGACTTCATTACCCATACATCTACTGCAACTTAAGCACGTGACAACTTGCACTCGGTCGTTTGTTTGACATTTTTTACTCTTTTGTTTTTGTAATTTTATTTCGGTATTGTCTTACCTCAACAATAGACTACAGCTCCTTGAAAACAATCAGATATGTTCTATAACATCTATAATGTCTATAAAAATTTATTTTTATGTTGTATTTGGCAGCTGTGTTTGACTGAAATGTAGACTATTATTTTTTCATTTCAATACAGTATATGATACAAACCTCAGTTTAGATAATCATATTCACACTTGTTTTGCCTAATTGACAACCATGACCATGATAATTGATAACATAAAATTAATGTGCACCTTGAGCAAATGATAAAAAATCTTTCGGAATGCTTTCCATTCTTGAACTGCATCAAATTGCATCAAATCGCATCGAATCGTACTGAATCGTTTTTTATGAACATGTATCTTTTCTTGTATCGAATCGTGCCCATGTATCTAGATGTGAATCGTATCGTCTTTTACATGAGAGATTCACACCCCTAATATTTTAGATACATATCTCAGTTTACTTATTGTAGAAACTAAATCCAAATTATTTACCTTTCCTGGTGGAATCAATACATATTTCTATTGATGATCACCTTGGTTATTGTTTGGGTTTAGAGCACATTTTTTGGTCTTCATTAAAACATTCAAACAATTGTATCCACTGAACCCCAAATATGTGCCACAAAACTGTATGAAGAAAAGGCACCTTCATCATTCCTTGCTCAGCTTTGCTTGCAGTTGTGTTGTGTACCAAGAGCAAAATCATGGCAAAAACAAGAAGTGAAGTTTATTTGATTGGTTCCACCATAACAGAATTAGTTGGATCAAATCTGCCATCTATTAGAATGGAAGATCACTGACGGATCTATCCAGACTGCAAAAAGTCAACACTGGCTGCTGAGCATCAGAAATGAGGGATTGTTGAAAACGTTGTGCTTTTTTTGAGATTGTTGTCATGTCAGTGTTGCTTAGCCTGACGAGCCAGACCCACATTAAAATGTAGGGTCTGGGCACTCACCGTTCGCAGTGCTCAGTCCGAGGGGCGGGATAATCAGTTGTCTTTCAAATTCCCTCTGCATGTAATAGAACAGCGGCAGCGCTATGAGTCCCATGCGTTTCCCACCAGCGGAGCTAGTTGGCTAGTTCAAACGTTTGCCAACTTAATAAAAGCTGAACTCGTGTCACACTGTTGGCCAACAGCAACATCCATCTTATTATCCAATCTTCCACATGATTGAGCTACCTCTAAATATCATTTTCTTGTCAACATGTTTGCATATTTCAATATGTTTGCATATTTTGAAGTTAAAAGGAACAGTTTAAGAGGTTAAGACACTAAAATTTTGCAAAAAAAAAAATTGGACTTGATAAGGACCACCCTAATGCTGATACTGATAAAAAGTCAAGAAAATATTTTGTCAAATGTATTCAGTAATCAATAGAATCATCATGTATTTTTTTAAAATCAATCATTCAATCAATCAATCATTATCATGTTTCACTATCACTATCAATTATTTGATAACATATTCAGTTCAATTTGAATATCAATGTGTCAGCCAGACTTAGTTCAGAGTTCATTTTCTTCAATGGACGTAACAATAAAAATACCACATTGAAAGTTGGTACATTAACCCTTAAAGGAGTACCGTCACACCGGTGTGACTGGTATGTTGGGAAATGAACATTCTAAAGAATATCTGGGTTCATTGAATTCAACATAGAATTTTTAGAACCTTCAATTGTTGCGGAACTTAGAACGTTCAAAAACCTACACCTGCAAAAACACACCCTTCTTGTCAACAAAGATTTTAAATGCAGTTTTTTCTTTAAATATATATACTTCTGTGTTATTTAGTACTGACACCATCAGTGCAGCCATTGGTTGCACATAAAAGCACTTCTGTAAAATCTATTTGGCGTGGTTTAAAACCTCAAACCAAAGGCATCTCTCCCTTTCCAGATTCTCCGCATGTAACCTCAATGAGACGTCATGTGAGGTTATGGCCTGTGCTCTGCAGTCTGCAGACTGCCACCTAGTGGAGATGGACCTGCACCGCAACGTCCTTCAGGACGCCGGAGCAGAGAGGCTCTTCACAGCCATGCTGAGTCCTAATTGTAAGCTGGAGATTCTGAGGTAAATGAATGGACGGTTTTAGGTTGTTTATTGCAGAAATACATAATGTTGAATTATTGAGTGTCAAAATCTCCTCTCTAGTTGAGATGCCAAGTCTTTGAGGTAATTTTGAGGTAATGAGGTAGTTACCTTCATGCTGAGTCTTCACCTTAAGCCATAATGGTAACTGTTGTTGATTTTATGTTTTAGCAGTAGTCATATATGAAAAATACAGTATATGACTGTTATTATTCATAGAGTTATCATACATTCATATTTGTTTATTTAATATTTTGAAAGTTTAGGAAAATATATGGTGTTTCCAAAATCATTGAGTAATCGTGTTAAACAATCCATTCATGATATTTGCCATAATCAATCTCCCTACTGGGATTAATGCTCTTATATATTCAATATTATATATTCAACTTTCTTACAAAGAATCCCTGACTGAATGTACAGTGAGTTAATGATAGCTGAAATCTCTGAGCAGTCTGTACTGGGACTAATGCTCTTATTATGGTTTTAACTTCCTTTTGAAGAATCTCGGACTGTAACGTGACTGAGAAGTCCAGCGGGAGTCTGTGTTCCGTCCTCCTGTCTCCTCACTGTCACCTCCGGGTGCTGGACATGAGCGGCAACCAGTTGAAGGACTCCGGAGCGACGCTGATCTGCAAAGGGTTAAAGAACCCTCACTGCACACTTGAGATCCTGAGGTAGGTCCTGGAGACATCAGTTACCTGAATGCATTATACGATTCCTTATTTTAAACATTCATGAATGGTTTTGTTGTTGCTGTGTTTTCATGTTTATTTTGTCAGGACATTTTGAGAGCTATCATAACAAGTAAATGTTTATGTTGATGACTACATAGTATTTAGGATATAGATTGTTTTATTGTAATGGTAACCAACAAGATGATTTGCATTTATTCATTTAGCAGACACTTTTTTATCCAACGTGACTTGTCAATTTATATTACATTGTTCGTTGTGTTGATTTATTTTTTATTTATTTTGTCAAATTTTATAATTTTATAATAAAAATGGGAATACTGGATCACTGCCACTCTCCCAATCCTGCGATGTAACACATAAAATGTTTACATTAATGCTGCGTAATTTAAATTTATTTGTGTGTGTATGTGTGTCATCATAGATATATATGATTAGAGATGCACCGATTGCAATTTTTTGGGCCGATTCCAAATTCCTGCCGATACCGATTTTAGCTGATTCCGATTTCATGTCTTCTAACCATTTTACAGCACACACAAATAGTTATTTTCTATATTTTCTTTAATAGAACATGTTATAGAAATTACAAAATCAACAATGACAAAATCAACAGCGCTACAGACACTCAAACTTTTCTCAACCTTCAAATCGCTACTCAACCCTCAGCTGCCTCCTCCTCCATCCAGCCTTACTGCAGATACCCTCGCCTCATTTTTTACAAACAAAGTGGCGGCAATCAGCAGTCAATTCTCTACATGCCCACTCAACGATCTGACTCAGATACCGCGACTCCTACAACCTCTAGGGACTGCTGGAACATCTTTTTCAGCATTCACGCCTCTCTCCGAGAGTGAAGTATCTAGACTCCTGACATGCAGCCGTCCTACCACATGAGCCTACTTCAGTCCATCAGCCCGACCATCGCTCCAGCTATCACACATGTGATCAATGCCTCGCTAACCTCCGGCACATTTCCAACAGCGTTCAAAATGGCCCGGGTAACACCCTATTTAAGAAAGCTTCTCTCAACCCTGCTCAAGTCGAGAACTACCGCCCTGTCTCACTCCTGCCTTTCCTATCCAAAGGCATTGAACGAGCAGTCTCCAAACAGGTCTCTGACTTCCTTTCACAGAACAACCTTCTGGATCCAAATCAGTCTGGGTTCAAAAGCGGCCACTCTACCGAAACGGCTCTGTTGTCTGTAACAGAAGCCTTAAAAGAAGCCAGGGCGACCGCTCGGTCATCAGTACTCATTCTGCTTGACTTATCGGCTGCCTTTGACACGGTTAATCACCGCATCCTTCTCTCTATGCTCGCTAACATGGAATCTCCGGTTCTGCTCTCTCCTGCTTTGAATCCTACCTCACAGGACGCTCGTTTAACACATCATGGCTTGGTCAGCTATCTGCACCTCACCATCTCACCACAGGGGTCCCCCAGGGCTCAGTGCTGGGCCCCCTTCTCTTTGCTATCTCCACCACCTCCTTGGGACAGATTATCCGTTCGCATGGCTTCTCATACCACTGCTATGCAGACGACACACAGCTCTATCTGTCCTTTCCACCTGATGACCCCTTGGTTTCAGCACGGATCTTGTATTGCCTCTCAGACATAGCTACATGGATGAAGGCACACCACCTCCAGCTGAACCTCTCAAAGACTGAACTGCTGGTCCTCCCAGCTAAACCTACCATACACCACGACATCAACATCAAATTTGACTCCCTGTCTGTTTCACCTACCAGGACTGCAAAAAATCTAGGAGTTGTTCTCGACAACCAACTAAACTTCTCAGATCATGTGTCCTCAGTCGCCCGGTCATGCCGTTTCGCACTCTACAACATACGGAAAATCAGGACTTACTTGACTCAAGATGCTACCCAACTTCTGGTTCAGGCAATAGTCATCTCACGACTCGACTACTGCAATGCCCTCCTGACCGGTCTCCCAGCCTGCGCAGTGAAACCACTTCAGATGATCCAGAACGGGGGCGGCGGCGCCTGGTCTACAACCAACCCAAAAGGGCACATGTTACCCCGCTGCTCATCCAGCTACACTGGCTACCTATGGCGGCCCGCATCAAATTCAAGGCTCTAACGCTTGCCTACAAAGTAGTCTCCGGTTCTGCTCCTCAGACGAACGACGTCTAGCTCTACCACCGGTACGCTCAAGCCAATCCAAACTTTTCTCATCTGTTGTTCCTCGTTGGTGGAACACACTGCCAGCTCCTACAAGGGCAGAGACAGCCTTCTCCATTTTCAGAAAACTCCTGAAGACCCAGCTCTTTAGAGAACATCTCCTCTCATAGCAAAACTTACAACAAGTCTTACTGATCCTAGCACTCACCAGCCGTCTCAAACAGACAACTAACTGTTAAAAACAGCACTCACTGATGCACTTACTCTTACTGTACTCTAATGTTTTTAAATTGTCCTAAAATTGTTGAGAACTGCTCTAAAACTTAAACTGTTTACTATGTTGTTAGTCGCTTTGGCTAAAAAGCGTCAGCCAAATGTAATGTAATGTAATGTAAGAAATGTAATCAACTTGTCAATAATGAAATGGCTGTTAAAAAATGGAACCGGTGAGCAGACAGATTCTTCTTCAAGTCTAACTTCAGCTGCAGTAACAAACTATAATGCTTCCCAGTGTGGGACATTCATTTCACAGACTACTAATATAAATGCACTGTTATGGAACACCCTTTTTTTTTCTTCTCACATCCAATATCCAACTAAAAATACAAAAAACAATTTTCATGATACATTTGAACATGCTACCATGGAACATATTTTCATATGCATTAATGCATTTATGGGAGGGCGAGGGAAAAGTGGGAGTAGGCTATCACGCAAACACAGGGGAGAAGAAGTGCTAATAGCGATTAGGTGCTCCACCATATATGAAAACAGCGCACGTCTGTTTTGCGGTGAAAAAATTCCGGTTAAATGCATCAATTAGGCAATAGAAACGTTCAAAGACAGCTGATTCAGTATTCAGAGCATCAGTTTTCATTGTAGGCTACTATGTCAAAAGCAACATTAACTTTTGTTTGCCTTTCTAATAGGCTATCGTTTGTTCACTTTCACGACATCCACTTCTCAATCTGCTAGACTAGGGTAGGCATAGCCCTAGTCTACGTGCAGTAAATAGTTGAAGTATTTTTTTTTTTTTTTGAAGTGGAGTAGAACTACTAGGGCTACTGTATGTCACTGCTTGTTGACATCTTATTATCATGTAGCCTATGATCGCTAAACTTTGATTCTTTTTAATGTCGCAATTGGTTATCTCCGTTCAGCTGCGCTTGTGGTTCAGCTGTGGGCACGCAATTAGCGGCAGGGACAGGAGGTGATGAGCGATGTTTATGTAGCCTAATGAAGTGACAGCTTAGTAAATTCCACGCAATATGGCAAAGCACAGCGTTCGCTGCATAAAAAAACTCAGTAGCCTATTAGCGCTTTCTTTGTAGCCCTACATCCAGCCCTGAGTGTTGGCTTGGTTGCTAGCTTCTTCAAACTTTGCAAACTCAGCTGGGTGTTGTTACAATTGCGGCGCACTAGTGCATATTTGACCGGCATAAAATCAGCATGTCTCAGACTGACCGGCCGGTCGCCTATCATGGCCGATCACGTGAAAATCGGCCAATTCCGGTCACCAGCCGATCTATTGGTCCATCTCTATATATGATATATGATATTTTGATGTAATATAGATATTTTTATATATATATATATATATATATATATATATATATATATATATATATATATATATATATATATATATATATATATATATATATATATATATATATATATGTCTATATATATATATAAACGAAGCGGTGAGTGCCCAGACCCTACATTTTAATGTGGGTCTGGCTATATCAGACTACAAGTGAGCTACAACTTGAGAGAAGTTATGTTATGTTATGTTAAGGTGAAAACACATTTAAGGGTGCCTTTAAACAATCAAGTACATTGAGAAATTCAATAAAGAAATTACGCACGTTAGACAGATGTTAAAATATCTATCACTCTCCTCTCTAAACGTTTATATATATATATATATATATATATATATATATATTTGATTGATCTGATTTTGGGCCGTCTCAGACTGGAGTGCTGTGGCCTGACTGCGGCGTCCTGCAGGGGCCTGGCCTCCGTGCTCCAGCGTCCTGGTTCCGCTCTGAGGGAGCTTGACCTCACGGACAACGACCTGAGGGACGCGGGGGCCAAGCTTCTGTCCACCGGACTGGGGAATTCTCACTGCAAACTCCAGATACTGAAGTACGCTGCGTGTTTTGTTTTCTCTGACATTTGTTTTATTTGTTTGTTTGGTTGTTTATCTTTTTTACCGTGTTGTTTTCAAACTTTTCATTTTTACTGTGTTGTTTACAGACATACGTCTTCTACCAGTTCAACAGTAATTTTGGTTAACACTTGCAGATGTTTTGTGTATCTTTACAAATATATATATATATATATATATATATAAACTTAATGTGAAATCAACTAACTTACTTCCCCCCCCCCCCCATCACTACTTCACCAATTTTCCAACCACCTCCACTCACTCACTCACACACACACACACACACACCCTGCCACCCCAGGCTAGTGGGCTGCCTTATATCCGAGGAGGGCTGTCTCTTCCTGGCCTCGGCCCTGAAGTCCAACCCTTCTCACCTGCTGGAGCTGGATCTGAGCTACAACCACCCAGGAAACAGTGGAGCAGAGCTGCTCACAGCCACACCGATCGATCCCGGCTCCACACCTCGGGCCGTCAAGTAAGGGAAACCACTGAAAGGGTGGGGGGCTGTTGTCTGAAGCTGAATGGCCTATATAGAGGTGTAGTGAGACAGTACAAACAATAATGTGTGTGTGTGTGTGTGTGTGTGTGGTGGGGGGTGGGGGGTGGGGTGGGTGGGGGGGGGGTGGGGGTTGGGGTAATGAGTAATGCTTCCAATAAGGATAGAAAAAAAACTCAAACTGTTATAGTGATGACAGTTCTGTATTCATCCAAAATTACATCTTATTCATGAATTTCAGTGTACATTAAGGGCCTATGTCCACCAAATGCACTGGTTGTTGAATTGTCGACAGCGTAGGTCCCGCCCTTTCCTTGATTTGAATTGGCTAGCAAGAGAGAAGTGACATTGACAGCCCAGGGCTGTTCCTAATGTTGAACAGAATTCAATTTTCAGCGTTCTGAGCGCTGCGGAAAAACCGTCAGCGTCGAGGGCTTTTTTCCGCCGAGGGTGCTAGGCGCTGCGAACGCTGAACTTCATAGGATTTGTATAGAAAATACATTTTAATTATATGTATTTTTAACTCTCTAAATATCTGTTTAACTGTCTACAGTGTGGACCATGGTGCAGCATGCAGGTTGACATCTGGACTGCAGAAATGTAAGTTAACGTTTAGAGAGGAGAGTGATAGATATTTTAACATCTGTCTAACGTGCGTAATTTCTTTATTGAATTTCTCAATGTACTTGATTGTTTAAAGGCACCCTTAAATGTGTTTTCACCTTAACATAACATAACATAACATAACATAACTTCTCTCAAGTTGTAGCTCACTTGTAGTCTGACGAGCCAGACCCACATTAAAATGTAGGGTCTGGGCACTCACCGTTCGCAGTGCTCAGTCCGAGGGGCGGGATAATCGGTTGTCTTTCAAATTCCCTCTGCACGTAATAGGACAGCGCTGAGTCCCATGCGTTTTCCCACCAGCGGAGCTAGTTGGCTAGTTAAAACTTTTGCCAGCTTAAAACAAGCTTAACTTGTGTCACACTGTTGGCGAACAGCAACATCCATCTTCTTTGTTTTCAAGTAGCAGGGAATTCAAGCCAAACCGTTGCAACTCTGCCATCAATCATTATGTTAAGCCCGCCTAACGACTCTATACACGATTTGATTGGCCTGATAGAAGTGTAATTTTTCGAGCTCACAAGCCAACGGAGAGTTGCTAGACTAGCCCTGGAAGCAAATGGAATTTGCTGCCGCTAGGGTGCGTCTAGATTTCTAGGCTAGCTCACTTGCAGACTATATAACATTGTCCTCCAGAATTTCCATATATTCTGCTGAATTCGTTTTACTTTTACTTTTACAAGCCATCCAGAGTCTGCTGTCGATAAATATCACCACAGCATGATGCTACCACCACCATGCTTTAAATTAGGGATGGCGAGTTTTTGGTGATGTGCAGTGTTTGGTGTCCGCCGAACATAGTGTCTAGTCTAATGGCTAAAAACCAAAATTTTGGTCTCATCAGACCAAAAAACCTTCTTCCATTTGACCTTGGTCTCCCACATGTCTTTGGGTGAACTTTAGTCCAGATTTAATAAGCTTTGCCACCCACCCATAGAGCTTTGACCGGTGAAGAACTTGGTTGTTGTCTGCAGAGTTTCACACTTTTCAGCTGCTGAAGCTTTCAACTCCTTCAGAGTTGTTATAGAGTTCTTGGTGGCCTCCCCCACCAGTACTCTCCTTAAACCTTAAACCTTAAACCTTAAACCTTAAACCTTAAAGTCACTCAGTTTGTGGAGACAACCTGCTCTAGGCAGATTTACCCTTGTGATATTCCTTACATTCTTTAATGATGGATTTCACTGAATACCTGGGGATGTTCAGTGACTTTTCTGTATCCATCCCCTCACTTATGCTTTTCAATAACCTCTTCTCTGAGTTGTTTGGAGTGTTCTTTTGTCTTCATGGTGGGATTACAGCCAGGAATACTGATTGACGAGTGACTGGACCTTCCAGCACAGGTGTCTTTATATTACTTATTACACGGCTCTTCATGAAGCTGTGGAATGCTCCATTCACTTTCATAATTTTGTATTACAGACAGTTGCTATGTATAACAGACCGCTGTCAATGATTTTTTTTTTTTTTTGTGCTTTTTATTCACATCTTTCATGTCACTCCTGTCACTTCTTGCAATGGAACATTCAAATTGAAAGCAGACGGTTGATCAGCAGCTGTGGTCTAAAGAATCCTTGATTCAAGTTCAGCGTGTGTTGTGAACTATTTGTTTCAGGCAAAAGCCATGATGAAACAGTAACAAATAAATGTAAAGAGACATATCATGTGGAGTTTATTTTTTCCGTTTTGGCAATTAGCCGTATACTAAGTGGATTTGCCCTGTCAGCACTTATTTGACCGGCGTTCTATACATATATCCCTTACATACTATACACAATCACTGCACTCAGGCGATCTCAATTTTACTAATTGTGAGACTACTAGCACCAATTGGCTAGACCGCTGTTGGTTTAGGTCAGTCACTTTAACAGGGGTGAATATTTGTGCAATCACTTATTTTGCATTATATTTTTTAAGGAATTAACATTACCGATACTTTGTAGAAATTAGCTTTTCACTTTGACATTAAAGAGGCGATTTTTGTAAATTATTGTGGGGAAAAATGGCAAATTACATTGATCAAGATTCCATTTACAAAACCAGGAATGTCCAGTATGGTATATTGAGCTTGGAGGAACTCAATTTTATTCTGCTTTTCACTTCCTTGTTGTAATATTCAGAAAGACAATAAAGTTGACTTTAATTAAGTTGACTTTGACTTTGAATGTAAACTGTAAATGTTTGTATGCCTGTGTGCAATTTGTATGTAAATTGTGATATGTAGATGCCTTCATGTCCTTGTCACTTACTTTAGATCAAAACAAAGCCTGAGTGTATTTGATGTCATTCGCTTCCAAATTTTGTCCTTTAATTTTACATGTTTGCTCCCGTAGATGCCTGCAATCTGACCTTTGACCCAAATACGGCCCACAGAAAACTCTGCCTCTCGGAGGACAACAGGAGTGTGGCGTGTAACATGCGGGAGCAGGCCTACCCCGACCACCCGGACCGGTTTAGCACCTGGCAGGTGCTGTGCCGGGAGCCCCTGTCCAGACGCTCCTATTGGGAGGTCGAGTGGAGCGGCTGGTACGGCGTCGTCATCGGAGCGTCGTACAAAGTCGATGCGGGCGACTCGCCGCCAGACGTCACCAACATCGGCTACAACGACTGGTCGTGGAGCCTGGCCTGCTACGATAACCGGTATGTGGCCCGACACGACAAGCGGAGGACGCAGATCCCGGCGCCTGTGTTCGGCGTGCATCGAATCGCGGCTTACCTCAACTGGCCCGCAGGCACACTGTCTTTCTTTAGCGTCTCCGGGGATGCGTTGACTCATGTGCACACGTTCTATTCAAGATTCTCTGAGCAGCTCTACCCGGCAATGAGGTTTATTTTCGCAGGCTCATCTGCCTCCATTTTGTAGCTTTTGCAGTACTTTTTATAGCCTTTAATTTCATTGTACTACTTTTGGAGTTTGCATGTTATTTGTTAGGGACTATGTCCTCCATTTTGTAGCTTTTGTACTACTTTTGTAGCTTTTCATTACATTTTATTAATTTTATTTGGAGGGACAATGTGTATATATATATGTATGTTGCCACTTGGTGCATTGTACCAGAGTTAGCATTAAGCTAATTTACATCTGCACACCCCTGGCAGGTTGCAGTTTGACATCCAATCGGTGACAGACAACATTCAACAAATGACCAAACACAACAACAGCAAACGTGCAGCTGACATACACATAAGAAAGCAGCTTAGCCTACTGCAGTTTTTGCATAAGAGGCTGGTCATAAATGCCACATCAACCTAAATTATGCCTTGTACTGTACACACGATGCATTCTGTCATTCTGATGAAAGGAGGCCCCAATGCATATACTGGTGTTGGTACACTGATACACTCTGGGCCCTAATTTTAAAATTATAAGGGCTGTTCACACCAGAAACGAAAACTATAAAGATAACTGTAATTCTAACTAATGATCTGAGGGTTCACACTGACCAAGAATAAGGAAAGTTTCTCCTCGTCAATAAAATGCGATGTATTCTGATCGGCTGTGAGCTACTGTACTGTATGTATATCATTGTCAAAATTGCTTTGAAAGCTATCCCTGACCATATTGTTCTTCATGTGGTTATCTTTGTAGTTTATATATGGACGCTGTCATATTAGTTAGAGCAATACATTTTTGCCATTATCGTTCTAAGTGTGACCGGCCCTTCAGGTAGACTTTAGGTTTGCACTTTGCCTAACATTTAAATTTGGGTGTCTTCACCTACCTGTGCTCCATAGTTGTCTATAATCTATCATGAACAACTAGCAAAACTCTTATCGACTCTTATCATTTAGACATGTTGTGGTATGTAATTTATAGTGTACATAAGTGAATGTTTTCAGAAATTGCACTAGACACTTTGTAAATATCTCGGCGTTCATGAAAAAAACTTAATAAAATAAAAATATTCAGATAGTTGGGCACTTGACAATATGCTATATCATGTGGCAAGTAATGTATAAAAGATGAAGTGATTCATTGTTTCATACGTTGATGTAAAGATGATTATCCTCTTGTATAGTAAATACAGTGTTTCCCATACATTGACTTATTTGTGGCGGCCCACCACAATATCAACATTGACCACCACACAATGATTTTCCAGGTTGTATTAAATTGTGCTTAAATCTGGTCAGCCTCATAACCACGCTGTGCTAATTTCTTAAAAACTGTTGCATTCAAGTTAATTCTGCAAACCAACCACCACAAATGGAATTCAATTATCTGGGAAACACTGAAATAGCAACAAATACATTTGGCTGTTTTTTTTATCTTGAGTTATGAATAAAAGTCTAGAGAGGGACTGCTGTCCTTCGCAGGCATGGAGCACAGACTGTGATTTATTCAAACTTAAGCTGTGATTCTTATGAAAATTATTCATCCAATTTGAAATTATGATTCATAAACAAGGTATCCAATCAGGACTTCTTGACTCCTTAACAAGTTGTTCAATTAGGACTCTAGCGCCATGATACATGTGTAATGTTTTGGCGCTCTATAAACACAATAAATTGAAATTGAAATTGACTCACACACAAATCTTTAACAAAATATTCAAGCTTATTGAAAAAACCCAGCTGTGGTTAACAACAAGTTGTACATGTGTACAGACTGTTGTCATAATTTCTGAACTAAGGTTCAAAGTGTGTCAGAAACAAAATCAATGTCTCCATCTTCATACCCACGAAACTCTTCTTCATGCCCACTTAACAATGTAAATGTAAATCAGGTTTCTAGGCCAAGTATACAAGGATACAAGGATACAAGGAAGTTTATTGTCACATGCATATAGTTACTGGAAGTAAGAAATGCAGTGAAATTATGTCTGGTGTCAGCCTATTTGTGCAAAGTGGGGGGGTAAAAAGTGCAGTAGAAGAGGGTTTAGTAGATTAAGTGGCAAGGGCTGCATAAGAAAGGTGGGGGAGGATTGGAATTGGGGGGGGGGGGACCAACAAGGAGCACCCAAGAGCAACAGGGGCAAGGAAAAACAAGAAACCTTGGGCAGATCCACGGCTCAAGGGGCTAACCAACTGCCAGGGTCTTGGTGTGTGTGTTGGGGGGATGACAGGGGAGATGGGATAGTGTGCTGTGTATGTGGGGAGAGGGCAGTGTGCAATATGTGTGATGGAGAAGCTTCCTCATGAGACTTGTATACAAGGAATTTGGTCTCTGCATTTATCCCATCCGTGAATTAGTGAACACACAGAGCACACAGTGAACACACAGTGAGGTGAAGCACACACTAACCCGGAGCAGTGAGCTGCCTCGTTACAGTGGTGCTCGGGGAGCCGTGAGGGGTTGGGTGCCTTGCTCAAGGGCACTTCAGCCGCTCCTACTGGTCGGGGATCAAAGCGATAACCCTTCGGTACCAAGCCCGAAGCCCTAACCAGTAGGCCACGACTGCCCAACAAGTTACCCAGAAAAGCGGATTCTTGATCAAGTTATCCCAAAAAGAGTTATGGTTCTTGACCAAGTTATCCTAAGAGGAGTTATGGTTCTTGTGCTAGGTGTCCACACAAGCCATATACGTACAGTTACCATTGTGACAATATTTCAACTGAGGCTCAGAAAATGTGAACTGTGAGGCTCAAACTATTTGAACTGAAAGCTCAGAGCGAACCAGACGCAGAGGCAATGGCAATGGCTCCTTCTTGTGTGCAAACAGTTTCTGTTTTGAGATACTAGTTCACGCCCCCACACCTGCATAACCAGCTCTGTCAGTACAGTGTCAATAATATTATCACTCACGACACGGTAGTGTAGTTAAGATGAAAGAGGAAGAGGTGGGCAAAGTCTGCTGACAAAGCCATAACATGCAAGTGTGCACAATAAAAGAAGGTACAGGAAGTTGATAAAGCTGACTGAGAGAGAGAATGGAGAAGCTGTCGAGTGTGACTGGAGCTGAAACTGAAGTGAACTGACTCCTCACGTTTTGCACAAAGAATATCAGCTTCTGCCTTCTAACAGACACTTTAGAGTTTCTTCTTTTAATCACAACTTGACTTAAAAACTCGTTCATACATCAATCTATCCTAGAGTTAAACCAACCAAATTAAAATCCAGTGCAATATTTATTCAGGGTTATTACTCTTCATGACTTGTTTTTTTGTATGTTAATGACATTTTCTTTTGTGATGCATGTATTCTTTGTCTCCTTTCTTGTGTGTTTGCCATTTGGGGTAATGTTTCATCTATGTCCATTGGTGTTATACTTCTTACATGTATGTTGTTGGGGTCAGATGACGTCTGTGTTATGCACCTGTGGTTGCTCACGATAATTGGGTCACGTGGTGTTGGTGGCTGCAAGGTTTATAATATTACCTGCTAGGTGTTTTTGTGAATGAACAGAGAGGGGGTGATGGGCTATTAAATGTGTTGTGGTATATGGTAAAATTGCATTTTCTGTTGCTGTGCCTGGTTCAACAGTGTGCCTTCAGCAACTCTGACCCAGGATCAGTCCAAGTGTGAAGTGTGTGAGCAGCTAACGAGGGACCCTGTCATCACCAGCTGTGGACACAGTTTCTGTAGGCAGTGCATCAGCAGCTCCTGGAGCCAGTCTAGTCCATCAGGAGACTACAGCTGTGCCAAGTGTGGGAAACGATGCAGAACACACTTTTTACAGACAATGCCAGGTGTATTGTTTTTGCCAGTGGCAGATGCTTTATGTAATGTTATACTCTGTTCTTACTGTTAAAACTTGAAAGTGTAACTGTCATGAAGTTGACAAACTGTTGTTGTGAACTCTTGTTTTTGTGAAAAATCTTTGCCATGTTTGCATAGTTTTCTGAGGTTCTTTGCTAAAGTCCTATGGTGACCTTTGACCTTCAGCCCCGTTGAGGTAGATATTTTAAAGGCCCTCAACAAGACTTGCTCTCGGGGTCCCCCTCTGGTTGAGAAGCGCAATAATAAACAAACTAAACAAAGTATGCACCTTGTGCACCAAAGTATAAACATAACTCTATAATATAGAGGGAACACACTGACAGCAGTCTGGAAAAAAAGATCTACAAATTCCTGTAGCATAGCAGCTCTTTTGCGTTTCGATTTTGGAGGGGATGGGGGCAGTTTCCTACCCGAAACTAGAAAGTTGCTTGGTTGGTAATCGCCTACAGAGGGACGCTCAGACAAGTGCCGTTCATCATGTTACGAGGTTATGTGCCAAATACTATTCAGTCCGGTCAATGTTCACTTATGTCAATAGCTGTCGTTCCTACACGAGAACAGGTTGACAGACCCTGCACTTTTCAATATTTTTTTTAATATATTGAAATGTTTATTTTATCTATTGTAATGTTCATATTCTGTAAGTCGCTTTGCACACAAGCATCTGTAAAATAGTATATCTATAACTATAACTATAAATTAGGGCCCACTGTCTTCATGCTTTCAGAGGCACAACCCATTGATAACTAGATGTACCGCAGAGCAGTACAAAATATGACCGCCGCCCAGTCCAGCACATGTTTTCCACAAAAATAAGTCACGCTGAAAGGCATATATGATTCTAACTGTCTCACTGTATTGCATTATACACACTCAATTCTCACTGTTATCTGCTAGACAACAAGTACCAAAACATGATTAGTTCATAGATTTCACATGTAATATACATTTTATACAACCCCACCCCCATCTTGCCTGTTCATAATTCTGAGAAATTCTTGAATTGTGTGCATGTACATGTTTATGCTTATGTGTGTGTGTGTGTGCATGTGCATGTGCTTGTGTGTTTGCCTGTTTATGTGCCTGTGTGTGTGCATGTGCATGCATGCGTATATATGTCTACTGTGTGAGTATGTGTCATAATGAGGATTACTGTGAATGTTTGTGTGTGCGTGTGTATCTGTTTATGCACATGTGTGCATATGGAATGGGGTTTACATGACCCCTGAGGAAAAACATACGAGAAAAAAATTGGTCATCCTAGGCCCCTACGGTTCTCAAGATATTCACAGAAAACTGTGTTCTGCCCTACCCTCCTTTCGGGGTCCAGTACAGTGGGGGGCTACAGATCAAAACGAAAAAAGCGATGGTTCCATGCTATCCATGTGGGGGTTACATGCCCACCAAGTTTCGGTGTACCCCGGTCTTTCAGTGTCCCGGAATCCTTGTTGGTGTAACGGTCACTAAATGTACACATAAATTATTCTATTGTAAGGCCCCCATGAACGAAAAGTCCACCTAAACTTGGCATGCATTCGGAGGGTGTCGTAATGATCCTACACTTTCAATTTCGTGCAGTTTTGACCATGTCAGCCAGAGATATTGTGATGAAAACACCTAATGTTTTGCTTTTAATTTTAACTAGGGTGGCGTATACATGAAATAAGTGGTAATGGGATAGGTTGACATGCCCCCTTAAGACCAACATACAAAAAAAAGGTGGACCTCCTAGGCCCCACGGTTCTCGAGATATTCACAGAAAACCGCCTCGGCCACCTACAGGCCAGTTGGTGTATAGTAACATAAATTAATTTATTGTGTGCCCCCCCCATGAACGGAATTCCACGGAACTTGGCGTGCATTCCGAGGGTGTCATAATGATCCTACACTTCCAATTTCGTGCAGTTCCCTGTCTTCTGCTGGATCTCAGCCAGTGTGTTTCAAAGATAATTCTGGATCAGTAGTGATTACGGGGCCATCCTATATCATTGAGATGTATAGTCTGGCATCGAACCATTCACCTCGCTTAATCCAAGGGGCGGCAGAGAATTGTCTTTCAAACTGCCTAGGCATGCAATAGGCCAGCGCCTTCGACCATATCCATTATCCGGTCGGCAAAACGGCAAATACATCCTTCTTCAAAAGTAATGACTTAAGTGCATTGTTGCTCAACTTTTCAAAGAAAAGCACAAGTCCAACTCCTCCAAAGTTGACGCCAACGCCGATTCAAACAACGCGCTTCGTTAAGCCATAGCCACCTTCCTTGTTGTTCACAGTCACGGGACTGTCGTTATCCTGTTAAGCCCACCTTAAGACTCTCTAACAAAATAGAGCTGTGATTGGAGAACATCCACGGTGCTAAGCCAATAGAAATCCCTATGGTTCGATACTAGACGTACAGGCTGAGCAAATTAAAGTGAACCGATTGGCTAATTAAACCAATATAGCCAAAATATAACTTCTTCTCAATGTACATATTTAAAGCCTGAGACTTGAATGAAATGTGACTGGATAAAAACTATTATCTCCCCATCTATACTTCTCATGCTGTCAATCAAACCCTGAGTGGGAAGCGATCGGGAAAAAAGAGGTATACACAAATAGTAAAAACAGAATAGCCGACGTCACTGAGGTCGCCTCGGTGGATGTATTGGTTGCTAACCTCATTAATGGTAAACTGCTCCCTACAGCACACATCTGGGTGACATCCAGACCGGCCGCTGCTGGTCAGATCCCCACTCAGTACGTGGACCAACTGACCGAGGTGCGTGGATTTAACTTGCCACAAAGGGAGGAGTACTTCAGGAAGAAGATCAGCGATCCAACCAAGGCCGAGCGAATCATTGCGCACATCAAGGTGTCGAGGAGCCTCCACATAATGTGTCACATCCCTGTCTTCTGCTGGATCTCAGCCATTGTGCTTCAGAAAATTCTGGATCAGGGCAGAAATGTACGCCCACTTTCTTCTCATTCAGGCCAACATCAAGTCAGAAATGTACGCCCACTTCCTTCTCATTCAGGCCAACATCAAGTCAGAAATGTACGCCCACTTCCTTCTCATTCAGGCCAACATCAAGTCAGAAATGTACGCCCACTTCCTTCTCATTCAGGCCAACATCAAGTCAGAAATCACTTCCTTCTCAAAGGCCAACATCAAGTCAGAAATGGAAGTTTCTTCTCAGAAACAGAACATCTTGAGTCAGAACAGGGCCCACTTTCTTCTGAAGGCCAACATCAAAGTCAGAAAGCTTTCCTCATCCTGGAAAGGGGCAACTTGATGTTCTACCACGATGGAAGTGTATCTCCATGCTCTTGGGCAACAACTTCGAAGCTAAGCTAGCTTTTACTGTGGAATGGGCAACCGATGTTCTCAAAGATCTCCATGAAGTGTTCAACATCGAAAAAAGTCCTACTGCTTGCGGAATGTGATAACCTCAAAGAGGGGCAGTGTTTTCACGAAAAAAGTCTACTGCTTTGTCCACCTGATAATCCTGGAGTGTCTTGCAGCAGTCCTTGTAAACAGCGTGGTCACCAAAGCCTCCGAGAGCGACAATGGACACCTGGACTTGTTTGTCTGTTTCCTCATGGGCAACTGGAGAGCCAGCCACATGATGCTCACTCGCACAGAGAGAAACCCGGAGAGCGTCAACAGAGCCGTCAAAAACCTGAAAGAGATGCAGAGGAAGAACGTCTCTCCCGAAAGGTGCATCAACCTCTTCCACTGCTTAATTGAGATGAATGACGCCTCTGTCTATGATGAAATACAAGTGTTTTTGAACTCAGAGAAGGGTCCTGGGATGCTGTTGTCCCCTGCTCACTGCTCGGCTTTGGCGTACATGCTCCTGATGTCTGAAGAGGCCCTGGATGAGTTTGATCTCACAAACTACAAGACTTCAGACGAAGGACGCAGAAGATTGCTACCAGTCGTCCGGTACTGCAAAAAGGCACTGTGAGGGGTTTTTATTTTGAATTAACTTTTGATTATAATATTTTTTCTAATATTCTCTCAATGAACACTGCTAAGCATTTATTTAAATTATTTAAGAGATATGATTACACAGTTAGACATTGTCTCTGTTAGGTTATTTGTAAGTCAGAATAAAGTAGTCATCATTGTAAAACAATAGAATATTTCTACAAGACAATATTTCTAAAATTAAATGTAAACTGTATGGATACCGGTACTCTATTACAGTGAGTATTTTTTTGAAATTATTTTGTGAATTATTTAGCACCCAAATATTGCTAAACAGGTTGTTCTCTCTGCCATTTTTTAAAATTATTTTTAATAAAAAATATAGAATTTAAAAACGCTTTTCTGCAAACTGGAAACACTAAGGTCAGTATTATACAAATATGGAAAAACTGAAGTCAGTATTATAAAAATATGGAAAAACTGAAGTCAGTATTATACAAATATGGAAAAACTAAAGTCATAATAGAACCACTAAGGTCAGTATTATACAAATATGGAAAAACTAAAGTCAGTATTGTACAAGTATAGAAACACTAAGGTCAGTATTGTACAAATATTGGAAACACTAACATCAGTATTGTACAAGTATAGAAACACTAAGGTCAGTAGTGTACAAATATTAGTTTATTAGTTTATTATAACATCAGTATTGAGTACAGGTTTTGTGTAAACGTCCAGGCAGACTAGCATGCCATCTTTCCATGGAAGAAAATTTGGTTTTGAGTCAAATGAAGGATTCTTGATGCTGTTTTCAATTTAAAAACTTAGTTGGGACATTCATATTTCTGTTTATCAGTAAGCAGCAAATGGCATGTTATCATTCTAGCAACTTGGGGTTTTTTAATTTTATTTATTTATTTATTTATTTATTTATTTATTTAATTAGTTAGTTATTTTTTTATTGTTCACAGGCTTTACCGCTGCAAACTGACTGAAAAGTGCTGGGCCAATCTCGTATCAGCATTTCAGTCAGAGACGTCTCACCTGAGAGAACTGGATCTTACTGATAATGACCTGCAAGACTGGAATATGGCTTCTTTGCCCGGCCCTCAGTTGTCCTGGCTGCACAATACAGACATTAAGGTTGGCTGTACT
Source organism: Alosa alosa (assembly GCF_017589495.1). Classification (NCBI taxonomy): domain Eukaryota; kingdom Metazoa; phylum Chordata; class Actinopteri; order Clupeiformes; family Clupeidae; genus Alosa; species Alosa alosa. Next base: position 15,625,072 of record NC_063195.1, read on the forward strand.
GGGACACTTATGCTAAACTGCATTAAGTACTATTTGTCAGGTGCTGTGGCGCAACTGGCTGCTGCAGTGCACATACCAATCTCAGGTCCATGTGCCCACAGGGACCCAGGTTTGAATCCAACCAGGGTCATTTCCCAATCCCACTCCATCTCTCTCTCTCTCCCACTTGCGTCATGTTGCTCACTTCACTGTCCTATCCAATTAAAGACATTAATTAAAGGCCTTATAACATCATATTTTTAAAAATCACTATTTTTCCATTAGAATAATTGTGTTCTAAGTGATTGTATAGAGAATGTACACGAATGACCCATCCAGTCCGCCATTACAGTACAAGGCCTCTTAGCAAATTTGACACAGTGTGCAAAATAACCTGCCATGTTGTTTTGTTTCTCGTTTTGTTTTTCGTGTCAGAATGAAGGGCTGTCAGGAGACGGGTGTGAGGTGTTGGCCTCCGCCCTCAGGGCTGGCCTGCCGAGCCTACGGGAGCTTGACCTGAGTCTCAATGAGTTTGAATACACCACAGCGAACGTGCTGTTGACGAGCATGACAAGCCCTCAATGCCAGCTTGAGACATTGAGGTCTGTGTGTGTGTGTGTGTGTGTGTGTGTGTGTGTGTGTGTGTGTGTGTGTGTGTGTGTGTGTGTGTGTTGTGTGTGTGTGTGTGTGTGCGTTCTATGTGCCTAGACTCCAGTGACCAGTAAACTACACTCTAATTCTTGACATTGTGGCCATGACATTTCCTCTTGAGATAAAGCACATGGGCTATGGGCTGTCTAAATCCATGGGCTTCACTCATTGAACACAAAAGCTCATGATTGTATTTGTTCATTAAAAATTAATAGAACTATTCTGAATGGCAACAACGTTACAGGCTGGATTGTATGAGCGCCCCTACAAATTAACAGCTGGCTCATAGAAAAATAACCCGAAAAGAGATGAAATATTCTGTGTCATTTTTTAATTCACTCCAGTTGTCGTGGATTGATGTATGCGTTTGTTCTCACTGAGTTGTCCCAAACCCGAAGTGACTGCTATATAGAGAATACTTGTGTGCACATAACTATGCAAAGCAAATGAAGACTCTGCTCTGATTTCAGGCGGAAAAGATGTGGTCTGACATACCGGCATTGCGAGGCTCTTGCCTCTGTCCTCGAATCAGGCGCCGCATGCCTCCGTGAGCTGGACCTGAGTGACAACGACCTGGATGACCACGCGGTCGAGAGGCTCTCGTCCGGCCTCATGAGTACTGTGCCCTAAGAACCCTGAGGTGACTGGAGGGCATTAATATTTTTGATTGATTGATTGATTACTGGATTGATCGATCGTATAGTATATTATCAGTATATTATCCCACTGAAATGTATTGCTGCTTACAACAATCTTCTGTTTGTCCATCAAAAATGAAGTAGTTCTTTATGTATTCTGATCTGTTTCTCTCAATCCCTCTTAGCAAAAGGGTATTTTTAAGGCCTGAAGTTGATCTTAAATTGCATTTGGGCTGAGACAAGTAGGAATCTACTTGAAATTAAGAAATACAAGACAGAATCTTACACTGGTGTTAAATTGAGCTCAATTGTGTCAAGGAGGAATAGACGGTAGGCAATAAGAGATCACATTTTGACCTTTCCTTCTTCCATCCTCTGGGATGACCTCCGATTAGAATGAGATTCTGTCGAGTCAGGGGGCAGATTGAATTTTTTTATTACCAGTACTGTAATTAAAGATAAATCACAGAGGGTCACTGAGTGTCATACAGTCTCAGTAGGAAAATGATGACCAAGAAAGACATTGGTTTATGTCCAAAAGGTTCAATATTGTATACGATATTGTGATTGTAACACTTTGCCAGTAACTCATATTGACTTTTTTTCTTTGGCTGTGTCATACCTCTTATTTTTTTTGTCATCACAGTGGTTTCTTTAAGTGCCAAGCACCCAGTATCACACCATCACACTAACTACAGTATTATTGCACAGGGTATTCAGATGATGTTGTTGAGAACCATTGAAGCTGTTTTAAATGGGTCATTCCACTCTGTTTAAGGAAAAAAATCGGGGGTTTTGCCACAGAATTAAATGACCTTTAAAAATGCTTCGAGATTATCTTTAAAAATGGTGCTTTGTGGTGGGTTTATTGATAGTACCCCAATGCTCTGTCGTATGCACACTGCACATCCGGCATAAAAGCATTGAGTTCACTGTGACTGTTTCTCTGTTTCGCCAGAAGATAATTAATTTTATTGTAGTGTTGCCGTAGTGACATTAGGGACCATGCGCTGGTGCCACAGAGTTGTTCTTTCAGGTCATCAAGAATACTGTGGAAAAGCGTGTTGGTTCAAGTTATCCCTGACCTCAGTATTTTAAAAATCCTGGTTACGGCCTTGTTGGCATAGGGACCATGTGCTATTGTCACAGAGTTCTTTCAGGTCATCATGGCCTTGTATGTATTTTGGAGAGACACAGATGGCTGATACATAGCCCCATTAGAATAGGTTTTGGTGAAAAAAAAAAGAAAAGACACTATTGTGATTGACCCCTTTGTCAGTGTCTCATGAATATTTTTTACATCTTGCAATGACATTGGAGGTCTTTTTGTCCACAGGAAATACCAAATCTCATGTATAATTTTATGTTTTGCACAACAGTGAAGGTTCTCTCCATTGAAAATACCAAATCTCATGGATAATTTTACATCATGCATGGCATTGAAGGTCTTTTTTTTCTAAATAGAAAATACCCAAACTATTCTCATAATATAATAATAATTAGGGCTGTCAAACGATTAAAAATTAATCTAATTAATTGCATACTCTGTGATTAATTAATCTAAATTAATCGCATATATAATTTTTGCTGTGAAAGTATTTTAAATATTTAAATTCAAATAAATCATTGAATAATCAGCATTAGTGACATTAAAGTTCAAAAACTCTTTTATTATTATTTTCACTGTTTAAATAATTGCCATAATAATCTATGATATGACCTAATATGCTGAGGAAATAAATTCAAAAGTGCTTCAGGAAGAAGTTTTTTTCACATACAAGGCATTTCAGGCCACAGATATATCCTAGGGGACACAATGAAAATAAATTAACACTCCCCTCAATGTCAACACTTATTTCTTTGCATTGATGTGCGGCTATAGAGTTGATGAACTCCGGTGATATGCAAATTCCTTGCTGCAGACATTGCAGAGGACTTTATTTTCAACACTTTATTTTTATCAACACCATCAGGCCGTTTTTTTAAAGTAAATGTTCCAATCAATGATCCAGGCAGCACATGTTCTTCTTTCTCCTTCATTTTACAGTCTAATTTTTACTGACTAGAACGGCTCGGGGTCAAAGATCATACGGAATCGATTAATCTGCACTAATTTTTTTAATCAGTTATTTTTTCTCAAATGAATTAATCGAAATTAATCAGTTTTTTTGACAGCCCTAATAATAATTAATGTCATAAACTATGTTTGTATGTATCCTCAACTACTTAAAGCTTAATTAATTGTTAAAAATGTCTCCAAGAAAAATCTCAGGCACTCATGAGGATTTAATATTTTTAAAGCCTTTATTCTCACATGACTTTACGTTTTTTGAAATATTAAAACATATTTTTAAAGAAATGTAAATCCATATGAGAATAAAGGTGATTAAAATATTGTCACCTTCCTTAAATAATGGCATAAGTCATTTCTTTTCAGTTTTTTTTTCAGAAAACACAAAAAAGTTAACCAAAAATTGAATGATGATGATTTAGGCAAAACATTGTCAAAAAATGACTCATGCCATTATATTAAGAAGCTGACAATATTTGATCCTCATGAGTGCCTCAGATTTCTATGGAATTATTTTAAACTTCTTTGTCCCCTAACTGAAGAGCACCACAGGAACACCCAGTCCTAGCAGCACTCATTGCAATTTGTTTTTGGCTTTCTTAATTGTTTTACATATTGACAGATTTTTGTTGTTGTTGTTGTTTGAAACCTCTCTCTCTCTCCCTAGACTGAAGCAGTGTTGTCTGATGGCTGACGCCTGTGCAGGTCTGTGGTCCGCTCTGTGCTCGACCCACTGCCCCCTGACTGAGCTGGACCTGAGCTGTAACACCCTGCAGGACTCAGGAGTGGTAGTTCTCTGTCAAGGGCTGGAGAGTCCGAACTGCAAGCTGGAGATGCTCAGGTGATTTTGTTTATATGGTTTTATTTTGTGTATATGTGTCCCTGAGCTAAACAATTATATTATCATTATATATTAATTATACATCAGTTAACATTGCTAGTAAGATGCATGTTTGTTTATATGTATCTTGGTACACTATCTCAATTGCCTTAATCATAAAATAAAACAGACCGCAGTTCGCTGAATATCCTGAGGGAAATTTGTAATAAATGACCATGCATTCAGACTGGAGAAAGAATGTCAGTTAATATTACTGGTAACATAACACGTTGTAGACTAGTACCTGTCCATGTTAGTTAATATTACTGGTAATATAATACATTGTAGACTAGTACGTGTCCATGTTAGTTAATATTACTGGTAATAAAATACATTGTAGACTAGTAGGTGTCCATGTTAGTTAATATTACTGGTAATATAATACATTGTAGACTAGTACGTGTCCATTTTAGTTAGTATTACTGGTAATATTATACGTTGTAGACTAGTACCTGTCCATGTTAGTTAATATTACTGGTAATATAATACGCTGTAGACTAGTACCTGTCCATGTTAGTTGATATTACTGGTAATAGAACAGGTTGTAGACTAGTACGTGTCCATGTTAGTTAATATTACTGGTAATAGAACAGGTTGTAGACTAGTACGTGTCCATGTTAGTTAATATTACTGGTAATATAATACGCTGTAGACTAGTACCTGTCCATGTTAGTTGATATTACTGGTAATAGAACGGGTTGTAGGCGAGCACCTATTCAGATGCATTTTGGGGGGGAAAATATCTGAATAAAAATATCTCTCTTGCTGCATCCTTAGCTTATTTGTACAGTCTATGATCCTTGGGAGACCAACAGCTGTCCCACTCTTTCACGTTTACTTTGTGTCTCTGTGTCTGTCTCTGTGTTTCTGTGTCTGTGTCTGTGTGTCTGTCTCTGTCTCTGTGTGTCTGTCTCTGTGTGTCTGTCTCTGTGTCTGTGTGTCTGTCTCTGTGTGTCTGTGTCTGTGTGTCTGTCTCTGTGTGTCAGTTTCTGTATGTCTGTGTCTCTGTGTCTGTCTCTGTGTGTCGGTGTGTCTGTCTCTGTGTGTCTGTGTCTGTCTCTGTGTGTCTGTGTCTGTCTGTGTGTCTGTCTCTGTGTGTCTGTGTCTGTCTGTGTGTCTGTCTCTGTGTGTCAGTCTCTGTGTGTCTGTGTCTGTCTCTGTGTGTCTGTCTCTGTGTGTCTGTCTCTGTGTGTCTGTGTCTGTGTGTCTGTCTCTGTGTGTCTGTGTCTGTCTCTGTGTGTCTGTCTCTGTGTGTCTGTGTCTGTGTGTCTGTCTCTGTGTGTCTGTCTCTGTGTGTCTGTATCTGTGTCTGTCTCTGTGTGTCTGTGTCTGTGTGTCTGTCTCTATGTCTGTGTCTGTGTGTCTGTGTCTGTCTGTGTGTCTGTGTCTGTGTGTCTGTCTCTGTGTGTCTGTCTCTGTGTGTGTGTCTCTGTCTCTCCACACTCTTCCCAGTTCTATATCACTTACCTTTTTTCCTCTTTTTCTGTCTTTCTGTCTTTTGACCTCAAACTGTCTCCTCTCAGGTTATCTTTCTGTTGCGTCTCTGAGCGTGGCTGCATCGCCGTGGCAGCGGCCTTGATCTCGTGACCCGCCTGCCTGAGGGCGCTTGACCTGAGCTACAGTCACCCCGGAGACGCAGGGATGCGGGCACTCAGGGCAAGAGAGCAAGACCCCAACTGCCACCTCATGACCGTAAAGTACGCAGAGCGCCCATCAAATAGACACGCAACTTTTTCCCTCTTTTTCTTTATAATTTTCCCTTTTTCCTTTTTTTTTTTTTTTCTTCTTCTTCTTCTTCTTCTTCTTTTTCTTTGTGTTTTAGTCTACTTCTGTGTGTTACATTTGTACTCTATTAAAAGTTTGGTATGTTTTGTGATAGTGACGAGTACTGTGATATATACTGCATTGTAGAAGAAAATTGTGCTTCTATACATTAATGTGGTCATAGCAGGACAGCCAACCAAAGCTAGAAAGGTTGTTTGTTCCAACCAGCCATTTCTAGATCAAATTAGCTTTATTTTCTGTGGTCTGGAACATTCCAGTTGGACTGGAGTAGTAAGCCAGGTGTATGATGCTGTTTTTATAATCCTACACCACCTTACACATTAATGTTATTATGTAAAATATAAATGACTTGTGTCAGTCAAAAGTGAATATTATTTATTTATAGTTTCAATCGTTGTATTAATAATGTAATAATTTAGATCATGCATGCATGGCTGCCTTCTTTTTAAATTAAATATTATGTTATTATTATTTGTTAGAATTATATTATTATTATTTCTCTAAACAGCTTTGATCATGGAGGAATATACTGTCCGGAAAACAGAATTAAGAAAATGTGAGTAAAATTAATGTTAATTATTACTCCTGTCAATCAAACACATCTCTGGGTCCTGCCCTGCCTGAGGTGTTGCAACCAAAATCAGTCAACCACACACACATCACTAGTACCCTTCCTAGGAGCATGGACCCAGCCCCTCACACACACACACACACACACACACACACACACACACACACACACACACAAAGACAGACACACACATGTACACACACACACACACACACATCAAAACCTTTCAACTAGTGTACAGTACGTGCAGTATATATATTCTTTGATGTTTCACAGGATCAGACATTTCCTCTCTGTCATCTCCGAAGCATCTGTGTACACTACATGTGAGCACACACACACACACACACACACACACACACACACACACACATGCAACATTAACATTCAATCGCATCTGTGTACACATGTGAGCACACACACACACACACACACACACACACACACACACACACACACACACACATGCAACATTAACATTCAATCGCATCTGTGTACACATGTGAGCACACACACACACACACACACACACATGCAACATTAACATTCAATCGCTGGTGCTCAGTTTATCATTTCATATCCTTATTATTTCTCACAATCCAGCCATCTTACCTCTCTCTCAAATTCAAATTGAAAATGCTTTATTGGCATGACAAGTTCACTCATATTGACAAAGCAGTTATTATACAATAAATCTGAACATATCAATAGATTTTCATAAGAATAAAATAGATAAAGTAAAATACAATGCAGTATATGATAGTATATATATGTGTGTGCGTGTGTGTGTGTGTATGTGTGTGTGTGTGTGTCTGTGTGTGAGAGAGAGAGAGAGAGAGAGTTTTTTTCTGTATGGGTCACTCATTGTCCCTCAGGTTGTGGCATGTTGATAAATATTGGGCAGCAAGAAATGCTGTGTCTCCTTCTCCTAATAGTATCTTTCATTTTGATACGTCATTGAGTTCATTAAAATTAGGAATTTCTTAATTGAATTTATTGAAGAAAAAAGCTTCTTGTGTGATTGAAAGATGTACATCTCTGCACTTCTCTGTCGATGTCTCTTTCTTTGTCTTTCTTTCTCTCTCTCTGTCGGTGTCTCTTTCTCTCTCTCTCTATCTCTCTCGCTCTCTGTCTCTCTTGCAGATGCTTGCATGCTCTCATTTAACCCAGACACCATGCAGTCTGAGTTCTCTCTTTCCGAGGTCAACCGAAGCGTGGCGTGTGTTGCGGAGGTCCACCCGTACCCCGACCGGCCCGAGAGGTTCACCCTGTGCCCCCAGTTGCTCTGTACCGGGCCGCTGTTCGGACGCCTATTGGGAGGCGGAATGGTCCGGAAGCAAAGTGCTGGTGGGCGTCTCGTACGAGCGTCTCGAGAGGAAAGCGGCCGCCGACGTGTCCGGGCTCGGTGCCAACGCCTCCTCCTGGGCGCTGGAGTGGAAGGGGATCTCCGGCAGCTACCAAGCCTGGCACGACGAGAGGCGGGTGGACGTTCCGCCGCCGCCGCGCAGCTGGTCGACGGCACGTCGTGTCGGGGTGCTCCTGGACTCCCTGACGGGGACGTTATCCTTCTACGGCGTGTCGCCTTCCTCGGGACAGCTCATGCACCTCCACACGTTCCACGAGGCATTCTCTGAGCCGCTGTACGCAGGGTTCTGGGTAGCCCCCAACTGTTGCGTCTCTCTATGCCAATTAGCCTCCAGTACACCGTCTGAAAACCATGAATGGAATCCATAGGTCGACACACAGATGGAATGCAACATGGTCACAGGGTTCTTTAAATTGGTATCTCTATGACAATAGAATACTTAGATTCTAGAGGGTATACTTAAAAAATAAAAGGTTCTTCAGAGCGATGCCATAGAACAGCGGTCGGCAAGTAAATTTGGGCGCGGGCCAGTTATTTTACTTAGCCAATAGATGGCGGGCCAGAGGATAGGCTAATATTTAAACGCCGCTCCGGTGGTTGACCTGTTAGTCAACAGGCATCTACACAGAGAATGGATAAAAATAACTCATTATCCATGGATGGGCCCATTGATGGTCTACTTGAATAATTACATGCTCTTGATTAACTCTGTTTTATGTCCCCTTTCAATATCGTGAATAGTAAGCCTAGGCTACAATAATTTTGGCAACGATAGACTGTTTAACACAGAGCCTTGTTTATTTTAGGCCTAATTAGGCTACTACTTTGGATAGTCTATCTTATTTTTATTCTTAAATACTTCTCCTGACATGACAATGTTACTATGCTTATTGTTTTCAATAAATATTAGCGTGTAGAGTGAGGAGCGAACTACAGATATAAGTTACGTGGGAGAAAATGTCTAAAGTCTAAAAAAAGCAGGACGTTTTTCTTTTGGGCTTTTTACGGCTTTAATTAGATAGGATAGTGAAGATTGACAGGAAGCGAGTAGGAGAGAGAGTCGGGGTGGGATCCGGAAAGGACCACGGGGCGGGAATCGAACCCGGGTCGCCGGCGGACGGTGCAGGTGCCCCAGCCAGTCACCTCAGCCAGTCGCGCCACTGCTGGGGCCTAAAGCAGGAAGTTTTACCGCGAAAGTAAAGCCTATAAAAAGCATTGGAAAGAATTAATTTGCGTTCATCTTAGCCGGTTTCACAGATAAGTATAAGTATATATACTTTTTTGATCCCGTGAGGGAAATTTGGTCTCTGCATTTAACCCAATCGGTGAATTAGTGAAACACAAACAGCACACAGTGAACACACAGAGAGGTGAAGCACACACTAATCCCGGCGCAGTGAGCTGCCTGCTGTTACTGCTGTCACTGTTTGAAAGGAACGGCATTAAAAGACGAAGCGGCACCTTCAAGATGGCCTATCCACTCCCGACAGAGGCACGAAAGCGCAACATGCGCTGGCAGAGGATCAGGGATCAAAGGACCGGAACATAGTGCGTCTGGTGTTCTTTCTCATATTTGTTTAAACACACGTGGTCTGATTGGTAAATAGGCTATTTGTAAATGATTTAAAGAAAATTGGACTACAAGAATAATCTGGCGGGCCAAATAATATTGCTGGCGGGCCAGCTGAAGAACCATTTAAGAAAAGGTATGAAATGCACAATGCAATGGTAGGGAAAGTATTTCAACCTATTAAATGCCAGGAGCCAGACCAACGGATACCTTGTCTTAGCTGAAGCTAAGCAGGTGTGGGCCTGGTTAGTACTTGGATGGGAGACCTCCTTGGAAAACTAGGTTGCTGCTGGAAGTGGTGTTGGTGGGTGGTCAGTAGGTGGCACTCTTCCCTCTGCCCAAAAATGCCAATCCCAATGCCCCAGTGCAGTGATGGGGACAGTGTACTGTAGGAGATGCCGTCCTTCGGATGAGACGTTAAACCGAGGTCCTGACTCACTGTGGTCATTAAAGATCCCATGGCACTTATCGCAAAGAGTAGGGGATTCCCCGGTGTCCTGGCTAAATTTCCAACCTAGCTCATTCCATCTGGCCCCCTAATCATCCCCCACTGTAATTGGCTCACTCACTCCCTCACTCTCCACCTCAAGCTGGTGTGTGGTGAGCGTTCTGGCGCATAATGGCTGCTGTGCATCAACCAGGTAGGTGCTACACATTGGTGGTGGTTAGTGAGGTCCCCCCTTCCATGTGAAGCGCTTTGAGTGTTGAGAAAAGCGCTATATAAATGTAACGTGTTTAGGTACTTTCATTAAGGACAAAATTCTGAGCAATATTACAGTTTGTCTTGATCGCTTTAATGCTGGCATCAACTCTGACATCACGTTTTCAAAACAGTTAATACCCATTTCTGAACAAAAGCAAATTTTGCCTTCAAACAACACGTCCTGTCGTCAAATCACTGTGTGATTTCAATCAATTATAATACACTGGATAACAAAAGGCAAAATATAGTTCTCAAAATGAGCGTTTTTGCTATGTCTGTCCATTTCTTTCTCATCTTTCTAGTATCAGAAAAAAAACTGAAAAGACAAAATGTACTGAATAAATAATAATTGTATTCATTCCTCCCATGATTTAACTGTCACTGATATTGACTGTAGACCTACAGTTAGCTAACCTGACTCTTGCCAGATGAATTTCGTTCCACCTAGCTCCACTCATCCATCTGGGATCGATCTATTGGAGAGGTGTTTCAGAAGGCTGGGCTTTATCAAAAATCCTTGCATATGATTGGATAAGCCACTTGTCCGTCATCTATTGACATGCTACTTCAACCACTCACATCGAAGCCAACCCGTGACGCTGAGAACAGTCTCACAGTCGCTTCTACGCTATGTCACATCTATGAAACTCCCGCCCTGCGTCCTGATTGGCTCTACCATAAAATCTGGTGCCGAAATCACTCTCAACGGAACCGATCCCAGATGGATGTGAGTGGAGCTAGGCGGAACGAAATTCGTCTGGCGAGAGTCAGGTTAACAGTTAGCACCTAGACAAGACAAATTTCATTTAACTACAACTTGTCGTTTTTCAGACATGGCCTCTCTTATGGATAATGAAGGATTGCTGATTGAAGAATTGTGCAAAAGGAGTTTTACACAGGTGTATCAGAGATTCAGACTTACGCAAGGAATCTATACCTACCACCTGTGAAAAGATGTTTTCCTTTTGTTTAGAGTTTGGGGTCTTCGAATGACATCTGTGTGAACTGTTTTGCAAAAGGGTGTGAGAAATGTGTGAACCCCATGAAAACGTGGGAACACATTCGCAAGAGATGACTTCTGCTGTGCAAAGAAGGCGCTGCCAGGGGGAGTCTGAAGTCTAAAGAACAGGAGATGCTGTCGGATTCAGCGGTGAATGAATGCACAGGAGGATGCCACTCGCAATCACATACACTGTTGTTTAAAAAAAAAAAAGTTTGGGGTGTGTGACGGAGTGTGGTTGCCTCTACGGTTGCCATGCCAACGAGCCTGGCTCTTTGGTGTTGCGGTCAAGCAGTGGTACCCGGAGACCTGGTTTCAAGGCAGCCTGGGGTGACTGCTCTCTCCCTTCTCTACACTTAGATGTTTCCATTCCACTCCATTAAAGACCAGCTAACTGTTTCCTGATGACTGCTTACATGTTTAGTGCATACCATAATTTCCCAACTATTATTTACTAATTTTGTATATTTAGTTGATATATTTAGTATTGTTAGTAATCGGTCATTACACACACAAGTCTAGGTCTCTACTGCCACTACATGTGCACTACTGCCGTAATTTCCCTTTTGCTATGAGGTTAATACATGATATGGTATTAACATGGCTTTGTTTCTTTTAACTTGCATAAAACACTGCCCTGCGGCTTATACACAATGTGGCTAATACACAGGAAATTACTGTACTTTAGAGCCGTGTCTCTGGCCTCTGAACTCATCTTGGATGACGGTCCGTAGGGTGTGGCATGAATGGATGAATCTTCCTCCTCTTTTATGTTTTTTTATTTTTTTTATTCTTATATGTTAAGTGAGTGTTGTACTTTGAGACCAAAGCTTAACCGGAGTCAAATTCCTTGTTTGTTTACACAAACCTGGCCAATAAAGCTGATTCTGATTCTGAAGTAAAACATAATCTCCCCACTTTATAATCCCCAGACTATAACAGTCCCTCCCCAATGCTTGACAGTTTGGTAAGTGTCTCCAAAATGTTCTTTGTGATCAAAACACCTGAGATTTGTCTGTCTGTAACACTGTTTTGTTTCAGTTTTCCTCTGTCACCTGTCTGTGTTCTTTTGCCCATCTTGACGTTTGTTTTTTTTATTTGCCAGTGTAGTTTGGGGAAAAAAAATGTTTTCTTTTACTCTGTCTAGACACATGGCGCACAAGCGAAAGTGTGCAAGCAGGGCAGACTGTAATGATTGATAATGGAACATGATATTATCAGCACGAGGCACAACTTGTTGCAGATAAGCATTCTATGTCAGGGCGGCCCATACTACAGGGGTCTGATTATTTGATCTATCATGCTGTTTAACCAAACCTTGGTTTAACTCGTTTTCTTTTTGTTTTTTGTTTGAAGGACTGCAAACTCTATCATCTGTCTCAATATTGGTTAAATGTATGAATAATGGGCCATAGATGGCATGGTACAATGTAAATGCTCTTGCATCATTGTTTCTCTATTGGTCAATACAACATTATGGGAAATGGAAATATGGAGGTTGTTATGGACATGTTAGAGAAAACATGTATGCTTCTCTCTCTCTCTCTGTGTGTGTGTGTGTGTGTGTGTGTGTGTGTGTGTGTGCAACACAAAGAAAGAGAGAGATGGAGAGAGGGGGAAAAAGAGATGGAAAGTGAGGGGAGGGGGAGCTATGTGAGGCAGTCGAGTGCTTCTCTAGTCTGCCTGCACTGAAGCCCCGATCGGCTGTCACGCCTATCTCGCGCAGCTACGGCGGAGAAGGCATCGCTCGCTCTCTCTCGCGCTCCAACAGGGCGGGAACGCCGCCGCCAAACATCAACGCATCAATAAACGGACGAGATCGGACAAGCGCGACATTAGATTTTACCCTACGAAGGAAATTAGCGAGGGCTTTATATCTGTCCTCTGCAAAAGGCCTCTGCATCTGTTGTTAGCCTTGATGTGGGTTTCTCAAGCTCGTCGCTGTCCTCCACTACCACAGACGCGTCGTTGTCTTTTTCTACTGTTTTTTTCCCTTGAACGTCTCACCAGCATCAGGGGGAATTCAGCGCCCGATTCCACCATCTGCATCGCGTTCTGGTAGTGTGCGTGATTTCCACCCTTCAGGACAATACATGAAGATCCCGGTGGCAGACGCAGGAACTATCTGGATTCCTGGTTTTGGTGTGTGTGAAAATATTACATTTTATGCGTAAGATACGCTGAGCGCCTTTCCCGCGTCTGTTTGTCTGTGGGCTTTAGCCAAAGACGTGAAAGGTGCATGGTCGATTTAACCTACAGTATAGCAACAAGCTGTATGGTTTATGGTTGTCTTAGGCATGCTGTAGATTCGCATTTTATGGGTATCGTTTAGAGGTGGTCATTTTATACTTAACTTCATTATACTTATAAGGATGGGCCTGATCACAAGGCTTTTAATACAGGGGTGTTGACGCGGCCGCTCTGAAGGAGAAAAAAGACTGCATGGTCATTTCACCGTATATCCAACCTTCCTTTGGTTCCGTTTTGGATATTTTTTTTTAACCGGCTGTGAAACGCAGGACTTCAGATTTGTTTTATTATTATTATTATCAATCGACCGACGTCGATGTACAGACGGACCCAACGCTAAACAGTGGGACTGTGGGT
>NC_063195.1:15646392-15653892 GCF_017589495.1 Alosa alosa
TCGGGGAGCAGTGAGGGGTTAGGTGCCTTGCTCAAGGGCACTTCAGCCGTGCCTACTGGTCGGGGTTCGAACCGGCAACCCTCCGGTTATGAGACTGGGTGTGTGCACCGGCTCATACAGCACACACCAGGAGTGCTTGATTAAAGGAAATTATTATTCCATTAGTTTGTATGATATATCAGGAATTGCAACAATTTGGAATTGTTGTTGTTGAATTAGCAATGTGTGTGTATGTGTGGGTGTCTGTGTGTCGATCTGTAGATTTAGTTATCGTAAAGTACAGTGGTGGCTCGTAACCATGTCATCATCCCCGTGAGCCCCTGACAGAGATTTCTTAGTGGCTAAGGTGCTGGTAGTGCTGGGCAGTATGACCAAAAATGTATATCACAGTATTTTTCAAAATTCTTACGGTTTCACGGTATATGACGGTATTTTTTTACCATGCATAATCAGATGTTCACAGCATTTTCTACAGGTTGAGAGAGGAATAGCTGCAGTACATTGACTAAGGATGGTCTATTTTACTGTCATTATTCAGAGAATAACTCTAGTGGTAATGCAGGTTTGCATGGCCCCAGTAAATGATGCTGTTTACAAAGAAACACTCATGATTCTAATGAAGAATCTAATCAGAATGCAAAGACAATTGCAGTCAAAATACAGAACTTTTACTGTGCAAATTTCACAAACATCTTGTATAAAACCAATACAAAAAGTAGTGCAACTTGCAATAATTATACTTTTTTGAAAATGATAGAATTTAAAATAAAACCTCTCTGTTAATATGCTTACTCTGTCAAATAGGCCTATCAGAAATGTATTGTTATTGTGTGGTTTACATGACGTTAGTGGTAGGCTAACGTTAACTTCATGTGGATGTGGATGTCTTGTTAGCCTGCCATGAGCTTCGGTTCGGTTCGCTAGGCAAAACATTAACAAAAATGTTCGTTTTGGTGCACTGATGACAGTCAGGATCATTTCTAACTAGCCAGCTAGTATTGCTCAGTGCATGTCTATAACATGCTTTACTTGCTACCTGGATAATTTCAGCGAATATTCTTAAGGTGAGATGAATGATCATTAAGCTTCACTGTGTCCCTTCCCTTTCAATGCAGTATCCCTTAACGTTTTTCCTTAACTAAAGAAACAATTACCCCTAACCCCTTACCTAAGGAGAAATTAAGCCTTAAGGGTCATACTTCAGGGGAAAAACTTAAGGTGTTTTGTGTTTACCCTCGCAGTGGCACCACCATGCGTGCGTGTGAAAAAAGTCCTGTCTGAAACACTGTCGCGCGGCACAGCGTTCCAAACGTTGTGTAATCAAATACACCGGTATGGCGGTATATTAAAAATTCATATCATAACGAAAATATACACCGGTATACGTTGTGAACCGGTATACCGCCCAGCACTAGGAGCTGGGCTAGTATGCGGTAGCCTGAAAAGCCGTGGGTTCAATTTCCAGCTTCTACCATTGTGCCCTTGAGCAATTAGGCACTTAACCCCAAGTTGCTCGGTGGGATGCTATGCTGTCATGGTATTGTCTTTTCTTTTGCATAGCTGGTTGGCAAATGTGTCTGGCGTCTCACAGTAGGCTCTGTAGTATGTGTGTGTGTGTGTGTGTGGGGGGGGTGTCTGTATATCTATCTGCAGACTAGGGCTGAAACGATTCATCGAGTTACTCGAATAACTCGATTACAAAAATTACTCGAGGCAAAAACCCTGGCTCGAAGCCTCGTTAAATTCCTATGACGCGCACTATATGCGCAGGGATCTGATTGTTCCACACGGACCGTTGTTTAGGAAGCACACCACTAGCGCGCGAATCGTGATGGGGCCTACATTCTGAATTTAGCTGGCGCGATGGCCAATATTATAAATGGCAGAGAAGGTCTAAAGTTTTCAAGTAAAGAAAAGCATCTGAACCGAAAACATCCACTCCATGCTGTTTCACCAAGCGTCAATAAAGTAGGCTATCTATCAATCTATCAAGCCTATCTATCATCTATCTACGTAGCCTATAGTCTACATTGATGTTGGCTGATTTAAATCACATACTGTATTTGTAGCGATGTCGTGATATAATGTTTAGCTTTGATGTTTTTAAGTAGTAAACTTATTCATGTTCAATTGCAAGAGAGACAGTAGCCTAGCTATGCCTAAAAAAGAACCCCTTCTTATACACACATGCATCCTCATCTTCCCTCACGCAACGCACGCGTGCACACACCCACACACACACACACAGGTTGCTAGGTTACCATAGCAAATAGGCTCACCCCAGAAATATTTTTTTAGTAGCCTAATGGTAACATTATTTGTTAGTAGCCTAATGGTAGGCTATTTTAGTAGCCTAATGGTAAAATTATTTGTTAGTAGCCTAATAGTAAATGCTGCAGGTGTAGAAATCTACATATTTACTTTGATGTCAGGTCTAGATTACAGCATGAAACTTGTTGTGCATATTAATACATTAAATTGCTTTCCCTCTTCTCCCTCCCAGCACTTCATAACATAGTATGGGCAGCTTTGTTCGCCCAGCTAAGTCATGCACAAGAGGCTGGGATTTTACAGACAGCATTTTGAACATTATTTAATTGATGGCACTGGCACTTATAAACACTAAATGGGTAAATTGCAATAAATGGGCTTAGTTTTGGAGCCAAATGTTGGAGTTAGAGACTAATACCTCTGTGCCAATTGCTTGATCATTTTACAGCCATGTCATTTTCGTTATGCATTATTTGTTTTGTTTGTTTAAAAATGCAAAAAAAATAAAAAATATCCGATTAATCGATTGATCGATCGATAAAGTGCTAGATTAATCGATTACAAAAATAATCGATAGCTGCAGCCCTACTGCAGACACAGGGGAGCTCTATTTCTCTAATCTCTATTACAACTCCCAGACCAGTTAAGTAGTTGTTATATGTAACCATACTAGGTTTTATTTAACACCCTTCAAAAAAAACAACAAAACAACAACAACAATAAACAAATACCTCAGCGTCTTCTATACTTGCGAGTCAAATTAGGTCCTGAAAGAGATTCTTCAGCATTTGCTACAACTGTAGCCCATCCATGGCAACACCATCCTGTAAAAGAGACCGGGCATTGGGCGTTATCTTTAGTGTCATTCCACAGTCACATTTTCTCGTAGATTCGGTCTGTTGATGTTTCATTTTCCCCCTGAAGCCTGGTGGCTCTTACTAACCAAACTGATGACTACCAGCCACTGAAGGGTATTGTTTGTCCACTACACTTTTCATGGCGATTTCTTTAGAGATGCCTCCGGTGCCTTCAGGCTCACCAGATTAGCTGGACAATTATTATACAAAACTGGTGGTTAGAGGCTTGTATTTCTCAGACAAGAAACAATTATATGTTGGGTTTTTTTGCTAGTATAATGTTAGTTTGGTAATTACTATAATTGTATATAGTTAATATAGTTTTATATTTATGATATCAATTTATATTTTAATGGTAATTTGTGTCTGAGAAATACAAGCCTCTAACATATAGTCTTGGAAACCACCATACCTCTAAAAAAGGTCTTGGAAACCACCATACCTCTAAAAAAGGTTTTGCTGCAGAGTGTTGTTTAAAGTGCACACCATTGTCTTCACAGTGTTGTTTAAAGTTGTTGCACCATCGTCTCTCTACTGTCGTTAGCTTAACAGGACTAAGTTTACTTTTGCACTCAATCAAGTCAGGAACTGTGTGTTTGCTAAGCTGGCCCTAGAGTTGCTTACAGTGACTGCAAAGAGTCTGGTGATTAGCATGCAAAATAGCTGGGACAGGCACTCCCATCTGTGTGTGTGTGTGTTTGTGTGTGTGTGTGTGTGTGTGTGTGCGTGTGCGTGTGTGCGTGTGTGTGTGTGTGTGTTTGGTTTTAGCTTTCAAGTGAATGCTCTCAAATTATTTTGATTTGCATAAGACAATACCATTTTGCTCTGGACATTTATATAAACCTCCTTGTTTGTTTTAATAGACACTTTTGTCATTGATGTTGTGGACAACCAATGAGACTCTAGTTAGTGGAGTTTACCGGTATTTTTTCCAAACTTACATGTACCTGTGTGTGTTTCAAAACTAATAGACTGATCCAGTGTCGCTTCAAAGTCTCATGGGTTTTTCTTTGCCCAGAAAATGGATGCTGGGTCAGATATAACAGTGATGTCAGTGGGAAGATTCATATGGTCTGATGAAGGTAGAAATAAGTGACCTACAATACTTCATCTTTGTCATATATGTGTACTTTGTGCATATTTTTATATGTGTGAGTAATGTGATGCTGTGTGTGTGTGTGTGTGTGTGTGTGTGTGTGTGTGTGTGTGTGTCTGTGCGTGTGAGTGTGTGTGTGTGAGTGTGTGTGTGTGAGTGTGTGTGTGTGTGTATATGGTTATGCATGTTAAACAGTGTGCTTGGACATTCTCCATTGTTCACTCTATCTTTCACTCTCCCTTTCTCTTCTCACACACACACACACACACACACACACACACACACATACACACACACACACACATACACACACACACACACCTGTCAGTGCTGTCAGCATGCATTAATTAGGCTTAGTTCTTTTGAATTTATGCATAATTCAAAGACATTTTGAATATAATTGGTCTGTGTGTATACTGCATGCTGTATGCAGGTATGTGATTGATTGATTGATGCGTGTGTGTGTGTGTGTGTGTGTGTGTGTGTGTGTGTGTGTGTGTGTGTCTGTCTGTGTTTATGTACAGTATGTGTGTGAGACTAAGAGTATGCATGGGAATCAAAGCCGTACAGATGACCTTTGACTATGACTGTGAACTCGGCAAATGATGACCAAAAACAGCAGTGTGTCTGTGAGAAAAGACAAGCAGTGTCCGTCTGGTTCATCTCTCTTGAGATTTGATCAAGCCGCAGTTTCCAGAGCACAGAAGGGGAAGATCACATCACACACATGTTACTGTAACATCTAGGGTAAAACATAAAACTTTATACATCTCTACAAAACACATTTGGTCTGATTTACGGCTGGGCAATATGGCTAAAAAATAATATTGCAATATTTTTAGTCTATTTCACGACACACAATATAATATATATCTCGATACAGCAAAACGTTACAGCATTTCGAAGATAATGACAAGTGGAGTGTCAGGCATTAGGGGTTTGTGCTCTTGAAAACCATGTTTATCTGAAAGTAATTGTGAAAGATATGACCAACTTTTTTCTTATTCTATTGTTATTTTATGTTGAACATATTTCCCCTTTGTATGGTTTTTGAAAAAGTAGGAAAAAAAAATATATAAAGGGTTTTTTTAGGAAACTGTAGGGTTCATCTCTCTTGAGATTTCATCAAGCCACAGTTCCCAGAGCACAGAAATAGGAACCTGTGAAGCTGCTCTCACCAAAATGGCATGGTATCACGCAAGCTGTGAAACACTGCTGCACCTTTCTGCAAACACATCTTGAAGTGTTTAAATTAGCTAACCATGTTGGAAGAGGTGCTATCAGAGCAAGACGTTAGAGATAGATAGATAGATAGATAGATAGATAGATAGATAGATAGATACTTTATTAATCCCCAGGGGATGTCCAATGATGGCTCTTGATCCCCAAGATGGTGCATGACGTGCAATGATGGCTCTTTTAAAAAAAGAATTGAAAATAAATAAATTAAGTAATTAATTAATAAACGCCAGAGATTGAAGTGGCCCCGAAATGAGGCACCGAAATCCACGTTGTTATTCTGTCATTACCACTGTTTGCATAGGCACCAGTGCCGTATTAGAACCGGGTTTCTGTGCCCAACCCAAGCAGTGTCTGTCTGGTTCATCAATGCCATATTAGAACCGAGTTTCTGTGCCCAACCCAAGCAGTGTCTGTCTGGTTCATCAATGCCATATTAGAACCGAGTTTCTGTGCCCAACCCAAGCAGTGCCTGTCTGGTTCATCAATGCCATATTAGAACCGGGTTTCTGTGCCCAACCCAAGCAGTGTCTGTCTGGTTCATCAATGCCGTATTAGAACCGGGTTTCTGTGCCCAACCCAAGCAGTGTCTGTCTGGTTCATCAATGCCGTATTAGAACCGGGTTTCTGTGCCCAACCCAAGCAGTGTCTGTCTGGTTCATCAATGCCATATTAGAACCGGGTTTCTGTGCCCAACCCAAGCAGTGCCTGTCTGGTTCATCAATGCCATATTAGAACCGGGTTTCTGTGCCCAACCCAAGCAGTGTCTGTCTGGTTCATCAATGCCATATTAGAACCGGGTTTCTGTGCCCAACCCAAGCAGTGTCTGTCTGGTTCATCAATGCCATATTAGAACCGGTTTCTGTGCCCAACCCAAGCAGTGCCTGTCTGGTTCATCAATGCCATATTAGAACCGGTTTCTGTGCCCAACCCAAGCAGTGTCTGTCTGGTTCATCAATGCCATATTAGAACCGGGTTTCTGTGCCCAACCCAAGCAGTGTCTGTCTGGTTCATCAATGCCATATTAGAACCGGGTTTCTGTGCCCAACCCAAGCAGTGTCTGTCTGGTTCATCAATGCCATATTAGAACCGGGTTTCTGTGCCCAACCCAAGCAGTGTCTGTCTGGTTCATCAATGCCATATTAGAACCGGGTTTCTAGAACCAAGCAGTGTCTGTCTGGTTCATCAATGCCATATTGTTTCAACCCAAGCAGTGTCTGTCTGGTTCATCAATGCCATATTAGAACCGAGTTTCTGTGCCCAACCCAAGCAGTGTCTGTCTGGTTCATCAATGCCATATTAGAACCGAGTTTCTGTGCCCAACCCAAGCAGTGTCTGTCTGGTTCATCAATGCCATATTAGAACCGAAGTTTCTGTGCCCAACCCAAGCAGTGTCTGTCTGGTTCATCAATGCCATATTAGAACCGAGTTTCTGTGCCCAACCCAAGCAGTGTCTGTCTGGTTCATCAATGCCATATTAGAACCGAGTTTCTGTGCCCAACCCAAGCAGTGTCTGTCTGGTTCATCTCTCTTGAGACTCCATCAAGCCACAGTTCCCAGAGCATAAAAATAGGAACCTGTCAAGCCGCTCTCGCCAAAATGCCACTGACTGACCGTTTGATCTGACCGGCGATGTCAAAAGGAAAGCAAGCTTGCAAGCGAGACACAAGACACTTTTGTGAATCGACCTGCAGGAACCCCAAACATTAAGGACGTTGTTCAGGGAAGCATTGTCATGCTGTTGGTGAGACCTGGAAATCTATCATTGTGTTTCTGTCCTTTAGTCAGGGCCAGGTAGAAGAAGAGGAGGAGGAAGAAGAAGAAGATGATGATGATGATGATGGACCTTCAGTCCTTCATTCACAGGAGAAAATCTATCATTGTGTTTTTCTCCTTTAGCCAGGGCCTCAAAGAACAAGACATAAGAAGAAGAAGAAGAAGATGATGATGATGATGATGATGGACATTCAGTCCTTCATTCAGTGAAGAAAATGTATTGCTGTGTTCCTGTTCTTTAGTCAGGAAATAGAAGAAATA
>NC_063195.1:15668892-15681392 GCF_017589495.1 Alosa alosa
TTGAATTTATCACCCTCTCTCTCCCCTTTCTCTCTCTCTCTTCATCTATCTTGCTCTTGCCCTTTTCTCCCTCTTTCAACTATATTGTAATCTCTCTCTCTCTCTCTCTCTCTCTCTCTCTCTGTGTGTGTGTGTGTGTATGTGTGTCTTACTATTGCTGTCATGCACTTCATCTCTCTCTCCTTACTTTATTAGTTTGTTAATTAGTTTATTATTATTTATCATATTCTCCATCTCTGTCTCGCTTTCTGGCACATTTAGGCCCAATCCCACTTCTCCACTTCGCTGGATACACCTCCGTGTTCAGCATTCACGTTTAGGGGTACGGATGTCGTTTTTTCATTTTGGTTCGAAGGGGCTAGGGTGAATTGTTAGGTCTACTGTACATGTCCCTTCAAACAAGCTTTCAGTGGAATTCTTCTAACTGATGAGAAATGTCCTTGAAAGCCCATCAATATTTGTAATAATCATCATCAAATATCGAAATAGAAATCTGTGTAGGCTAGAGACACAATGTGCGAGTCCTCAACAATAACCCCGCTGCGTCTGTTCCTGTACTTGCCCTCTCATTCAGTATCAGTGGAGGGTAGACTTTTCTGTGGGTAGGGCTAGCTGTATTGAAAATGTAAAAATCAAAAGTTGACTCAGATCCCAAGGTCCCAGGTTTTCAAGACTGTCATTGCAGTTCTTGAATAGGGTTGCTTTCAGCACATCAGTGTACAGGGGTTAAATTGGGATTTGGTTTGTGATGTGTTATATGACATTTTATCTGCAAAAAGGGTTATTAACTGTTTATGTTCATGTTTTTGCCTGTTTGGTTTGGCTTAGATGGTCTCCTATATAGACTGTCAACAGATGGTCAGATTATAGATAAACTATCTGTTGTCATTCTGTTAATGACAATTTATGGTTGTGGTTAGGGGTTGGGTTTGGTTAAGGTAATGTTAAGTACATTTTCAAATTGCTGTTTGAAGTCGTTTCCTGGTAGTTTCCTTGTAGTTTCCTGTGAATTTGAATATATTTTTTTTAATGTAAGTTGTCCCTTTGAAACGTCCAAATTGAAATAAAATATAACAATTTTAACACTATCAGCCTATCTAAGTAACATTAGCAATTGAAGTTATGGAAATCATTTTAAAGTAACATTAAGTCTTGTTCCTGGGCACATCAAGATGAAGCAAACGTGCAACTCGCAACTGGCTACAGTGCCTATACCACTCAAGAGTTTTCGATATGTGCTGGCATGCTGGCTTGCTTGACAATTTGAACAAAAGCCTGGAAGCTATCTAAGTGTAACAGATATGTTTGGCATTTAGAAGCCTGTAATCAAAACATTTTTATGCAGATTGTTTAAATGTAGGCTAGTCTGTAACTATATCTTACTGCTGTTGGTGACCTTAGAATATCTCAAGGAAAATATTTATTCTTCATTGAAGCCTTATAGTTAGACTGTATGTTTGAATTATATAGTATATTGTATATTGATTTGCATTACTTTGCATACAATTTGCATTATTCATACACTTTTTAACATTTACACATTTTTAAGTGTAAATCTTTCTTACCATTTATCGCATCAACACCACTCTGCCATGCAATCTGACTGTGGTAGTTTAAAAAAAAAAAAAAAAAAACATTGAAAGTTCAAGTTTCAAAACATTGAAAGTTCTGTTTTATGCAAGTTCATTCATTAGTTTGTTTAGTATGTTTTTCTACAGCTAAAAATTAATGTAATGTATTTTGAATGATAAAGAATATGAAAAGCGTATTGCAGAGGAAGTGTAAAATGGCTTTCCACAGTATAGAGTAAAATGTAGGCTCATGTGGCAGTGCTGAATGTGTATTGCTAAGGATGTATGTGTGAAATTATTTTCCCTTGTGAAGTAGCCTGGCTGTGCTGAGCCCTTACTGGGGAAAAATACCCTACTCTTTCTCTCACAGCAAGTATTTTATACCCTCAGGTCACACACACTCTGTTGTGGTCTCATTTTCAGGAAAGTCTCTTTTACCACATCCTTGTCTATAATAATAATAATAATAATAATAATAATAATAATAACCTTTATTTGTATAGCAGCTCAAAGTGCTTTACATTTGGAGCATGTAACACAATAATAGAGAAGAGTCAGTCATAGGGACAGACATCTTGCGACAGTACAGTATGTCTCCAAATAGAGATGACTCAGTACTAGTGAGGATAAGTCTGGTAACAATCTGGCACCTCCCTACATATCAGACCTCATCCACCACCACTCAACCTCCAGGTCCCTCAGATCCTGCAGCATGGGTCTTCTGCGTGTTCCACGCTCCAGACTCGAGCAGAGGCGATAGAGCTTTTGTGGTAGCCGCACCACGCCTGTTAAATCAGCTGCCGCCTTCCATTAGAGATGCTCCCTCTATCACTAGTTTTAAATCTAGACTCAAAACACACCTCTTCTCGCTGGCATTTCCTGCCCTTGTATGATCATTATTGATATTTGTATTATGTATTTGTTTTTTTAATGTGGGTTCAATCTCACATCCCTTACATCCAAAATCATTTCAACAGCACAGGCTAACAGGCTACCCTTAAGGGTTTTCTATCCTATATTGTATGCTGTAGGGTGATATGTGTTATAACAACCACTTTGTTTTGAGTGGCAAAATGAAATGCTAGGTTTAGTAGTTCATGTGCATGTGTGTTTGTGGAGTGTGTGTGAGTGTGTCTGTTTGCGTGTGTCTGTGTGTGTGAGTGTGTGTAGGTATGTACAGCGGAAGAGTCAGATTTGTGACACATGCGTTATTTAACACTTCCTACCTGACAAAGGAGACACAAGTGTTTGTGACATTCTGTCCTGTTACCCCAGGATGCAAGTGCAGAAAAAAAGCTTGTGTTTGTGTTGTGTGTGTGTGTGTGTTGATAGCGTCTCGTCGTCGCGTCGCGTGCGTCGTGTCGATCGTGGATGTGTGCGTGTGCGTGTGTGTGTGTGTGTGTGTGTGTATGTGTGTGTGTGTGTTTGTCACCTAAGATAAATGTCAGTGTGGGTGGTTTGCATAAGTGTGTATATGTGTGTGTGTGTGTGTGTGTGTGTGTGTGTGTGTGTGTGTGTGTGTGTGTGTGTCAGTCAGTGAGCATGCCAAGTGTCTTTGTATGTGTTGTGCTTTTCAGCTTAGATAAATGTCGACAGAGTGACTTCATTCTTTTCTCTCTGCTTCTCTCTCTTTCCATTTCTGTTTGGTCCAAGTTGACCTGTCTTGTAAGATTAGGGTTCTCAGTGTCTCCATGTGGCATAAGTGTCTGAGTGTGTGTGTGTGTGTGTGTGTGTGTGTATGTGTGTGTGTGTTTGTTTGTTTGTTTGTTTGTGTGTGTGTGTGTTTGTTTGTTTGTGTGTGTGTGTGTGTGTGTGTGTGTGTGTGTGTGTTTGTTTGTTTGTTTGTTTGTTTGTGTGTGTGTTCATGTACTGCAATCCAAGAGAGAGAGAGAGAGACAGAGGCTCTGTTCGAAAAAGTAAAAACCGCTTTAAGATATCTAACTGGGGAGCTAGGCAACAAGTGTAGTTCGAAACCGAAAAAAAATTGTTGCCTTCTAAGATATCTTAAAATTACCGAATACCGTTCAGTGTTTCCCACAGAATTGACAATTTTTGGTGGTAGGTTTGCATAATTAACTTGAATGCAACAGTTTTTCGCAAATTAGCACAGCGTGGTTATGATGCTAACCAGATTTTAGCACAATTTAGTACAACCTGGAAAATCATTGTGTGGTGGTCAATGTTGATATTGTGGTGGGCCACCACAAATAAGTCAATGAATGGGAAACACTGCCGTTTTGAATAACGGTCGTTTTTGAAGACAGCATCGATGCTCACTTCATGCTCCCTACTACCCATAAACCTTTGCGGCAACGTCTGAAAGCAAAGCAAACTAAATAAAGATGGCGGATGACATTGATAATGGCTGCTGAATCTGTTGAAATGTGATTTGTGTGAATTATTTTGCTTTGATTTGTAGATTAGAAGCGAGAAATACATGCTGTACTATCTGATACCATTGTTGTAACCATTGATAGTGTCTGGTCTGATATATGTGCTGCCCATCAAACTAATTTCTACCATTAGCCTGCTAGCTTCCATAAGCTAGTTTAGTTTAACGTTCCGGCTTTTGCTAACGTCATACCGTAGATTCTAGAGTGCTACGCTCATTCTTAAAAGATGCATTCAATCAAAATTGAATCTAGTGAGACAGCTCTCTATTTAGAGAAGGAGACAGCAGGCAGCTGTCTTCCTTTTCAAACAGAGCCAGAGAGAGAAAGACAGAGAGAGAGAGGAGGAGGGGGGGCGGGGGCGAGTGCACTGGGCTCCAGTTTTTATGTGGTCAATCTTAATTAAAATACTACAGTAGATTATAAATTATGAATCTATGAATACTCTTGACCTTATCTGGAGTTGATCCTAAATGTTTTTTGTTTGTTTGTTTATGAGATCACATGGTGAATTGGCCAGAGAAATGCCACTTATTACCTAGCGCACTTACACATTTAACACCCCTTGTCACTCCATAGAGAAGGTCCTAGCACAATTACACATTTAACACCCCCTGTCACTCCATAGAGAAGGTGCCTAGCGCTTGCGCATGCGCATTTCTGCCAAAATAGATGCCCGATAAGTACATTACATTACATTACATTACAAGTACCCCAAAAGCGTTACAATATGGCCACCGAGTGGATAAAAGGACTTTGTGAGGACCAAGTGTAGTGCCAGAGAGACATGGACATGGGATTGATACCAGGGTCTGCCACAGGGGTGCCTCTGAGCAAGGCCCTTACTATAAGTCTTGCTCCAGGCCCCTGTAGTTAGTCCTCTGTAAATCGCTCTGGGTTAGAATGTCATCTAAATAAAGTTGGATTTGGCGTGAGGTGTAGTAGATGCAGGATGATAGTGGGCCCATTGGTTTGTGATTGCTTTTCATGAGTGATAATGTCATTCATACTGTAGTCTTACAGCTCGGCCCCAATGCTGTGTTAAAGGAATCCAGCCAACATTGTTCATTTTGTAAGTACACCATGTGATCTAATGAGATCTAATTCTATATTTGACTTTTCCTCTTTCTCTCTCTCTCTCTTGTCCTCATCTCTCCTCTCTCCTCATCTTGCTTAACTTTTTTTGGCACTGAATGCAATTTTTTCTTTTTTTACATTTGAACACCACAGGAGCTAATGAGTGTCAATAAGCAAGCAGTCAAACGTGAGGCAAGGATGAAAGTGACAGGTTGATGATGGATGAGCACAGTGTATCTCCCTCTCTCACTCCCTTCCTCCCTCTCTCAATTCTTCTCTTTCTCCTGCTCACTCTGTCCATCTTTCCATCATGCTCGCTTGTTCTTTTCACTCTCAGACACAAACAAATGTGCTCTCTCTCTCTCTGTCTCTCTCTCTCTCTCTTTCTAATTAGTTTATTTTCACAGCCACGCTAGAAGATGGACCTTTTTTTATTTCTTCCCTGTAGGATCTAGGAGGATACAGTGATTGACGGACGTCTGACAGAAGAACGGATGGATGGAGTGAGGGATGGAGGGAGGGAGGGAGTGGAGGAGTGCAGAGTCCACAGGCGACGGGGGGCAATAATGTTTAATTCACCGATTGAGTGAACCACCAATGTCTAAGTCACCGATTGACCAAGTTAAATGATTCATTGGTTTTTCTTACTGATTAACTGTTGGCTATTTTGGGGACGTGTAGGGCAGGAGGGGTGTGGCTTTTGATGACAGGGCGGGGCAAAACAATAAGACTTACGTAGTTAGTCCCACCCTCCCCACCCTCCCATTCCTCATCTGTTCAATCCTTTCTTTCTCTCTCACACTCTCTCTCTCTCACTCTCTAGTCTTTCTATATCTTTTTTCTGCTCTCTCTGCTCCCTCTCTCTCTCTCTCAGTCCCATGTCCCACCCCTCTTTCTCACTCTCCTCTCGTTCTTTCTCTCCATAGATTGTCCATATCTACGCTCCTATATATAACCATGAAACCAATGTTCTGTCACTACTTGACCTTTTTTTTTTGAAAAACAAAAGAAATCCTGGGAGTCTGCTGTGAAATGCTAATCTGTCTTTTTTTCCCCTGCATCTCTCTTTCACTTTCTCTCTCTCTCTCTCTCTCTCTCTCTCTTCTCTCTCTCTCTTTCTCTTTCTTCCCTTATATTCTTTCTTTTACTCTCCTTCTCAATCTCTACCTTTCCTAAACTCCTTTCTTTCCTCTTGATCTCTTGATCTTTGCTACTTTTCTTTTCCCTTTGTCTTTCTCTCTCTCTCTCTCTCTCTCTCTCTCTCTCTCTCTCTCTTTCTCCGTTTTCTCACTCCTTTATTCCGACGCTTGAATAGAAGTGGATCAAAAAGGTAAAGACCGTGTTGAACCATATAGCGCCGCTCTCTCTCTCTTTCTCTCTCTTCCTCCCTCTCTTTGACTCTCCCCATCCCTCTCTTTCTTTGTGTATCAATCTATTCCTCTCTTTCTTGATCCTTACCCTTATTGTGTTGTGCTCCAATTTGATGTAGCACCTTTTGTTCTACACCTATGATCTCTCTCTCTCTCTCTTTTGGTCAGACTCTCTCTCTCTATCCCTCTCTCTATCGCTCTGTCTATCACTCTGTCACAGTAACTCCACTGCAATCCCTCCAGATATGATCGAGCTGAAAGTGTTGCCCATGCGTTTTGTTTTTTTCCTATTATTATTCTAATTTGCAAGCACACACACAGAGACCCACTTGGAGTCACAGATGTGTGCGCGCGCGCACTCACACACACACACACACACACACACACACACACACACACACACACACACACACACACACACACACACACACACACACACACACACATGCATGCTTGCTCACTAAGAAAGCATATCCACACACATGTATAATATTTTGCACATTACATAAATGCACTATTATGTTTAATAACAGTTCAGGCCTTACATACTTACCAACAAGTACATGCTAGTAAATATTTATGGAGAACTGCAGGTTTAGACCAGTGGATTTCAACCCTTTTTGAGTTGCGACTCCAACGAATAATCTGATTGGTTTTTGAGACACCCCTTCAATGCACGTTTTGCCCACAGACAGAATAATAATAACTAATAACAAAAGTGATAATATATTTTACTGCTGTGCTTTCAGATTAGATTTAGATTGGAAATTTGGAATAATGTTACTTTTTTAGGAGTCACCTCTACCTATCAGTGGATGGTACCTCTACTTCTTCAACTATAGGTGTTATGAATAGTAGGACAACATGATTATGTTCATAACAGCTGACTATAATTCTTGATAATAAACAATGCATAGACAATGGCACAACACAGAGGACTATATTATCATGACATGACGGTGTTATCCCACAAAGGTTGTAATATCACTATTGCCAATTTATTAATGCTTAGCTTTGGCTAGACTTCCTACTGTGAACAGCAATAACTATTTGAATGCATGTGTGTTAGCAATGGCAAGGGACATTTAAAAGTTGAGGACCACTATTCTATGTCAACACATAGACTCCAACTCAAGGTTGAGGACCGCTGTTCTATGTCAACACATAGACTCAAACTCAAGGTTGAGAACCACTATTCTATGTCAACACATAGACTCAAACTCAAGGTTGAGAACCACTGTTCTATGTCAACACATAGACTCCAACTCAAGGTTGAGGACCACTATTCTATATCAACACATAGACTCAAACTCAAGGTTGAGAACCACTGTTCTATGTCAACACATAGACTCAAACTCAATGTCAACACATAGACTCAAACTCAAGTTTGAGAACCACTGTTCTATGTCAACACAGACTCAAACTCAAAGGCTCAGATTAGTGCAAACTTAATTATTGTTGCCATGCCTACACATATCAGCTCTTTCTCTCTCCATCTCTCTCCCTCTCTCTCTCTCTCTCTCCCTCTCTCTCTCCCTCTCTCTCTCCCTCTCTCTCTTGCTTTCAATGTAATAAATATGACAAGTACCTTGCAAACAAAATGCACACAAACTCTATTTAGCCTTCTCACTTTCTCTCTCTCTCTCTCTCTCTTACTTTTAATCTAATGCGTATGACGTAGGCATGGTGCTTACCAAAATGCACACACATTCTCTCTTTAGTATTCTCTCTTTCTCTCTCTCTCTCTCTCTCTCTCTCTCTCGTTCCTTTTGTCTCATTTGCTTGCTGGTTTAATCTCCATTCAGTTCTCCAGTCAGTTTGTCCAGATCCAAGCGACTCTGTTCTCCTCCTCGATACTTGTTCTCTCCTTCTCTCACACTCCTTTTTCACTTGTCCTTTTCATTCCTTTGCCTCCCCCAGGAATAGAATAAATACCTAAATAAGAAATCCAATCTGTCCTTTTTCTTTAATTTAGAATAAAATATTTTAAGAATATGTAAACACCCCCTTCTTTTGTGACAGTTAACAGTCATATTACATGTTCCTGTGAATGTCCAACCCCTCATGAAAATTTGCACAAGTTTGTGTGTGTGTGTGTGTGTGTGTGTGTGTGTGTGTGTGTGTGTGTGTGACCGTGTGTATGTGTTAAAGAGAGAGAAACAGAGAGGGAGAGAAAGTGAGAGAGAGAGAGATGTGTGTGTACTGCATGAGGCTGGGTGTGTGTATGTCTGTGTGTGAGAGTGTGTATGTGTGTGAGGCGAGGCCTAGATTTGACTGGCGGCTCAGTGAGCCAATCACAGCCCTCTCTGTCTGAACTAACCTGACCTTTCACCTTATTTAATCCCAAAGGAAGTTCCTGGTTTCTTTGCTCTGCCCCCATCTGCCCACCAGTCCAATTCTACCTCAGCTAACCAAATTAAAACAGAAAATGTAGCAATCTCTCTCTCTCTCTCTCTCTCTCCTCTCTCTCCCTCTCTCTCTCTTTCTTTCTCTCCTTCTCTCTCTCTCCCTCTCTCTCTCTCCCTCTCTCTCTTTCTCTCCTTCTCTCTCTCTCCCTCCCTCTCTCTCTCTCTCTCTCTCTCTCTCTCTTTCTCTCAGAGACTACTTTCTTGATGACACATTTTCCCATAAAATTAAAGACACATTCTATAGACACAATTAGAAGCAATTTATGGATTTAGCTGTATGGCTCTATTCGTGAAATATAGTTAAACAGTGTTAACACTACACTGGTCGGCACACAATATAACACAGCGTCATTGTTTTTATTTTTATAAGCCCGTGCAAACATCTAGTTAGCATAACTAACGACCTAGCTGGAGAAGCTGTCATTTGTCTAAATCAGGGGTGTCAAACATAAGGCCCGGGGGCCAGATCAGGCCCGCCAGCAGGTTTCATACAGCCCCCCAGATGTTTTGGGTAGGAAGGGAAAATTAGAAAGAAAATATATTCACATTCAGCTGTCTTCAACAATTTGTAATAAGCAATTTCTGTGATAAATTGATTAAACCTAGCATTACAAACCATCCTCAGGAAGGAAGAGGAAACTGACATGGAAGTAGGGTGTTTCAAGAGAGAAAGAGCAGGATATGACGAGTAAATGATTTGTACTTGTTTGCTCATGAGTGGGTGTAGTAAAGGAGTATGTCATCAAACAACACTCTGATACCAATGCAGAGAAATTAACATGACCACAGCCATGACAATGACGGCCCCCATGATGTCTCATTCCAATAAATCTGGCCCACTGCCTAGACTGACTGGCAATCAGGCAATGTGATCAAAAGTGCACTGAAACGGTTAACATGGTTTGTGAGCCACTCATTTTAAACGAGTCAAATGTCTACTTCTGAAGCAGGAAACAATATTGCAGGATCAGGCAAAGGTCATAAGTGGTTGTAGCCCCGTTCAGGAGACAAGCCCGCTTTATTTGTGCACCAAAATTGAATTGCATTGTCTGCAGACAGTCTTATTTGGTTCCTGCCCATTTTTACATTACTGGCGTTAGGAGGTTGATGGCCGATAGCTCTGGCTTGCAAAAAAGAAAGGGGGAAAAAAAGAAAAGCCCAGGGAATGCTTTATATTACATCCAGCACCGGACGTTTACACAAACACACACACACACACACACACACGCACACACGCACACACAAAAGAAGGACTACTGCAGTAATACATGCAGAACGTGTACAATGCGTTAAATTAAGCTTGTCAACCAAATGACACAATTTTAAACATATTATGAATACATGAAATATTATACACATTTATTTTTAAATGATCTACACACATAAATGTCCTCTCTCTCGCCCTCTCTGTCTCTCTCTCTCTTTCTCTCTCTCTTTTCCACTGACTTGCACTCACAATTGATGTTTAGCTTTTTCTCATTCTTTCCTCCACCCAGTCTTCTTTTTCAGACTGAGCAGGTAGTCACGAGAGTGTGTGTGTGGGTGGGTGGGTGTGTGTGCGCGTGCGTTTGGGTGTGTGTGTGTGTGTGTGTGTGTGTTTTGTGTGTGTGTGTGTGTGTGTGTTTTTGCTTCTGTGAGTGTGACTATCCATGCATGATGACATTTGGGCCTTTACCCTGTCATGGCTTTGATGTAATTATATTTCTTTCACTCTCCCCCTTTCTTTCTTCCCACTATTTCTCTTTTCCTTTATTTATGTCCCTGTTATTCCTCCATTCCTTTCTTCCTTTCTTCTTTTTCACTCTCTACTCTCTTTGTTATATTTTACTCTGTTATATTTTTGTATTATTTTGTATTTTTGTATCCCCTCTGCACTTCTTCCCCTCTTTCACTGCTCTACCTTTGGCCTCTCTGTCCATCTCCCTTTCACTCCATCTCTCCTCATCCCTCTCTCCTGTATCTCTTTTTCCTTTTTATTCCATCTCACATCACCCTTTTCTTTCACTTCTCTTGCTTTTGGCCTCTCTCTCTCTCTCTCCTCTATATCTGTCTCTCTTTTCATCTCTCTTTCACTCCATCTCTCGCTCTGTATCGCTCTCTCTCTCTCTCCATCCCCCTCTCCAGTATTCGTCTGTCCCGGCACGTTGTTGCGGGTTCAGGAGGCTAAAGAGGTGAAGGAGGCGGAGCATCAGTCGGGGGCGTGGTGTAAAGACCCGCTGCAGGCGGGTGATAGGCTATATGTCATGCCCTGGACGCCCTATAGGACGGATATGCTGTATGAGTACGCCTCCTGGGACGACTACCGCCAGAACAGCGTCACCACCACTTACAAGTGAGTGTGTGTGTGTGTGTGTGTGTGTGTGTGTGTGTGTGTGTGTGTGTGTGTGTGTGTGTGTGTGTGTGTGTGTGTGTGTGTGTGTGTACTGTATGTTAATCTATTGAATTCACCACTTATTCAGTTACAGTGCTATGCTCTCCTTCAACAGTTATGTTGTCTTTGAACTATTCTCTACTAAATATAGTGTTGACATTAATTCTCTATTAAATATAGTGTTGACATTAATTGTAAATGATAACATTCTTTTTTTCTTTTATTCACATTTTACAAAGCTTCCCAACTTTTTCGGAATTCGGGTTGAACAATTTTAATATCTTGATTTTGGATTGATACTGTATTATGCATATTCTTTTCTGGCATTTATAGTTATTGTACTGCATATTCAGAAATGTCTTAGATGCATACAGTACATTATCAATGCAATTTACACTCTATAGGTTGCTTGTGGACAGATTTATACACATAAAGTGTCTTAATTATAATGTATCAAATACATACTCTACTCTATAGGTTGCCTAGTAATTATAATGTATCAAATACATCCTCTACTCTATAGGTTGCCGAGTAATTATAATGTATCAAATACATACTCTACTCTATAGGTTGCTGTATCAAATACATACTCTAATCTATAGGTTGCTGTATCAAATACATACTCTACTCTATAGGTTGCTGTATCAAATACATACTCTAATCTATAGGTTGCTGTATCAAATACATACTCTATGATGTAGGTTGCTATATCAAATACATACTCTAATCCAGTGTTTTTCAACCACTGTGCCGGGGCACACTAGTGTGCCGTGAGAGATCATCAGGTGTGCCGCAGAAAATTACCCAAATGTCACTCACTGGTCCAGAAAAGCAACTGTTGCATCAAAGAATTTATAGCCACATGCTCTCATTGATTGTATGATTGCACTATTTGTGGTATGCAGGCATTGTACAACGGGGGCCCCATATCCAGTATTCACAGAATCATCACACATCCAGTTTATAACAACAATTAAATTAGATATAGTCACCTACAAATGAAACAGAGGGCTTGTTTTATTGAGCAGGTCTTGCATAATAAGGATATCTGTGTATTATTTGAAATTTTTAAGCTATGGTATGTCCCGTGGGATGTTGGTGTGCCGTGGGACATTTTTTAAGTGTCAACAAAAAAGGTTGAAAAACACTGCTCTAATCTATAGGTTGCTGTATCAAATACATACTCTAATCTGTAGGTTGCTGTATCAAATACAGAGTGTACTCTATAGGTTGCTGTATCAAATACATACTCTAGTCTATAGGTTGCCTAGTAGTTATAATGTATCAAATACATACCCTACTCTATAGGTTGC
>NC_063195.1:15683892-15686392 GCF_017589495.1 Alosa alosa
AAAGAATGAGAATAAAGCAACAAGAGAAAATAAATAAAGACAGAGAAATAGAAAGTCAGGGAGAAGAGAGAGAGATAGAGAGAGAGAGAGAGAGAGAAAGAGAGAATGAGAGAGAAAATGACTGAAAGAAGAGAGATAAAACAGGCGGTCTGGAACCTGCGTCATCATTTGTGTACCACTGAGACCAACCACTGACAGTTGGTGGCCAGCCAAGTAAACGCAGAGAGAGAGAGAGAGAGAGAGAGAGAGAGAGAGAGAGAGGGAGGAAGAAAATGGAGGAAGTGTTACATCAGTTTTCTTTTAAGAACTCACTGTCTGACATGTTTGTCACCATGTTTATTTTTTTATTCAAGCTGGGGAAAAAAACACAGCGACTATTTAATTCGGTTACAAAGGGTTTAAATTTGTCTGACTGTGACTAGAAATTTATAGTCAATATGGAACAAAATCATGGGTCACCAGTTTTGATTAGATTACATCTATGCCAAATTATGCCACAATAGATATTTTACACTAGTTCAGGACACATAATGCTATGTTCCAGACAACTCGGAAGTCCGATATTTCTGGCTTGAAATTTCCCAGTTGCATTTACAAGTCAGAATTAAGTCCAACCTTCAACTTCTGAGTTGTCTGGATGGCAGCAGAATCCATTGCTGCATGAATTCCGATGAAGTCTCAGCCCATTCTCAACCCATTGATAATTGTTGACGTTTACTTTTTTATTTAAGGTTTATTTCACATGGACATTGCACATTAATAAACATGAAATGTAAATATGCCAGAATTAGCCAAATAGCTATTCTACATCTGTTGTCTATGGATAGATAGATAGATAGATAGATAGATAGATAGATAGATAGATAGATAGATAGATAGATAGATAGATAGATACTTGATCCCCAAGGGGAAATTCAAAAATTGACCGGTGTCATGGTATGTAATAGTACATACAGTAGTACATGTTAAAATGACACAAAGCATATAAAACAACCAATAATAAAATAGGCAACATAAGTTAAAGAAAAAAAAATAAAGAAAATAAATAAACATACAGCAGACAACCTGTTAGATATGTACATCAATGCTGGAAGTCATCAAGGAGTATTCCATCAATCAAGCTAAAGGCAAATGCTAATTTGAATGAGAGTTCCGTTCCATCACTGTGACTTACAGGAATCTCAGCTCGGTAATGGCCTCCTTACACCAAACAACTTTGACAAGATTTGGGAAAGATTCTTGAAAGATTGTAGTCTTTTAAGTAAAGCTTGAATGGGGGCATTAGTTAAAGACTAATCTTTCAAGAATCTTTCCCAAATCTTGTCAAAAGTTGTTTGGTGTAAGGAGGCCATTACGGAGCCCTGAGATGAGAACTGGTTGGGATTTTGTTGTGGTCTTGTTACTCAATGAATAGAGCAAGATGTTAGTAGTACTTGGCCATGAGTGCAATGCCTGGGCGACCACATACTGTTTCCAAAAGAGTATCTCTTATTATCTCAGTGTTCTGTTAGATTTTTTGGATGAAATATCTTCTTGATTGACCTACTGTAGAGTGTGTTGTTGTTGTTAAAGCAAAAAGCTAGTTTACTTGTTCTGCCATGAAAGCTGTTGTGACCTTTTCAAAGGGCATGTTCGTGTACGTAACGGTGGCTAGCCTGTTTTGGTACATGTACCATCAAAGTAAATTTGAATATATCATGTACAATTTGTGACTTACAAAAACAGCAAACCACTTGTGGTTACCATTATGCTAAGTGCTTTACGCAAGTTCACAAAAATGTGTTTTATTGTATGATAATGTTTTTTTAGAGTTTTTAGTCAGTAACCATTAGACTGTAAAATGAAGGAGAGAGAAGAAAATGTGCTGCCTAGATCATTGATTGGAACATTTACTTTTAAACAACAGCCTGATGGTGTTGATAAAAATAAAATGTTGATTAAAATAAAGTCCTCTGCAATGTCTGCAGCAAGGAGTTTGCATATCACCGGACTTGCATATCAACTCTAAAGTCGCACATCAATGCAAAGAAATAGTCACATCATAGATTATTATGCCCATTATTACAATAATAATAAAAGAGTTTTTGAACTTTAATGTCACGAATGCTGATTAATCAATGATTTACTTG
This sequence comes from Alosa alosa, assembly GCF_017589495.1. Lineage (NCBI taxonomy): Eukaryota > Metazoa > Chordata > Actinopteri > Clupeiformes > Clupeidae > Alosa > Alosa alosa. The sequence goes on from NC_063195.1 coordinate 15,686,022, forward strand.
AATTTAAAAATGTAAAATACTTTCACAGCAAAAATTATATATGCGATTAATTTAGATTAATTAATCACAGAGTATGTAATTAATTAGATTACATTTTTTAATCGATTGACAGCCCTACTTTTCAGCTTTTGTGAAAACAACTGTAATATTCATTGTACACCAATTACATCAGTGTGACAGTACCTGCTGAAGGGCGAGAGGTGAAAACATACTTAAGATAGAAAAAACATTTAAACTGTGTAGAGGTGAAAACATACTTAGATAGAAAGAACATTTAAACTGTGTAGAGGTGAAAACATACTTAGATAGAAAGAACATTTAAACTGTGTAGAGGTGAAAACATACTGACATAGAAGAACATTTAAAACTGT
>NC_063195.1:15713892-15736392 GCF_017589495.1 Alosa alosa
CCATCATCATGTAGCCATCTCCGCCCAAGAATCGACTACCAAGCCTTCTGGCTTCAAGAAGGCGTGAGTGCATTAATATGACATTTAGCTGACGCTTTTTTATCCAAATCGCTATCCTACAAATGAACACTGATTTTTCAGTATTCATTTATTTATTTTAAGTCAAATAATCTTACTAGAAAGCTCAAAGTAAGTATCCTTATACTAAAAACAATACTAACTAGAATTTTTTATCTTAAAAAAGATTATAACACTTAGTAAGATATCACTTTTTGCAGTGCACCACTCAGCGGCCTTCTTGGTAACGGCTTTGGGCAGTTATTTTCGTTAATCATGCAGTTTCCAACAATGTGGTTGGTTACTTACATCACAGGAATGGGTGGGATATGTATAGACAACTGCCATATTGGAGTTACACACTACCTTTACATTTCTATAAATATATTCCTTGACTTCTGTGTCCGAATTATAAAGTATCTGCTGACAATCAAGCTATATTGGAAGAGACAGAGAATCCGACTTTAAAAATCCCGACCTCCAAAAAAAGTGTGTTCATAAGATCAGCTCGGAAAACAAATACAGGAAAAGCATAAATAAGTTATTAGAATTGCTTGGTTGAGCAAGAAGGAAAATGTCTCGGGCGATTGTTTCTATCTGTAGTGTTAATTTAGTGATAAATTACTTTACCTATTTGTAGTGAGAGTAAGATTCGCCTCTTGTGTTGTTGTAAGTCCGCCTCAAGACTTCCGCATGAGTCTCCGAGCAAAAACTCCGACCTGACTTTCAGTTCAAGTCATTTTTTCCTCCATCAGAGGATCGAATGTGAGCTACAGTCTGCTCTACCAATGTAGCTTGAATGTGAGCTAAAGTCTAAATTTAGATAAAGATTTTTTTATTTAGATTTAAATAAAATCGAGCGCGTAAGGCAGCATGGGGAAACCCAGGCTGGCAATTTGCTAAACTGAGTACACAATTTAATATATATATATATATATATATATATTAAAAATGTATTTATGTGTTGCGTGTTTGTGTGTAGGCCTACTGTATGTGTGTGTCTGTCAGTATGACAGTCTCTCTGTGTCTCAATGCCAACTACGTTGTCTGAATGTATTGCAGCTGCTGGTTGCGTCTGGACAACTACTTCATCTGGACTTTCATTGGCCCAGTCTCTCTCATCATTCTGGTAAGAGAGACTTGTACACACACACACACACACACACACACACACACACACACACACACACACACACACACACACACACACACACATATGTATGCACATGTAGGTTTGTGTGTGTAAAGAATGTGTGTAAAATATTTCTGCAGTTCAACCTGGTGGTCCTGATGGTCACACTGCACAGGATGATCCGTCACTCCACCGTCCTCAAGCCAGACTCCAGCCGCTTCGACAACATCAAGTGAGTTCACACACACACACACACATACCTGCAAAGACATACAAACACACACACACAGACACACACACACACACACACACACACACACACACACACACACACACACACACACACACACACACATACACATACACACACACACACACACATACACATTCCAGGAGTTGAAAAAATTACATTTTGAAAATGTGTACATCTACACACATGCAACACACACACACACAGACACACACACAAACACACACACACTCTCTCTCTCACACACACACAGACACAAGAAACTCCCTGTCTAGCTCATCTGCTTTTCCTCTCTTAAATCTCTATCCCTACACACAGGTGTTGGACGGTGAGCTCTGTAGCGCTGCTGCTGCTGGTGTCTCTGACGTGGGCCTTCGGCCTCCTCTTCCTCACTGAGAACAGCGTGGTCATGGCTTACCTCTTCACCTCTTTCAACGCCTTGCACGGACTCTTCATCTTCATCTTCCACTGTGCCCTGCAGAAGAAGGTCAGTGTGTGTGTGTGTGTGTGTGTGTGTGTGTGTGTGTGTGTGTGTGTGTGTGTGTGTGTGTGTTTTTGTTGTGTGTCTGTGTGTGGTTATTTTTGAGGATGACACCCAATAAGAAGTGACAGACAGTCTTAGCCCTGGGACATCCTGCCTGCGTGCTGTGTGTGTGTGCAGAATGTTTTGATGTTCATTTATCGTCATTAAAGGTGCAAGCCATGCCAGAGATGTAACATCTCTACCAACGTTAGGAAAATCCATATGTAGCACAGCTCTCACACAATGCCACCAGGGCCTATATATAGGTTTGTGTATACAAACATAGCTTTTCCTGACAGACTGACAAAGTGCCAGCTGTTAGTCGCAAACGTCAGTGAGCTGGACTACAGATGACGCCGTTTAACTCCGCCCACGCCCATAGGGAGTGCAGTAAGTGTTTGTGCCACTCCAACTCCAACTGTGTGCTCTGACTCCGCCCAGGTCCATAAGGAGTACAGTAAGTGCTTGCGTCACTCCCCCTGCTGTGGCCACGCCTCCAGCTCCGCCTCCCACGGCTCACTCAAGAGCTCCGCCCATCGGGGAAACAGCCGTTACTATGGCGGCAGCCAATCACGCCATGCCCCTGCCCACAGACAGGTAAACCCACGAATATATATATATATATTAATTATTACTTATATAATAATTATTGCTTATATAATATGCCTTTTTCCTTCTCAAAATGGTGTTTAAAAAGGAACTTGATGAAAGAATTAATAATTAGGCCTAAAGCAGCACTCAGTGTGTTTATAAATGATGTGACTAATTTTTTAATTAGGGATGCCAAAGCTTCTTAAATTTGAATTTAATTTGGCTTCTTTACGCCTCTATCTTTGGTGTTTAGACAAAAACAAGACATTTACTGTAGCAATGTCATGTTGGGCTTTTTTTCTACATTTTCTGACATTTTGTTGACCAAACAACAACTAAGAATTGTTAATTGTTATACAATAACAATTAGTATAGAATCAACCATTTCATTAGTAGAAATACACACACACACACACCCCACACACACACACACATGCATACACACACAGATACACACAATGGAATTGTGTGATGTAAACTGTGAGTTGTTTGCCTGTGCAGAGTCGGATCAGGCGTATGTGGAACGACACCGTCCGCAGACAAACCGAGTCTTCCTTCATGGCGGCAGATATGAACAACACCCCCACCCTCAACAGAGGTACGTCTCTCGTTCTCTCTTTTTCTGTCTCTATCCCTCTCTTTCTCTTTCTCTCTCTCACTCTCATTCTCTTCCGCTGTCTTCACCTCGGCTTGCCTCTTCTCTCTCAGGCACCATGGGCAATCACCTCTTGACCAATCCGGTGCTCCAGACTCGCTCTGGCACCTCCCCTTACAACACCCTATTGGCTGAGACCTTCAACCCTCCCTCCCCCGCTGTGTTCAACCCTCCGTCACCTGCGGTGTTCAACTCCACAGGTTTGTTTTGTCTGCTCATTGGTCGGTGTTCAACTCCACAGGTTTGTCCTGTCTGCTCATTGGTCCGTTCTTGTGCCTGTCTTTTATTTCTCCACTCCACTCATCCATTTCTCCTCCATTTCTTCCAGTGTGTTTTTTTGTTTGTTTGTTTTTTTGTTTGTAAGACTGTCTATTCATCAGTGTCTGTTGAGTGGTCTCTCTCTCTCTCTCTCTCTCTCTCTCTCTCTCTTTCTCTCCATGTTCCCCTCTCTGGTATGTTTTTTTTATCACTGCCGATTTACATCCTTCTGTCTGTCTATTTCTCTGTCTTTCTGTCCATGTGTGTGTGAATTGTCTTATGATGGTGTTGTCTATCTGGTATCTTGCTTGCCTGTCCTGTCGCTTTTCAGCTTTATAAATGTTTTGGGTATCAATGTCTGTACTGGTTAATGACTGTTTATATTTGTCCTTAACTTAGTTTAACTTTTAAAGTTTTGTCTTTGTTTTTCCAATTTCTATGTCTATTTCTCTGTCCCTGTCTCTTTCTGTCTGTTCTCTCTCTCTCTCTCTCTCTCTCTCTCTCTCTCTCTCTCTCTCTCTGTCCCCTGGTTTGCTGATGGCTGAACAGGAACATACAGAGACTCAAGTATGACCTTCAAATGACCTTTAGCTCCATTCCCTTCTTTCCTCCTGCCTTCACTCCACTCATGCTGTTGTTGTGGTGGTGTACTGTGTGTGTGTTTGTATGTGTACTGTGTGTGTGTTTGTGTGTGTACTGTGTGTGTGTTTGTATGTGTACTGTGTGTGTGTTTGTGTGTGTACTGTGTGTGTGTTTGTGTGTGTACTTTGTGTGTGTTTGTGTGTGTACTGTGTGTGTGTGTTTGTGTGTGTACTGTGTGTGGGTTTGTGTGTGTACTGTGTGTGTGTGTTTGTGTGTGTACTTTGTGTGTGTACTGTGTGTGTGTGTTTGTGTGTGTACTGTGTGTGTGTTTGTGTGTGAACTGTGTGTGTGTGTCAGAACAACCTGGTAGATCGGCCTCCCTTTTTCCTCAGAATTAATAGCCAGCTACGGCGAATTATGTTGCATAAACAGACGAGTGCCAACATTTAATAAGGGCCTTTAGTGGCCATGGGCTGAGTCAGAGTACGCCGAAGGAAAGTTTAACCCACCCACCCCCGTCGGCAGAAACAGGAAGTTATGAAACGCTCAGCAGGGATCGGAGAATGACTATGACAAATGGGTGGTGGTGGGGGTGGGGGTTGGATGCATAGTTCACTTTGTGACTCATGGGAGGTTGGTTGTTTGTTTCTGACAATTTCCTTCATAATAGCATTAAATTGATCTGCATCACTCCTTCAGTTAACCAATCAAAATGTGCTTGAATTTTTTTTTTTACTGCTTTAATTAACATTAAACATTTAGGAATTGTTTCATTTCAGACAATCTAGCGGTGTACATTCTAGTGGAGGCAAAAGTTACAAAACAATTCCGTCACTGTCCATAAACGTATCCGTCCGTAACGTAACTGTCCGTAACCTTAATTTAGGAGGAACAGGATATTATGATGTCAGGGTGAAAGTCATAGCAGTACATAGTTATAGATTACTGTATATAATTAACAGTTCTGGTCAATACAATACAGATATGTTATATGTAATACATTCATATTGCATTCATATTACATTTCCACGTGATTCTCAGTACATTTGGCTTCATTGAGTATCACAATGATGACTGTTATCATCGTTATCAGAATATCTGATAGCGGTGTTGATGTTGGTGATGGTGCTTGTTTAGTGAGGATTTATAGTTAATATCTATATACTAAAGTTAAGTCTTTAATTTTCCATACCAATGCCAAATATTAATTAAATTAAATATCCTTACTTTAACCAAGGAGACACATACAATGTTTATTTTTATTAATTTATTTTTGTAGCATAATGCACCACTTTTTGTCTCATGCTTATGTCATTTTCAGGCAAAAGAAACCTATTGGTAAACTATAGATCAACATTTGTTATAGAATTAAGGAATAATTTCTGGCTTAATTGTATTTGGATTTTGGTCATAGCTTGTTCATTGATAGTTTCTGTAGTACATCTGTAGTACATAATTATTCACTGAAATGCTCACTGTGGTGTGGTTGCGTGTGTTTCTCTGTCTCCCCATCAGAGGGCACCCTCTCTCGCAGCCGTGAGTCCTGCGGCCTGGAGGGTGTGCGCCTGAATGGCAACTACAACAACAGCTATTCGCTGCACGGCGTGGGTGGCGGCAGCACCGACCTATTAGGCGCCGGGTCGGGCCAAGGGGGCGTGTCCGGGGAGCACTGCTCCACCCTGCTGACACCGAGAGGCGCGGATCACGGCGGAGCAGGTGGCGGGATGAGGAGGAACCTATCGGACGCCGCCGCACTGGAGAAGATGATCATCTCTGAGCTGGTGCACAGCAACCTGCGCCCGTCGACCGATCGCTACGGCACCAGCCACACAGGAGGTGGAGGAGGAGGAGGAGGAGGAGGAGGGGCAGAGCTCAGTTCAGAGTCGCGCCACCAGAGCCAGGACTTCCTGTCGTCTTCGTCGACGGTGCAACGTGAACCACCGCAGCTCCACCAGAGCCAGGACTTCCTGGCGTCGACGTCAACGGGGCAACGGGAGCCGCCCCAGCGACCTTTGCCCCGCCCCCCTCCGCCGCCCCCTCAAGACGAGGACGAGCTCCTCTACAAGGCCCTGGAGAAGCCCCGCCTCCCCGACAAGCCCCGCCTCCCAGAGAAGCCCCGCCTCCTGGAACACCACCTCACCCAATCGGTGTTCTACCAGAGCGAGGAGGAGTCCGAGAGCCTGTCGGCCGAGCTCACCGAGAGCATAGGCGGAGCCGGCCGGGACCGAGACTCCTCCTACCCCGACAGCAGCCCCGAGGGGCTGGTGGAGGTCAGCACAGGGTCAAGGGGAGTCGGAGGAAGTGGTGGCGTCGGCGGCCTGCCTCCCGACGAGCTCTACTTCAGCGCCAGCCGGCCAGCCCACATCTCTGCCTTCTACCAGCCCCCGCCGCGGCGGACCAATCAGGACGCGGGGATGGGTCTGGAGCCCGCCCACGGCGAGACAGACGGACAGATGCAACTGGTGACGAGCCTGTGACTAGGGCGCTGGTGACCGGGACACGGAGGGTTACGGGAGGAGGACGAACCACGACGCCGTTGCCGTGACGACGACAATGATGATGATGATGATGATGATGAAGATTAAGATGACACAAAAACCATTATCATCTTCATAGTTGTTGTCGTGCTGTAGATGAAAATGATCATAACAATGATGAAGTTGTAGTATTGATGATGATGACGATGAGGATGAGGAGGATGAAGGTGGTGGTCGTGGTGAGGGTTTGAACCTCTAATCGTCTCCATTACACTAGCTTCATGTGCAACAACATGGATGGATAATAATCAGCCTTCCTCAAAATGTTGACAGCACCAGTGCAATATTTGGTCATCACTTACTTACGATAAATGACTACAATGATTCTGACCTCACCATAGCCATGCATGACGAAGAAGAAGAAGAAGAAGAAGATGATGATGATGATGATGATAATGATGTCTTGGTGATGGTGAGGTCATTGTTATGATCATTTCTCTGACGGTGGTCGCAGGGCAATAACCATTAGCACTGTTTCTAGTCATTATAAAGACTAAAATGACGGTTCACCAACGATGATGATATTGATGATGAAATTGATGATGATGATGATGATGATGATGGTAGTGGTGTTGCCATGGCGTCCTCCTCCCTGCCTCTGTCTCCCGGTCGCCTCCACTCCCACCCAGCTCATTCCACTGCCTTCATCGCAAACACACACACTTCACTTCACCTCACACTTCACCTGCATCTCTCCCCTTTCCCTATCCTACATTTGCTTTCCACTTTTTCATTTTTTTATTCTCTCTCTTTCTCTCTCTCTCTTTCACTCTCTCTCTATTTTATCTCTCTTTCATGCCATTCCACCCTGCTAATTTCATTCACATCTCTCTCTCTCTATCTCTCTCTCTGTGTCTCTCGCTCTCTATCTATCTGTCTATCTATCTATCTAACTGGGTGGAGTGGTATTGTTGTATTGTCAGTCACTTTTATTGATCCTTAGTGTTTTAGTCCCCGCCCCCTTTGGAGAATGTGATAGGCTTTGATGCCAGACAGACCCCCTCAAAAGCGCTTCAACATTGCCAAAAAATCACATTCGCACACACACACACACACACACACACACACACACACACACACACACACACACACATCAAACTCTTTCTACGGGAAAAAACAACACAGAGACACAGAGCGACAAGGGCCCATCAGGCTCTGTTTCTAACAGACAAGACTGTATCACCTGGTGAGGTGGAAGTTCAAAGGTCACGTGTCAGTGGGGTCACAGACTGACCTAAGGGCCTAAGACACTTCTGGACTTTTGGACTTCAGACACTCTTTTGGGAGAACTGGACTATATAGACTCTCAGTCTTTGTCTTCATCATATAATCTATATACAACCCCAAGGCCTCAACCAATTCAGTCCTTTTTTGTTCCCGAGGGACAGCTATCGGAAGGATCTTCGGAACTGACCTTCAGATCTCCACCTGTTGGTTTGTCGGTTGGACAGTAGGAGGACACTAGCTGTTGTCGTCGTGACAACCAGGCCTTGGAACAGAACTCTGAAACTGAAAAGTGTTTCACCCTTGCCGTTGTTTGATCTTTGTAAATAGAACTGAACTTAAAAAAAAAACAACTTAAAAACATATAAGGATGCGATCTTCTATCACAAACGTTAGAAAAAAATGAAAATGAGGGAAAAAAATGAATGGTGAAAAAACCTAGTTACAAAAAAAAAACAATGTGTGGGAGTCTGTGAAATGGATGACCCTGTCTTCTTTTTGACCTCTCCTTCGATCTCTCTCCTGCTCTCTCTCTCTCTTTTCTGTTTTCAGCCTGCCTCTCTCTCCGTCACAAAAAAGAGAGGTAGATTAAAGAAAGAGACCAGGAAAGGCGATTGAGGAGAGAGATTTTGTATACAAAATAAAAATAGAACAAAACTCAGAAGTGTCATTCAATATTTGTTTTGTTTTGTTTTTCCATTTTATTATATTGCCAACAAATTGTTTCACAATTGTTTCACAATCACTTGCCGTCTATTTAGAATAACACTGATTTTTTTCCAGTCTTTGTTGGTCCGCTATCCTGAAGATGACTGTTTGGATTGGCCCACAGACACCACTCCACACATTTTACACTCTATAAAATAACTGTGTTCAAGTAGTTATGTTTACATGTAAAATACATTTATTCACTCAGACACTTGTATCCTACGCAGCTTACCGCAAGAGAATAACATTTAAGCTACAGTGCAGGGGAGACCTTAGTTAGGAATTAATACTGCATCTGTCAATACTATTACTAGAGGATATGAGTATGGAGGACCACAGGTGTCACCAACAATGTAAATAAAAAAATGTGAATTTGCCATTGAAAAGAGAATTTACAGCTTTATTTGCCATTTAAGTTAGCCTGACGAGCCAGACCCACATTAAAATGTAGGGTCTGGAAACTCACCGTTCGCAGTGCTCAGTCTGAGGGGCGGGATAATCAGTTATCTTTCAAATTCCCTCTGCACGCAATAGGACAGCGGCAGCGCTATGAGTCCCATGCGTTTCCCACCAGCGGAGCTAGTTGGCTAGTTCAAACGTTTTCCAACTTAATAAAGGCTTAACTCGTGTCACACTGTTCGCCAGCAGCAACATCCATCTTATTTGTTTTCAAGTAGCAGGGAATTCAAGCCAAACCGTTGCAACTCTGCCATCAATCATTATGTTAAGCCCACCTAACGACTCTATACACGATTTCATTGGCCTGATTAAGTTTCGATTTCTGGAGCTCACAAGCCAACGGAGAGTTGCTAGACTAGCCCTGGCAGCAAATGTAATCTAGGCTACATTTAAGTGACACCTACATATAGGAGTGGCTACATTATAAATACTAAACAAAGTGTGCTTTTCATCACTTCCATAAAGAACCATGACTTTGTGTTGAACCTTTACATCAAGTGATCACCTTAGAAATGGTTCTTCAGAAGGTTTTGGCCAAGGCCCCCTTTTGGCAAGATGGCTTAATTAAACCACTCGACAGTACTACGGCAAATGTAAAAATAAATTAGGCTCGTCCTCTATCTGTTGAGCCACAAGCACTTTGCTATGGAGCATACAAGTACAGTTTGAAAATTGCATTCGTGGCTTTCTGCTTGATGAAAGCTCTGTCAGTCTACTGTTATTCACAGCCATAGCCACAGTCACGTCTGGGCCCACTCCCACACAACAAGACCAGTCAAGCCCATTTGCCTCAATGAGCTTGTCCAAAACTTGAATAATGTATCCATTTGACTTTACATTCAAAAAGGTGTCTATTTTAGCAGAGCTAGCCAGCTAGCTAAATAGGAGAAGCAGGAGCGGATATCATGGGCTTTACCAGGGCTACACTGACAGTTTACAGTATGTGATGATGAAGGTGTTTAAATACTAGCCAATCAGACAGAATATCATGGAAAATATAATGTTCAGATATGCAACAACATTTTTATAATGGTATTTTATAACAACACTCATAATGATAGGTATATTTTTCATTTGTTTAATTGATTTTTTTTTTGCTTTTATTTATCCTTCCAATTTGCTGCGGGACCCACTTTGAAAACCACTAGCATAGGGATCACAGAAATGCTGATAACTTTGGTCTATACCACCTCCAGATGATGTCATTGCCTTGCATCTTCAGGCGTTTTATGATATTTGCACAGAAAAACCTCCACTCTGCCCACGGCAGCTTGACTAATGGTGGTGGGCAACATGACTGCTGCTTCCCTGCTCTGCTGCACGTTTCAACTGCTCCGAGATGCAGAGATGGCTCTGTCCCGGTGCTGGTGCAGTTCTGGTGCAGTTCTGGCGTTGTTCTAGAGTCTGATGGCTGTGATGGGTCCACTCTTGTATAATTTTCCACTCAGCCAACCCCCTCTTCAGGAGCCTTGACGGCCTGCCTTTGTGGGTGTCCCTGTGACCTTCACACATCAAACACCAGTTAAGGCTCTCTCTCTCTCTCTCTCTCTCTCTCTCTCTTTCTTTTTCTCTCTCTTTTTCTCTCTCTCTCTCTCTCTTTTTCTCTCTCTCTTTCTTTCTCAATCTCTCTTGCTCTCTTTTTTGTATTCTCACTTACTAGGGTTGGGCACCGAAACACGGTTCTAATATGGCACCGGTGCCGACACAAACGGTAGTAACTCCACAATGTGGATTTCGGTGCCTCATATCGGTGCTTAAGCGTTTTTTTTTGTTTTTTTTTATACAAGGCATCACTGCATGTCATGTGCCATCTCTAACGTCTTGCTCTGATAGCAACACATCCAGATACAGTTAGCTAACATATGATAAACACTGGATGTATAAACCAGAGGGGTGCACCACATCAGGCGAGTGGACAGTGTTTGACAGCTTGCGCGAGTACCTTGCTTTAAAGCAATATCGCGAGCTCCTATCAAAATCTAGCAGTGGGCCTAACTACACACAAGCAAAAGGCTATGAAACAACATCAACAGTAGAAGATCATGTTAAAAGTTAGCTGGCAAAAACATAAATATGTAGGTTACATACCTGATGTCACTGAGCTGTCAAAGAGGCTACGAAACCATCTCCGTTCGTTATCGCTAATTAAACTCAGCTGACTGGTGAATAGCGCATAGCCATAGTTGCTGTTAAAATGCCTATTAGGCTAGCGCTGGGAATCTAAACACTTCAACACCGACATGTAGCCTAACATGTTCAAAACTACTGCGTTATGGGTTAAGACATGACATTTCTTGAAGCATTTGGGAACACACTGAATTAACTGGAAAGTAGTCCATGTTAGATTAGCTTGCTTACAAATGCCGTTGTCCATGACCTGGCAGTTTTATGGCAAGCGGTTTTAACATACCATGGCAAACCGCCTCCACTGGGTAAACTTAAGGGTGCCATGTGTAAGAATTGAGGTAAAAATATCCAAAAAATGAGCTACACGCATCAAAAGAATGAGAAGAAATAAGGGCGATGATGTCATTAAAAAAAATGACAAGGTATAGTGCTGCAGAGATATCAACCTGAATTAGCATGCTAAATTACTAGCCACAGCCCGACAGGTGTCATAATACCAGTTTCGGCCATGGGAGGCGATATGCGGGCAACATAACCGCCAGCCAAACTGCAATACACGTGTCTCAGTTGTTACTCTAGGGTAGACCAACTAACTTTCTGGGGGTATACTGCCCCCATCTTTTATGGAATATAGAGTATTCATTGATTTTTTGCCGGACATTACACATGGCACCTTTAAAAGCAGTGCTTACCATTGTGTGTGCATGCATGGCATGCTGTTTTAACATTTAAATGTATTATTCATAGGAGCAATGAGATATTGATAGTAAATTGAATATAACAGTTCAATTTCATGTTCAAATTTGTCTTATCAATAAAAAAAGAGCAAGTCATGCTTTAGACCATTTTAATTTAAAACCTTTTAAAAACAAAGTACCGGTTCAGGCACCGTTTCGACACCGGCACCGTTTTAAAAGTATCGATTTAGTACCAGTATCGGATAAAACCCAAACGATACCCAACCCTATCATTTACACACATAAACATAAACACACACACACACACACGCATTTGCTTGTGTTATGAGATACACATGAAGAATCATAAATAAGTCATGTTATTTAATTGTGTATTTCAGATAATATCAATAAAAGTGCATTTGTTTTGATTGAATAAAGATAAATAATAACAATCCAGTTTCAGTGGAAAACAATTAAAAAAATGATTAATGAAAATACATTAAAATGTCGGATATTGCATTTTGGAAAAGGGCTCTTCATATGTATCACTCAAAACTCCACAGATGGTGAGGCCCTGGTCTGGTACCAACTCTCAGCTCTAACATCCACATCTCCAACACACACACACACACACACACACACAGACACACACACACACACACACACACACACACACACACACAATTACACATACACAGACTTATAAGCACACATAATATTGACACAAAAGCTCTCTATCACACACACTCTGCTCTCTATCACACACACTGTGCTCTCGCAAGAACTCTGAATTTCCAGGGTATGAAGATCACCCAGGTCTCAATTCCAGTTTTTCTCAGTTGCTTTGGCGCATTTCTCAGATCAGAATGGAAATTCTCAAAACCGTTTGTTCAAGACATAAAGAATGGTGTCAGGACTTGTCATTTTGACTGCACTGAAAGTTCCATTGGAAATGATTTGAGAAATGCACCAAAGCGACTGAATAACTATTTTTGAGGAGTGGACTGCATTGTTTACTGTTTTTTATCTAGATGGAGTGTGTTATCTAGATGTTGTTTTTAACCTCTGATCTGGACGGGGACAGTTAGAGAGGAGAATGAAATAGCTTCAACAAAAGCGACAACAACAACAAAAAACCAGGAAAGCGCCTGTTACATCTCACCTGACACAGTTGTTTCCATAGTTACATCTCACCTGACACAGTTGTTTCCATAGTTACATCTCACCTGACACAGTTGTTTCCATAGACCAGTGTTTCTCAAAGTGTGGTCCGGGGACCACTGGTGGTCCGTAAGCTATCCCAAGTGGTCCGTGAGCAGACGTGGTCAAATATAATATAGATGAGTTGTTTGCAATATTGAACCAACTTGTATGTAAATCCAAACAGTTCTGCAACACTGTCTATGTAAAATATGCCAGTTTAAATCATATGAGTCCTCTGACACAATAAGCAAAGTCAAAGTCAAAGTCTGCTTTATTGTCAATTTCTTCACATGTCAAGACATACAAAGAGACAAAGTGCAAAGACAATAAGCAAGGTAGTTCAGTGAGTAGGCCTATTGTGTAGGCTTATATACTGTTGAAGTAGGTCTAATCTTTTTTTTTAGGTGTTCCGTGCGTTTCTTTTTTATTGGTTAAGTGGTCCTTCGTCTGAAAAAGTTTGAGAAACACTGCCGTAGACAATGTTACCCACCATTCAGTGAGACAGTTTAAGCAAAGACAGGTAAGTCAATGAGTCTATTCACCCAAACAATCAATTAATCAATTAAGAATGCCATAACCACCACCAAACAGGAAATCATGAAAATAAATAAATGAAGAAAACCATAACCATCACCCATCAGGTCTCATTGGATGCAGTAGCTTCTCTATTCAGGCATTGAATGGTGTCAGCCATGAAGTTAAACCAGAGACTTTCTAATGAGGAGACACATCACTCAAATAATCCTCCATGGGGTTACTTCAGTATGCCAATATGGCTGTTGTCTACACCTATTCCACCCTTTCCACCGACATGTGAATACATTGTGCCAGTCACGTGGCTGCACTGGCACACAGGATTGTTGTGACCTGTGAAGCCTTGCACACATGCAATTCTGCCCAATAGGTGTACTATTCAGGCATTGAATGACGTTAAAGTCTTACCAACTTTTTAAAACGGTTTACTGTTAATTTAAGAATTGTATTGTTTTATTTGTAAGTCACTTTGGACAAAAGTGTCTGCCAAATCCCATAACCATAAACTAAGCCATCCAGCGTAATTAGAACAGGAGAGTTCTAGATGCCCATTGTCAAGGGTTCTGAATGATCTTAGGTTATTCTATATAGGCTATAGCCTACATGTTTGAGGCTTTGCTGATTCCTATAACTGATTCCTGGCTGGGTTAGAACTCTAGATTCCTGTATGATTGAACTGGCTGGCTAAATTAGTTTTTGACAGAGATCAGGTTCTGATACAGACTCTTGAGACCCCCAGCGATGAGTCACGAGGAATGATTACTGATAAGTACAGTACACCACAGCGTGCAGACCATACGACGTCTTTATTTATGTATGTCTCCGATTCTTACAAAGGAAATGGTACAAATACAAAGGGATGAAGGAAGACGCATCCCTTTTGTTCCCTGTACTTTTGTTCCCATTCAATCCAAACGAGAGGTGGCAGGGCTCTACAGTGCGCCCATTTAAAAATGATGCCGTGCGAGTGCAAAAAAATATTTAGGCGCACTGGTACGAATGACTTCTAACCATGTCAATGTTTGTCTACAAAATACACTGCAACATCAAGAAACATTACTGGTGCAAACCATAGAATCACGTCGCGAATGCAGCATAAAAACTACACCTCCCATCAACGTTAGCAGTTTAGCGTTGTGACTCAGCTAGTAGTCGGCTTCTATCAAATCAAGAGCGGCAGAGGAAAAAGCGGAAAGTTAGACTAGCCAGCCAAGATGCAAAGATTGAAGAAATGAGTTATTCTATCCACCGAATTCATTGGATATAGGAGGAACAGGATGAGATTCTGAGAATGCAGTGAGAGAAGGAAAGGTAACCTAACATGCCTTTTAGCTCAGCTGACGTATTGGCTGCAATATGCAAAATATAGCTGTAGCGAACCGGCACAAAAGTAGCCTCCCGTAATACTCCCATTTTATTCAAAGGTAGAATGCTACTGACAACTCCAGGCTTCCACGCATGCTTGTTTGTTTACACCGAATACAAGCTTAAGTGCAAAACGAAAGTAGGTCTAACGTTTGCCTACTGCCCCCATCAATGCAGATATTTCAAATAAAAACTAAAAGTATAAAACATATATCCTTGATTAGCCTATGTTGGGTTTTGTGGAAGAGGAAATGGACTGTTTTAGTAGTAGTATTAGGCAGTATGCAGTCAGATAGGTCACCATGGGCATTTTTGGATTAGCTATAGATGGATTCACAAATAAATAAATTAGCCTACATTTGGCAGGATACTTGATATACAGGCTAAATCCAAATATGGCAATGTATTATATTATTTTACATTAACAAAATGTAGGAAAATAGAACAGACTGAAAATAAAGTAGGCACTGATCTTTAAAATCCTGTTTCCTGTAGCCTAAATGTTGTCAGTCATTCTTAATATTCGCAATTGGTTCACTGGCATGTTTAACTGTTAGCTGCAGTATAATGTTAGATTATTTGTAAGTTAAGTACAGAACTGACTGTGCGCCCAAATGTTTGTCTGTGCTCCTAAATTTTTTAACTTGGGCGCACAAGTGCTCTTGAAAAAAAATGTTAGTGTAGAGCCCTGCGTGGTATGAGGTGGAATGAGAGGTGGAGAGGTGGAGTTCAGCCATTCAATCCAAACGAGAGGTGGTATGAGGTGGTATGAGAGGTGGTATGAGAGGTGGAGAGGTGGTATAAGTTCAACCATTCAGTCCAAACGAGAGGTGGTATGAGGTGGTATGAGAGGTGGAGAGGTGGTATAAGTTCAACCATTCAGTCCAAACAAGAGGTGGTATGGCATACCACTGCCACTTGGGGGCACTGGTGAGCACTAAATGATGACTGATATGTACACCACAGCATGCAGACCACAGTGCCGTATGACGTCTGCTAACACCAGGCTAAGACATGCAGTACATGTGCAATAATAGGCAAGACAAACAGGCTCAAAAGAATTCACTCTGAACACTCTGATTGTCGACACACGTACAAGAACACAAAACCACAGACAGGCAATAACAACAACTATTAAAAATTGATCTCTTTCCCATATGCATGCTTGTAGCCAGGCACCCACACGCCCCAGTGCACATAATAGTAACACGTCATATTTAACACTGGGACTTTGTCTTTGAACTTTGTCTCGTTTACTTTTGCTTTAACAACAACCGCTGTGTAAAACAACAGATACTGACGTTACTTATTTCCATCCTGCAACCCCTGTCTATCGTCTCTTTTTATACATGACTACTACAGACCCCTATAATCTCTAATATCTACCCCCACCCCCCTCTCTATCTATCTCTCCCTTTCTCTCACTCTCTCTCTTTGTCTCACTCTATCTCTTTCTCCTTACTGAGTTTGAGATACCTGCCCCAACATTCTATCCAATGATCTCTCTCTCTTCTCATTGGGACAGTGGGAAGAGAGGAGGGGGGTTGCTGAGTAAAAGATTGAAGCTTGATAGAGGGACCAGTGAAAGGGACGAGTGAATAGAGATTTCACCAGTGAAAGGGACGAGTGTTCTAAGGGAACTGTTCACCTAAGGGATTGGTGTGTGTGTGTGTGTGTGTGTGTATGTGCTTTTAGTAAGCACAGAGAGCACTAGATATTCACTGTGTGCTGTTAGCGTAGCAGGAGCAGACAGACAGCAGATCAGCAGGGGTGGGAGGGATTCAGTGTAGGCTGTAGTCTCCTGTCCAGCAGGCCCGTTGCTAGAAGGAAAGCAAACCAAGCAATTGCTTGGGGCCCCGAGCTGGCCAGGGGCCCCAAGACAACGACTGGTTAAAAATAAAATGCAACAAACTGTGAGCGCCCCTTTGATAGTCAATGCAGTAAAGTGCAACGACACTGTTACCGGCAATACCGGGATCCCCCTCAAGGGGGCCCCTCTCAGTAGTCGCTGACAGCAGCCAGCCAGCCAGGTTTGTGGTCTCTGCCGCGAAAATATAAAACAGGCAGTCATGATGAAGCGGAGTTATACGTCCGGAAGCCAGAAGTGAAAGGAATAGGATGACAAGAAAAAACAAGATAGTGGTAAGTGATAAATTACACTGGATAAAATAGCTCTACTTGTCTTGTACAAATGGTGTAATGTCGCAGCAGGAAGGCTAGCCTAGCAAAAAATGCTTATGTTAACTACCTGCCTGATGGCCCATGCTGCTTGTAACAAACTAGAACAGTTAGCGCAACTTTTTTTTTCGAACGGACGGAATATGGTTACATACTGTAATATGTTTATTAACAGGATAAAGAAGACGCAGATCTGTTCCAGAATCACTGTTTATCGTATTTAATGACATAACATTGCTATAGCTTTGTAATAGGTTTTGATGAAAGTGGCATAGCTTCTCTGCTATACTAACTATTCGACCGTGATAATCTATTTACCAAATGGGGGTTAGGAAAACCACACGTTAAATTCCGTGCATCAAAGCAGACTGGAACATTCATGTCTAGTAGTATTCATGCACGCCAGCTGTTTACTGTCTGTCTTTAAAGCATCAGGTGCGTCTGTCTAATTCTCAAACAGCAGAATGCTTAAATGCTATGTTAAGCTACAAGTAGGCCTAGGTCAATGTATAACATTAGCTTGGGATGTTTTTACAGTAAGCATTGGTAGTTGTGAAAGCAGCTGCATCCCTTCTAAATATCAAAATATGGAAATGCCAACATATCTTTTCTTTCTCCCTCAAGGTGCTTTGCTTACATTTCTCAGCCCTCAGGCTCTTCCTAAGGATACCTCCACTGATGAAGATGGCCTGAAAGGTTAATCTTATGTGTGTGTGTGTACTTGTATTTATGTTGGATTTTTAAACCTGCACTCTTTATAGTTTGAACAATGCATCCTTTTTCTGCATAAGATGGCAGTGTTTTATTTTCTCACTTTGTGAGAACTGAAAAATGTTAATGTGAGTGTGTGTGTGTGTGTGTGTTTAAGTATGTTGGATTTAGTTATTGTGCACTTTTTTACATTTATATTGGATTTTATGGTATGGTGGTGTTTTTGCAAATGTTCAAGTGTACAAAACTAATGCACAGTATATATATATATATGCAACTGCAGTATTGCACTGTCAAAATGTTGTATTTATATAAACTGTGGGTGAACTTAAACTGTATGGCTATGCGGTGGTTCCTGTAGGCTTTGCGTGCGGTGGGGGGGGGCCTCCATGTCCAATTCTTTTTTCAGAATTTGGGTTGTACATTACAGTATGTTGTACAACCTGAATTCCGACAATATATAACTTCACAACGCGAATTCTGAAAAAAGTTGTGACGCTTTGTAAAATGTGACCCAAATCTGCAAAAAAATGACAACCTGCAACTCATACAGTATAAGGTTCTCAGATTTCACCTCACTGGATCGAAATTATTTTAAATGAGACTCACACACACACACACACACACACACACACACACACACACACACACACACACACAGAGAGCCACACATAGTCATTCACTTAATCACACACACTCAATCAGGTTACGCACTTCACTTTCAGACAGACAAACACACACTCTCTATCATATTGTCCTTATCCCTCCCTCTGTCATCACATTGTCCTCATCTCTCTGTCATCACATTGTCCTCATCTCTCTGTCATCACATTGTCCTCATCTCTCTGTCATCACATTGTCCTCATCTCTCTGTCATCACATTGTCCTCATATATTTTTCATATTGTCCTCATATCTCTTTCATCATATTGTCCTCATATATTTTTCATATTGTCCTCATATATTTTTCATATTGTCCTCATATATTTTTCATATTGTCCTCATATATTTTTCATATTGTCCTCATATCTCTCTCTTTTATCACTTTTATCATTGTCCATATCTACTCGCTCTTTCCCTGCCACTCTCTCTCTCTCTCTCCATCAAAGAGATCGTAGGTGTTGATAAGGAGAACTGCAAGCTGATACAAGACTCCTGAGGCCTGGATGAGTCATGAGGAATGATGACTGACATCTAGACCATAGTGTCATATAACATCTGTTAACACTTGCAGTACCTGTGCAATAGTAATAATGAAAAAAAAAAGAGTTTACAGAATTCCAGCGATCTGACACAGGATGTCTTGTCATCACATGTACAAGAACACAAAACCACAGACAGAGGAAAGTTTCATTTCTCCCTCCCACTCTCTTGCATACCCATACAAGCAGTGAAGGCTTTTGCTGAAGGCTAATATTGTTTTTGTATGTCTGTGCTGAATGGGTGGAAGTGGATGTAATATGCATTTTGTTGTTGTTTTTGTAGTTGTGGAATGGTCACACTCTCTTGCGTTGTGCTGTTTTTTTTTTACCATGTGCATACCCATACAAGCAGTGAAGCTGCGCGTCGGGGTCCGGTTCGCCCTGTCGGGACCTATCTCCCGACAATGACCGGCGTTCTATACATTATCCCTTACGTATGTCTGTGCTGAATGGGTGGAAGTGGATGTAATATGCATTTTGTTGTTGTTTTTTGTTGTTGTGGAATGGTCACACGTGATGGCATTTTGTTGTTGTTTTTGCAGTTGTGTGTGAAAGCGAAAATGACACTCCTGCTTATATCCTCCCATGACTGTTATCATTTCATCCTATCTGAATAACATAAACACACACACACACACACACAATACTCCCACTATTTCTTTCCCCCCACATTATGTTAATCCCTATAATTGAGTCTGTAAATCAATTATGTTTTCGTGCAATGCTAAAGGCATGCTGTCCTAAGGCATGGTTTTATTGTGCAATAGAACACACACACACGTCATTTCAACAGTCTGTCTGTCGGAATTTTAAGTGTGTGTGTGAGTGGGTGGTTGGTTGGATGGGTTGGTGGGTTAATTCATTCATGTTCAGACAAGGAAGAGACATCAGTCATTTTTAACTGCCAGTGACTCTCTGTCATAATATGTGCACGTATTTATATCTCTATTCCTCTCTGTTTATCTCCCTTTCTTCTGTTTCTCTCTTTCGCTCCCATTCTTTTACACTTCCTTCTTCCTCTCTTTCTCTCTCTCTCTCTCCCACCTTCAGAATTTGACATATGGTCTTTACAGCCCATTCTTTACTGTCAATCTTTCACCTTATCTCTTTCATGCTCCCTATCTCTTCTTTCTTCTTGCTCTCTCTCTGTTTCTCTCATTCTTTCCCAATTCTCTTTCATTTGTTTTTTCCTCTCCCATTCACCCATTCACACACCCACTGTTTTTTCACCCACTTTCAATCATCCTCCTTCCTATTTCACTGTCATTTGTTTTTTTTATCTCTCCCTCTCTCGTTCAGAATTTGACCTTTGCCTTCCATCATACTTTACTGACAGCGCAACACCTGGACAGACCTGGAGCCAGGGAAGAGAGAGGAAGAAAGAGAGAGAGAAAGAGAGAGAGAGAGAGAAAGATAGAGAGAGAGAGAGAGAGAGAGAAATGAGGAGATGAGTAACTGTCAGAGTAAAGAGTACAGTTTTGATTTGACCGAAGCAATGAAAATATTTTTCAAATTCCTGGACTACAGCTGGAAAAGGGGAGCGGCAGAAGGACAAAAAGAAAGAGAAAGAGACAGAGTATATGAGAGAGAATGAGAGAGAGAGAGAGTACATACCATACACCCTTCCACATCATTTCAAGAACATACTTACGTAAGCTAGTTTAGTTTAACGTTCCGGCTTTTGCCAACATCATACCGTAGTGTTAACCAATGATTCTAGAGTGCTACGCTCGTTCTTAAAAGATGCATTCAATCCAAAGTCATGTCTAGTGAGACAGCTCTCTATGTAGGGAGGGAGGCAGCAGGCAGCTGTCTTTCCATTTCGAACAGAGTGTGTGAGTGAAACAGAGAATGAGAGAGAGAGAGAGAGAGAGACTACTGTACATACCATATACCCTTTCAAGCACCACACCATTTCAAGAACATACTCAATTAAAACTCAATTGATTTGAATTGAACTCGGAGAAAACTGAACTTTGGATAATTGAGTTTTTGTCCTACCAATAAAGCTCTTCTGATATTTTAAACTTAAATGAGAAGTATGTATTGCATCATAGCATGCCTTTATTTATGGACGTCTCTGAGTTTTACAAAGGAAATGGTACAAATGCAAAGGAATGAAGGGAAAACATGTGTCCCTTCTTTGGCCCCCTGTGACTTCAGTTCATCCATTCACTCCAAATGAGAGGTGGTATGGCATCCTACTGTCACCAGGGGGCACTGGTGAGCACCACGAAAGGGAGTGGTCCATGAACAGACAGAATTCCAGTCACACACACAATCACACGCACACACATACACACACACACACACACACACAGATACAAATATACATTTCTTACAGCAGTAACCTATGTCAGTGGCTCAGTCATAATGGCAATAACTCATCAAAGATCACAGTGCTCAATAGGTATTACGTATACATCCATATTATTGGGATATATCTATCCATATCACAATGTGTTTCAAACACACACCCAAACACACACACACACACACACAAGGCATCTGAGTGAGAGTTTAGGGCCTCGTGTCCATTTTGGCACACAGACCAACAGACACAGGCCCAGCGGGAATAAAGAAAAATGAGGTCAAAACTGAAGATCAATCTGAACTGTTTGCGTAGGATCGAGTTGCACTCAGGGAAATCGCGCTTGCATTCATACATTTATAAACACACCCGAAGAAACACACACACACACACACAGCATAATCAAAAACAGAAATATGAGGTCAACACTTATTCTAAGTTGTTCTCACAGGATCAAGTTACATTCAGTCACTTGGGTGTACGGTCTCTCACACTCGAACAAAGATGCATGCCCACCCCCCCTCTACACACACACACACACGCACACACACACATACTGTACAGAGAGAGAGAGAAAACAATAACCACAACAAGAATGACAATAACTATTTCAAAACCACAATAGAATTAATATGCACATAAATGACTATAACCAATATGTAACATGTGGATGTGGTTCAAATGCTGTTTTGGAGTCACTGCCTTGAGACGAAGTGGCCATCTCTACGAAGGAGAGTCAAAGGTCAAAGTTCGCAGGAGACTGTGGGAAACCTCAGAGCACAGCTGGCAGGGGATGTGGGGTTGGATGGTTGTTTTTTCTCACAGTGGTCAGCGGTGACTCCATGACGACATACATCGTACATATAGGCCTATCTGCGTGAGCCCTGGATGTGCCGGGTGTCTGTGTGTGCCTGTGTGTGTGTGTGTGTACCTGTGTGTGTGTGTGTGCCTGTGTGTGTGTGGGCCTGTGTGTGTGTGTGTGTGTGCCTGTGTCTGTGTGTGAGTGTGTGCGTGTGTGTGTTCCCACGCTTCTATTGGAAGAGACTTGAGCTACACATTTTTTTTTTTTTTTTTTTTTTTTAAAAAGATAACTGTAGAATGTTCCAAAGTCCAGAGTTCTGTCCTTCTGTCTTGTTTTGGCATCTTTAAATTCTTAAAAAAAATACTCGCTGGATTCCTGAACTGCGTTCGACCGTTGCGTTGCTGGCAGTGGC
>NC_063195.1:15741392-15791392 GCF_017589495.1 Alosa alosa
GTGTGGGAGCTTCAACTTGCAAATTACAAGCTCACACTTGTGTGTGTGTGTAGTGTGTGTGTCTGTGTGTGCGTGTGCATGTTTACAACTGTCAATGTGTTATAATGTGTTGAATTGCACCCTGATGTCCATTATCAAAGTCAACCTAATTAAAGGGACACCAGGCAAGCCTGATCCTTTTTCTCTACGAAACTCCCCCTCACTCGGTCTGAAGCTCTTTTCCTTTTCTTTGCATCTTCCGTCAAGGGTTTTCGCTACTTCTTCATCGGCCCTGCCTCTGTGCTGTGGATGCAGGATGTAAACTGATCCTGCTTTGGTCGGCGGGTACGATACACTGAACTTGCAAGCGGGACATTCTTCCTACAGGCAGTAAGGGCGGGCGAGAGAGTCTTCATTCGCCCTGTAATGAGTAATTAACACGAAAACGTTGCCTGGTGTCCCTTTACAGTAAAAGATGCGAAGGGTTAACTTTTTCAAAGTTAGCCTAATTAGAAGAGCGAAGGGTTAACTTTTTCAAAGTCAGCCTACTTAGAAGAGCGAAGTGTTAACTTTTTCAAAGTTAGCCTACTTAAAAGAGCAAAGTGTTAACTTTTTCAAAGTCAGCCTGCTTAGAAGAGCGAAGTGTTTTTTTGTTAGACAATAGTGCGAGTGTGGCTCTGGAACAACCCAGTGCAGCATTCAACATTCACGCCAACCACATTCTTTGCCTGAACTTACATGTAATGATCCATAACACTACTGCAAGAAAGGGGTGGTGTGTGTGTATGTGTGTGTGTGTGTGTGTGTGTAATGATCCATAACACTGCAACGAGGGGGGGGTTTCCAGCCTGTTTCCAGTTAAATACTAAAGAACTCCATCCCACTCCCATTATTACACTGTAAATAACGGAACACATAAACAGCAAATAGAGGAAGAGAGATGGACAGAAGGATTGAGAGAGACAGGGAGAGAGAGAGAGAAGAGAGAGAGTAATATCTTGAGACTGAGTGGAGGGGTGGTGCATGACATGAGAAACACAGGGGGCAGAGGCTGAGACTCAGTGAATGAGAAACACAAGTGGAACTGGTGGGAATCCTTGGACTAAATCCCACAAGAGACACAGAGAGGGAGGAGAGATGGGTAGGAGGCACAGAGTGTTAAGGTATGAGAAAGAGAGAGAGGGAGCGAGAGCTGATGAGTGGCTGGGATGGAATGTGGGGGTCAAAATCCCAGAAGCTCTACAGGGACCCAAACCAAAAGAGAGAGGGAGGGAGAGAGAAATAGATAGATAGAGAGATAGAGAAAGAGAGACTGGACAAGATGCCAGACACTGAATTAATTAAAAACCTCTCTAACCACACTCCCACACAATGCATTTGCCACACTGAATTGTAAACACTACATACAGGGTACAGAAAGCAGTCACACACACACACACATACACGGATACAGTAGTGTAGATAGCATGATTATATTCTAGTAGACACTTATTGCTTGTGGATAGTGTCACGTCTGACAGCAAAATAATCCATCAACAAGTTATTCGCAATGACTCAGCATAGGCCCATCATCCTCATCTCATCTCTCTGCTCTCTCTCACTCTGCTCTCTCTCACTCTGCTCTCTATCCCTCTGCTCTCTCTCACTCTGCTCTCTATCCCTCTGCTCTCTCTCACTCTGCTCTCTCTCACTCTGCTCTCTCTCACTCTGCTCTCTATCCCTCTGCTCTCTCTCTCACTCTGCTCTCTCCCTCTGCTCTCTCTCTCTCTCCTCTGCTCTCTCTCTCCTCTGCTCTCTCTCTCTCCTCTCTCATCCCTCTGCTCTCATCCCTCTCCTCTCTCACCTGCTCTCTATCCCTCTGCTCTCATCCCTCTGCCTCTCTCACCCCCTGCCTCTCATCCCCTGCCTCCCCATCCCTCTGCCCCACCTCCTCTCCCCTGCCTCTCCTCACCTCTGCCTATCCCCTGCTCTCATCCACCTGCCCTCCCTCACTCTGCCTCTCCTCACCTGCCTCTCCTCACCTGCCTCTCTCACTCTGCTCTCTCTCCCTCTGCTCTCTATCCCTCTGCTCTCTATCCCTCTGCTCTCTCTCACTCTGCTCTCTATCCCTCTGCTCTCTATCCCTCTGCTCTCTCTCACTCTGCTCTCTATCCCTCTGTTTGTTCATCTCTTTTTTTGTCTTCTTTCTATCCCTTTTGTGTTTGTTTCTCCATAGTTTGGGTGCCATCTTTGAACACAGTGTTTTACAAATCATTTGTACCCTATTTAAACTATACAGAAATTTAATACAGTACCACGGAGGAGCTATTTCGCAATCTTCTTTAGTGCGCACTGCTGTTTTGAGAAGTTTGTTCAGCCTTGTTGGAAATGGCCTGTTATGTAGTTAACTCCATTCAATTGCGTAACTTCGCTCCATCCTCTACTCAAGGTTAAGTCACTGCGCTTGGCAGCAACTCGGCAAACGGGGGAGGGTTAGGGCAGTTCAAAGTGTCAACAAAATTCTAAACAAGCGGATTATATAATTGTTTATAGTGAACACAATTCCCTTGTCGCGCTGTTCCTGTGAACTCGGATTGTTATGGAAACCCCGGAGTTCCCTGGCAAGCTTCCAGCCAGCTGGCAGCGCGAAACGAGCACGTGCATGCCCCCGCGGGCTCGGGGCGCAATATGGGAACGAGACGGCCTAAGGTTTCATCGATGAAAAGCTGTCGCCTTAAAACAGTTCTGTGGGTTAAAACGATTAGTTAAATATTTTTCGGGTAAGATGTTGCATGACAGGAAGCATGTAGGCTATGGTTTTGTGGTGTGTGTGTTGCGTGACAAATCGACACTCATCTCTCTCTCCGTGCAATGCACGCGCGTGTGTTTGTATGTGTGTGTGACAGAGTTAGAAGGGTTTTCTTTTCTTCAAAACCCGCAGGCACACATCTTTTCTACAGCCTTCGAGAGCAATGGTGTAAATGCTTTACCCAACCGCAGGGCTAAACAGGCAGTCTGAAACTAATGACAGCCTCTGCTGTTACTTACCTACAAATAAGCAAAGTAAGTCCAAGCCAACGAGCAGGCGTCTTTTAGATAGCGCTCCATACTGGGTTTCAGAGAAGTCCTTGATTACGTTCCCTTCAACCGGTGCCCCGGGGCCGCAATTATCAGCTGGTTGCATACTGCCTATACTTGGACTAAACGTCAATAGCCGATTTAAGTTATTTGAATTAACTAATTTGGCTTAAAAACTCGCCAAACGATAAACCTAGCTAAGGTTATCTAAACCGACTTTAGTGAAGTGACAGCTAAGGAAAATGTTCAGCTCTTGTCGGAACGTTGTTCTCCACAGCCGTACCATAACTACGAGAATACTTCCAGACATATGGTCATAAAACGCTAGGCGTGTTAGCGGGCGTTACAGCATGTCATTCCTCAAATATGAAATTTCTTGGAGAGGAAAACTGCGCGAGGATTGCGAAATTCTGTCCGGTTCATTTTTCTCTCCCCCCGCGTGTCCTCTCAGATAACACATCCTCTCTTTCTCTCTATCTTTCTCTCTCTGTCTTCTCTCTCTGTCCGTCCCTCCCTCCTGTCCTGTGCATGTGTGCGTCTGTTGGTTGGTGTTTCTGCGCCGCTGCAAACGCACGCAAGTTCACTGGCTTCCCCCATCTGTGTCCTAACTGAGAATTAAGAATTAGACATTCTACGTAATTAAGTAGGCCAAGCCTACTCTATATATCCGCATTCATTTTTGTGAAATCAGGAGCCCGCATACGTCGGACGTGGAGCATTCCAATTGTTACTCTGATGGAGAGCTCAAAATACCATACGTTTCACCTGTTTACACACCTAAAAATAAAAACACTTAAAAAAAAGTCGTTAAACTTCCACGAATTCAATTTCAGACAGATAATCGAATTGCCGAAAAGTCAATAGTGGCCTACAACTGGAGCAGCTCTAGACAATCGCCTTGGTTATCAGAAGCTGCTGCTACTGCCAACAGTAGCGCACGGGGTGCATAACCGCAGAGAGGTCTTGTTTAGCCTAGGCTACCCTTAAAGACGGAGCGTTAGAGAGAGTCAGTTGTGAATACTTGAAGGGGTTTCTCTAAGAGGTTGCGGAGTTGCTTTCGTTTTGACTCTGAGGTGTAGATTTAGTAGGCTACTTCATTTTAATACTGAACTCAAAACATATAACTCGGTCAGAGGTCTCCATTTAGTGGTAAAGCGATCTACACCTTGAGCTATAGGTTGATGTGTTTTTACCCCTGAAACTATTTTAAATAAAAACAATTCTGATCCAAGGGAAATGTCTGACTGTGTGTGACTATTTGTACCAGTCATTTCTTGAATTATGTCTTTACATGTTGCCGTCTCACTCTGTGCGACTCTGTAGCTTTCTTGGTCTCACAGCGCCACCATGTGGTTACATACTCATATCAGAAGGACTTGTGCGAGCTCTACACTTTGCACTGCTTGTATTGTAAGAAGATTAATTACAATGTAACCACCACATGTAGCAGGAATGCATGAGTATGTGTGAGGATGATCTTTCCTCTCCTGTTTGCCTGTGAGCTTACACTGGACCCTAACACAGCACGTGTCTCTCTGAGGGGAACAGGAAGGTGACACATGTGAGTGAGATGCAGCCGTATCCTGACCATCCAGAGAGATTTGACTGGTGGCCTCAGGTGTTGTAGAGAGGGTCTTTCTGAACGCTGCTTCTTGGAGGCTGAGTGGAGTAGAGGATGGAGTTCATTTATTATTGCGCTTCTTAACTGTAGGGGGACCCAGAGAGCAAATCTATTCACATTCCAATATTTACATGTAGGAGCGAAATGTATGGGATTAGAATAGTCTCATAAAGATTTTTATATACTCGAAAAGATATGCACAATAGATGTATATTTGTAAATACACAAACACAAAAACACAAATATACAAATATGACATACAAGATCTTCGCTCCATCCTCTACTCTGTGTCACTAGGACAGGTCACCATGTTGAGAAAGATTATAAACTAGAACTAGAATTTACGTACAAGATGAGAGGGATGCTAGCTCAATGGTACAACATCATCAATGTCTACTGGCAGGAGGGGAAGTTAAAGTACCTTACCAATCACATTGATCAGAGAAGCTACTTCCTACTTTGCCTAAACTTTACAAACTGATAATAAACAGCATCAACAGTCAGGACATTTGCAGGTGTTGCTGCGTCTGTTTATCACAATAAGTTTTGGTTTTGTCTTCCCCTCTAGGCCTGACAGGGAAACGGTTATGAACGAGTGTTCCAGACTCCCTGAAAGAAGATCTAGGTGAGTGGGGCCAGCCCAATTCCAATTATCAGTCTTACCCCTTCCCCTTAGTTTTGTACGTTATACAATATGTGGGGATAAAAAAACATTTAAAGTGAAGGCCATCAGCAGTTGGCTAAACCACTTCCTTAAAGAGATGGTGCATCTTGCCACAGTTCCTGTAAATGAAATGTGCTTAAACTTCACATTCATTTGCTTTCACGCAATCATTAAAATTGTTCTGTCCTCGGGAGAAGTTGAAAGTGGACCAAGGAAGGACTCCTCTGGACACTAAGGTAAGATGGTGTGTAGTGGTTAAAAAAAGGGGTGGGTAAAACATAAATTTTGTGGTCACTCTGAAGTCGACCACGACAAAGGCTACCTGATCTCTTTTCTTTCTTTCTTTAAAAAAACATATTTAGAATATACATAACAATGGAGGTTATTGACCAACTAGGCTTTTATAACAATTGCTGTGTTGACCACATACTTGGTGGAATTTAAAAGCAGGACTAAGGAAGTAGCTGAAGTCAAACAGTTGAAGCTGTTGAAGTGTGACTGTGACCTCGGCCTGGCCGAGTATTGGCGCCAACATTCAGCATTGTTATGGTTATCATATCGGCCTTTTTTAAGCCGATAAGTAGCCTAAATTCATTTTAAGATGTGCTACTTTGTCTGTCTGAACTCACCACTCTGGTCTCGAGCAGTCTCCTACCCACCATCATGCAATAAGTCACCATCCTCTACTTGCAAAAAACAACACAATATAGCCTACATGATTAGAATTCATGACTGACAATGCACATCGTTGCAGTGATGAATACAACAAGATAATGGAGTTTACTTGAAGCAACAACTTATCTTTGAGTAGCCTAGACAGCCTTATGTTGGTGCCAGAGAAACTTGAACCTATTTTATTATCTCAACATTTTGCCAAACAATAATTTTCTACTACTTGCTTGTATGAGTAAGTGAATGTTTTTTGGGTGCCACAAATGACAGTTTTTGAGCAGATTTGAGCGTACATTTCGAGTGTGCTGTATATGTTCACACAGGCTGGTGAGAATTTGTAAAAAAGTGATAATTTTGAATGACCTCTGTCTTAGATAGGCATTCAAGCATTTGAGATCGAGGATGGTTCCGAGTTCCTTCTTTGGAACTATGATTTTTTTTTCTTGAATTTCCCCTTGGGGATCAATAAAGTATCTATCTATCTATCTATATATGAAGTATGGACTTTTAAAGCCCTCTGGCTTGACTGGCTATAGCTTGTTTGGTAGCCAGCTTAGGGATTGCCTGCCACAGTGCATGTGCGCACAGAGGTGGCACCAGGAGCCACAGGAGAGGTCAAAAAGAGAACTGAAACACGCCATGTGGTTTGGACAGAACAAGTATACGACATTCGACATTCAGCGACATGTTGCATACCCCTAGCCTGCATGTAATCTTTCCTAATGATCCGCTAGCTGCCTGCCCTATAAGCAGGCCTTTAAAAAAACGCATCTCTGTAGCGGCAGCCTAGGCTCCGAGATCTGTACACAAACTGCTACCAAGTGTTGGCAACCACTCAAAGGCAAAATACAGTGTTTCAACCAATAACTGACGAGATGCGCGTTTAGGAGTTTCAATTGCACGGGAGAAAGGGGGAGGGAGTAGTGTGCTAGCTCTCTGTTTTATTTAAACATCAACAGAAGTGACGTTGGCCCGCTATCGCTGATACAACCTTTAAAAGATGTTTAAACAATTTGATGGCTATTTTATTCAGCCCTTGGTGGGTGTGTTCCCCTGTGCTCTTACTTAACTCTGCATGAAGGGTTTCAACCAGTTGTTTTTTTCTATCTAATATTACAGTATTGTATTTTGACATGTAGTATTGAAAATAAATTATGCAAAGCAGTGGTGCAAAGAAGAGAAGGGAATCTGTGCAGTTTGTAGCAGACTCCTAATCTGGACCCCACAATGCCCGTGTAACGGATGCCAGCTAGCTAAGCTGTGCTTGTGGAACATTGGTAAACCTCACTCCCCGACGCCTCAAGAGTGCTGCTGGCATGCGAGCCAGTAGCCTGGGCTCTTGGCTCAATTGTTAGCGCGCTCGCCTCCCGATCCGAGGTGCCGCTGTTTCGAGTCCGGGTGTGTGCAGGGCTGAATCGCGCAGATTCAACACAACGCAGGTTACACCCGCAGCCCTGAAGGAAGTGCTGAGGAAGACCCCTGGAGGACCTCTCGGGGGCCAACTTTAAGAGGATTAAGCACTACCTCTGGGATGAGTGCCAAATGGCATGGAGAAAGCTTGATGGACTTGATGGTGCAGGTGTACAGCATGGGAGCTGGGGGTGTCATGGTGACCATCTTGCAGAAGATGAAGCACAACCAGCTGGCCATGGACTTGGAGAGGGATCTAGGAAAATGTAAGTGTATACCTGACAGTCTATAATGACATGCTTGATTGGGTATATGTGGGAGGAGTTATGTGCATTCATCGATTCTTTCTCTCTCTCTCTCTCTCTCTCTTGTTTCCTTTTCTCCCTCTATCTTTCCTTCTTTTTTTCATTAATTTCTCTCTCTGACTCCCTTCCATCATCTCTTATTCCTTCACTCTCCATCTCTCTATTTCTATCCTTCACTAAGTGGGGGGTCAGCCGTGTAACCCGTGGCAGGGCTGAGGAGGTGGAGGGGTCAACGTGAACGTGGCGGCTCACTCTGGAGGGATGGTGAACGCCCCGTCCATGAGCGGCTGCACCGTCAACGGCCCTCTCACCTTCAGCTACGGAGGAGTGCCCAACGCACAGCAAGGAGGGGGTAAAGACCCACTGTCAGCCATTTCACTTTTGGGTTCCATAGCATGTCAAAAATGAACAGCAACCCAGGTGTGATTATGATACAAGTGAGTAGATCAGCCTTGACAACAGACTTGTAAAATTAAATCATAATTATATCAGTATATCACATATTTACATCTTTACAATTATAATAGTTATGTACAGGATCAGTGGCATATGAAGTGTGTGTTAAGTCTCTGATGATACTCTTGTTTATGGGAAGAATAATAAAAATCATTATTTCTGCTATCTCTCTCCCTCCCTCTTTTACATTTTTTTGCTTATTTCCTGTGGGACTTGTTCTGTTCCATTTCATGTCCTTCTCCTTTTCCCTCATGTCTTGTCTCTGTCTTCTGTCTAATTTGCCATTTTCCCACTCTCACTCTCTCACTGCTCCCTTTCACCCTCCTGCCTCATCTCTCTCTCTCTCTCTCTCTCTCTCTCTCTTTTATTCCCCTACCTAAGCTGGAGGCCAGCAGTGTTCTGTAGGGGGTGAAGCGATCAACATGAACATGTCTGGAGCACCTGTGCCACAGCAAGGTAATTCACACGCACGCACGCACACACACACACACACACACACACACACACAAACACACCCACATGCACGCGCACACACACACACACACACACACACACACACACACACACACACACACACACACACACACAGACATCCCACACACACACAGACATCTACACAAACACACACACATTTTCTTTCAGTTCAATGGCCTTTTACACTGTATTCATTATATATGTTGAAGACACTATTCACCTCACATGCGTTTTCACCTCACACGCTTTATAATGTTTATAAAAAAAATCTCAGTTGCTCTGGCACATTTTTCTCAGATCAGGATTTAAATTCTCAAAACTGTTTGTTAAAACTCCAAATCATCTTTTCACTTGTGCACATCATTAAATCAGTTTCTCCCCATCTTGAACAAATAGCAATGCTTTAGTACATGTATCCATTCATCAACCCCATCTACACACAATAATGTGTGACTTTAATGTTTTGAAATATAAAATAGTGCTGCCTTGCACATTGTTCATTAGAAAATACTTTCAGAGGAAACTGTCATATTGACAACAAAACAAAACAGTTTGACTATCCTGACATTGGTCTGTCATTTTGATTTCACTGACAGTTTCAAGTTATACTTGCTTTTGAGACAAACAAAGCATTTTGAAAGCAATCCACTATGGGGTGCAGTTTGCACTCATTGCTTTGAGAAATGCACTAACTATTGTGCAAATGTTAATGATAATTTGAGAAATGCACCAAAGTGACTGAGAAAAACTGTAATATATTTCCTTGATATTTGAATCAGGTCAAGAGTTCTTCAAGAAACACAAGGGGGATCTAGAGACACGTCTTGGTGTCCTTCCACCTCTTCTAATCGAGCTGGAGCGTTACGGAGTCCTCTCTCGTCTAGAGAGGGAACAGGTGCTGTGCAAGCCGACCAGCCAAGAGAAGAACCATGTCCTCCTAGACATGATTGAAGTTTTATGAGGCACTGAAGTCTCATGACCCTCTTCTAGTGGAGGATCTTCAGTATTCAGCTACAAGTCCAGCAGTGCCTGAGCCACAGCAAGAAGGAGGTAAGGCCAAGTGATATATCAACTGTTAATGTGGTGTGTGTGTGTGTGTCACGTCCCAGTCTAGGGGTTCTATGGGACATGAGCAAATGATAGGAGACGGCCAAAAAATGGAAGTATAATTCAAAAATATTTATTTACAAAAATTATAACACTAAGAAAAATATGGAAAGTGGTATATCAACTGTTAAAGAAGCCCTATGCAGGTCTGGTTATTCCTTCGCTGTTTCTGGGTTTTCGCCTGATTTGGGCTCGCATTTTTCACGACATAGCTCCCCCTGCAGCTTCGGTAGCAAGTGACTGCTACGCTAAACCCCCACTAAGCTAGCGAGCTAACCATCAAAAAACCAAGCTAAACACATAGGGCTCACAATAAAATCAAATCAAATCACATTACAAAAACGAAGTTCACCCAAGGGTAGGCTACTTACAATTTCAACAGCAACAAAGCCAAGTCGGAGTCCGTTTTGCAGTCTTCTTAGAAACTACAATCTGACTCAAGTATTTCCGCCGAGTTACATCCGGATGTGTTCGGACCGCGACCAGAAAGTTGCATATTCGGTTTTTCTGCGGAGAAGCACTAGGGGGAGACGAAGCACCCACCAAACAACCCAAAAAGTGTTGTAGAACCATCAGAACGACTCTCAACCTGCATAATTAAGGTAATTTTTGCTAAAATTGTTGCATAGGGCCTCTTTAATGTGGTGTGTGTGTATGTGTGTGTGTGTGTGTGTGTGTGTGTGTGTGTGTCACGTCCCAGTCTAGGGGTTCTATGGGACATGGGCAAATGATAGGAGACGGCCAAAAAATGGTAAAGAAGTATAATTCAAAAATATTTATTTACAAAAATGATAACACTAAGAAAAATATGGACGAACGAAAAATAAAGCTAAAACGAAAGGCCTCAAAAGTAGGCCCAGGTAATCCCCAGCCTTTTCCTTGACTCTCACTTGGGGAATAGGCAGGAGCGTCAGCGACGGCCAAAAACCAAAGCAACCCAAAATCCAAGAACGCCCTCAAAACCAAGAGACCTGCCGATTGATGTCAGCCGGCACCTTTTGCCGGCCCAGAAATTAAGCCCCCTGCTGGACTGTCTGAAACACGAAACACAACACTCATACACAGGACAGACCAAAGCAAACAAACACTGATAAAACATACAGGGACGTAACAGTGTGTGTGTGTGTGTGTGTGTGTGTGTATACGATTAACATTTAACATTAACATGTATGATTAATTATAAGAAAGTTGAAGAAAAATATGTTTATTCTTCAACAAGTTGAATGCATGACATATGATAGTTGTGCCTTACAGAATGGTTATGCTTCTACAGTGATTTTAATATGTTCTTCTATTTTCACCTTTCCTTGGTATTTTAGCAAAGTTGTGACAGAGGACATATCTTCACTCAAACATCACCTCCAGGCCATCTCAAAAGACAGGTTTCTCCTTCTATGTCAAGACCTGGAACAAACTTCAGGGGGAAAAAAAGAACTACAAGACATTTACATTGAGCTTTGCATTATAGAAGGTATTGGAGGGGTCAACAGTGCGCAAGAAGTGTCAGCAATGAACATCAGACAAAAAGAGACCAAGACATGCTCTGGGGAAGTAAAGTCAGTAAAGTTGTCCGATCTATTCTCAGGACGCTACCATGGAGGCAAACCTGTCACCAAGGTCTTGACTTTAAGAATAGCTGGAATTGGGAAAACGGTTGCTGTGCAAAAATTTGTCATGGACTGGGCAGAAGAAGCAAATAATCAGAATATACAGCTTGTGTTTGTTCTTCCATTTCGAGAGCTGAATGTGTACAAAGATGAGGACTTAAGCCTCTTTGACCTTCTCCTGAAATTTTACCCAGAACTTGAAGAGTTGGGAGAGTGCACTGAATTAAAAAAGGCAAAAGTTATTTTTGTATTTGATGGTTTAGATGAAAGTAGACTTGGGGTAGACTTCAAAAAAATGCATCTGTGACCCAAAAGAAAAAATATCAGTGGCGACACTGATAGGGAGTCTGATTACTGGTAAGCTTTTGCCCTCCCCGCTCATCTGGGTTACAACGAGACCAGCTGCAGCCAGTAAGGATCTATGTGAAATCTTCCACCTGTTGACAGAGGTCCAAGGGTTTGATGAAGCCCAAAGAGAGGAGTATTTCAGAAAGATCATTCCAGAAAAAGCTGAACAAGTCATTAAACACTTAAAATCTAAGCGAAGCCTCTACATAATGTGTCACATGCCAGTCTTCTGTCGGATCACAGCAACGGTCCTTGGACGAATGGGAGAGGAGCAAAGTGTCCACAACCAGGAAAGGCCCAGAACTCTAACAGAAATGTACACACACTTCTGTGTCTTTCAAATCACCAGAATGAATGACAGATACCAGGAAGAGGAGGTAATGACAGCAGAAGGAAAAGGACAGCTCCTTGTTAAACTTGGGAAACTGGCATTCAAATATCTGGAGAAAGACACCCTGATATTCTATGAGAAGGACCTGAAAGAGTGTGGCATTTAAGTAACTACAGCAGCATTGCAGGCTGGACTTTGTACACGGATCTTCAAAAAGCTACATGCTACATGTGGAGAAAGCATGTTCAGCTTTGTGCACCTGAGCGTACAAGAGTTCCTGGCAGCTCTTTACATACTCCACAGACTCGTAACTGACCAGGTGAATCTTCTATTGAGACTCGTAAGGAGAAGTTTCTGTGGATGTTTAAGTACTCAAGGTTCGACCTCCACAAGATGTTGGTGGACAGGGCCTTACAAAGTCAGAATGGACATTTGGATCTTTGTGTGCGCTTCCTTCTTGGACTGGCTCCAATGTTGGAGCCCAAAATCAGGTATCCCTTGGATGTGGTTCTGCCACATTTGAATGTCCAACAAGTGAGCATTATGAAAACAGTTCGATACATCAAGAAGATGATCAGAGAACACGTCTCACCAGAACGAACAATCAATCTCTTCCACTGTCTGAATGAGCTGGGCGACCATTCATTGGAAAAAGATATCAACAGGTAATTCTTGAAATAAAATAAGTAGAGATGCACCGATTGATCGGCCGGTGACCGGAACCGGCCGATTTTCAAGTGATCGGCCATGAACGGTGACCGGCCAGTCTTGACGTTTTTCACCGTAAAACAGACACACGCTGTTTTCATACAGCGGAGCACCTAATGAATCGCTATCAGCATTTCTCCTCCCCTGAGTTTGCGTGATACTCCCACTTTTCCCTCGCCCTCCCATAAAAGCATTAATGCATATGAAAATATGTTCCATGGTAGCATGTTTAAATGTATCGTGAAAATTGTTTTTGCATTTTAGTTGGATATTGGATGTGAGAAGGAAACAAATGGGTGTTCCATAACAGTGCATTTATATATTAACTCATTGAATGCCAAGCTTTTTTCGGAAGCTTTGTCCTACAGGGCCAGCAATCTAGACCATTGTTGATGATTTTTGTACAGCCACAGCATATTCTGTGTTATAGCTATGAACACATACAATGGCTCGTTTAAAAGGTGAGACTTTAAGCTCTCAGTGGGTGCAAACCGTGTATTTCTACACGCCTCTGTTCCTGAGAAATCCCAAGCTAAACAGTGGCTGGTTTTCATCAAAATCGCTGTTTTTTTCTAGAAATGGAGATATAACGTCTTTCATGAAATATTAAGTGTTGCCTGTAAACTTTCCGGGAAGTGATCAGCGAGACCTGGCGAGACTGCCACCTAGTGATAGACCCACGAAAATGGCCTGGTTTTGAGATGACGTGCATGCGTCATTGATTCCACCCAAAGCGGCAACCGAGTTATGATAAAATGTCCAGATAAAATGTCCAGATTGTGCGTTTTCATGAGTTTTCGATCGTCATATATTTCATTTCCATTCATCACAGAGTTCCCAAAATCACATATAAGGTGTGTTAGAGTGTCTAGTTTTGTAATTTAAAAAAAAAAGCTAAAAACGTAATATTACGTTTTTGGCACTCAATGAGTTAAGTAGAGTATAGTATAAGTATTCATACTCTTTTGATCCCATGAGGGAAATTTGGTCTCTGCATTTATCCCAATCCGTGCATTAGTGAAACACACAGCGCACAGTGAACACACAGTG
The DNA here is from genome assembly GCF_017589495.1 of Alosa alosa. Lineage (NCBI taxonomy): Eukaryota > Metazoa > Chordata > Actinopteri > Clupeiformes > Clupeidae > Alosa > Alosa alosa. The sequence goes on from NC_063195.1 coordinate 15,755,182, forward strand.
AGGTGAAGCACACACTAATCCCGACGTAGTGAGCTGCCTGCTACAGCGGCGCTCGGGGAGCAGTGAGGGGGTTCCCCTTCCCCTTCAACCACTTCCCCTGCCCATATTTTTCCTACTGGGTCAGGGATCGAACCGGCAACCCTTCGGTTACAAGCCCGAAGCTCTAACCAGTAGGCCACGGCTGCCCCCCAATTAATGTGTGAAATGAATGTCCCACACTGGGAAGCATTAAAGTTTGATACTGCAGCTGAAGTTAGACTACAATAAGAATTTGTCCGTTCACCGGTTCCATTTTTTAAACAGCCATTCCATTATTGATAAGTTGATTACATTTCTATATTAACAAGTTCTATTAAAGAAAAGATAGAAAATAACTCTTTGTGTGTGCTGTAAAGTGGTTAGAAGAAATGAAATCGGAATCGGCTAAATCGGTATCGAAAGGTCAAACTCTATGAAAAATCGGAATCGGCCCAAAAAATTGCAATCGGTGCATCTCTAAAAATAAGTAAAGTGTTGTCATTTTCACTTTTGTGCAAGGCCTTGAACTGGTTCACAGAACGAAAATGAAAAGCAGACAAAGTTATGGCCAGGAACAAAAACAAAAGCAGAAACATTATCTTTTGTAATGTTCTGGAACAGAATTATTTATTTGGAATAATGGTAACAAGTTGATAAAGCTATTCTCTCAGTTTATTAATAATGCTTTTCCATTGCATCACTCTTAATGGCTATTCGAGAGAAGTGCATTTAAAACGCTGAGAGAATGTCCGAACACAAACGCACACACACACACACCATTACCCCATACACACACACACACACACACACACACACACACACACACACACACACACACTCACTCACAAGCACACATATACACAAAAACAACACATACTATGCACACACTCATTTACATACACAAAAGTAGGGGAGTAGGAATAAGAACTTCTTATTACACGTGTACTAATGATCTGGGGGGCAGGGCACAGCAACCAAGAACGTCCAAAAGCCTGCGGTCATTTCCCAATTCCCACCCCATCTCTCTCTCCCAATTACCTCCTGTCACTCTTTTCTGTCCTATCCAAATAAAGGCAAAAAAGTGCCCAAAAATATACTCGCAATAAGAATTAGTAAGATATTTATGTTCCACATTATTATATGATATTTATGATCCACAATGCAAGCTGGAGACACTGAGGTCAGTTATAAGAAATTAAATCTGCTGCATTTATGTTTGACTTCTGAAAGCTATGTTTCAAGCTAAGGGGCAACACTCTCTAATGTTTTGATTTTGAACTGTAATACCCATTTTAAATGCCAGTGGTTGTTCTTACATACGACCCTTTCAAGTTGTTCACATTTTGGTATGTTTCAGACATCTTAAAATGGATTTAAAGTTGTATTATGCAGGTTTAGGTATTTTTGGAAAGTTTAGAGCTCCCTCTAGAGTCGTGATGTATTTACATGTTACTCTGCTATTGTAAATAGCAAACTTCTTGCAACATATCCCCCTGTACACAATGCAAATGCTTTTGTTGTGGAGGTGAAGGATTAACAACAGGCAAAAACTATCTCCAAAGAACTATTTCTACTGACAAGGTAATGTTTCAGATTCTCGCGAGTTTTGGTGGGGCGCCACTCTTGGAAGTTGCATGGCTGTTTTTTTTTTCGGTAGGGACTCGCTACGTCTATGTTGTATAGCTATGTTAGGTGAACGATTCGCCTATTACAAGTTTGTTTACCATCAAATTGGCTTCATAAAGGTGGAAATGTTGCATAGTGTGCCTTTAATTCATTTATTTTTCAAAATACTCCAATACTCCACAAAACAGCAGGTTTTTTGAGTGTTTTGTAAATGTATACAGATTAGATAGATAAGATAAGATAAAGGACTGGAATATCTTATTCACATTTAAGTATTCAGAGCCTTTGTTTTGATGCTTGCAATTGAGCTCATAGCTACAATTGTCATCTGGGCTGGAGTTCTTGCGTGTATTACTGTTTTGCACAAAGCACAATTTTCTGTCAATTTGATAATAATATAGGTGTAGGTAACTCAGACAGGGCATAATTTGATTCATTGTCCACAGTGGAGAAGGGGTTGATCAAACCAAGCCATGCAGTTGGCCGCCAAAGATGAGGTTTGGCGGTCATTGAGATGGGGTCTGGGAACTACACGTTCATTTTCTCATATTTGAAACGTGGTTTTACGAATGCCCAGAGCCGTTTTTGGGCGCTACGATTGTCTATCAAATGCGTCTGTACGTAGCTCATAACCGATTCGGTGTGTCGTCATCGTCTTGCTGCCCCCCCTCCATTCTGTGATTGGTTCCTTCGTTGAGGTGAAAACGAAGTCCATGGAATCCAGGCTGCCTAGCAGCGTGAATAAAATTGCGTGTGTAAGGCAGCATGGGAAAACCCAGGCTAGAGATAAATTGAGATTTGTGCTATTTTGATACTCAACTTAATCTGCAAAGTACATTTTATAGCTTTTATATATTTTCTCTTGTCTTAGGCTGTCTGGTTGTCTGATCACATGCAAAGGCTGTTCTTCACTGGCATCTGCTCTCAAATCAATCCCCTCCTACCTGAAACAGCTGGATTTGAGCTACAATCACCTAGGGTACTCAGGTGTCAGAAAGCTCACCGACAGACTAAATGATCCCAACTGTAAACTAGAGACTTTCAGGTGAGTATTGGGTGATTACCTTATATTAGCTCTTCACCCATCTGTGGTAGAGAGTGAATATTCTGTCATTTTTAAATAATTTTCTATAAATAACCAAAAGAATGCACACCCTCCGAGGTGCTGGCAAGGAAAAATAAACTATGAAAACTTGGTCACCGCACACTATATTTCTTTTTTACTTTTATTTATCCCCACGTTTCGGCCTGTCAGCCTTGAGGAACCTTGACAAAGGCTGACAGGCCGAAACGTTGGGATAAATAAAAATAAAAAGAGATACAGTGTGGTGACCAAGTTCAAAGTCAAAGTCAAAGTCAAAGTCAGCTTTATTGTCAATTTCTTCACATGTTCCAGACATACAAAGAGATCGAAATTACGTTTCTCACTAAGTTTTTAATAATTATAGTTTCCTTCCATGAAATTGAGCGTCAGTGTCAGTTCTGGCAGGCCAAGTAGTCAAGGCGCTGCTAACCGCTATGGGCGTCAGCTTATCAGCTGTCAACTGCCTTCGCACTCCGCTCGCTTCTAAATGGCTACATCCAAACAGGGCGCCTTATTTAAAGCTGCTTTCCTAACTGGTTGCTGCTCGCATTTATGCAACCAACCTCCTCCCCTGCTCCACCCTGTCGTGTATAACATGGCATAGGCTTTTATGTCATAGTTGCCTGCTCTGTTCGTATGGGGGAATAGTTTAGCTCGCTCAGTGTTAAACTGTGTGAGCGCCCCCTAATGCTGCTGCTGTCCCCAGGCTCACTGCTCTTTCATGGTGTTCATGAAAGGTCTGGGGACCCCTCTGAACAGAGCCATACCGCCAAATTTATTTTGTAATATATTCAATAAAATGTCCTAAAGAATTTTTATTGCCTGTGTTGTTCTTGACTTAATGGACCTGACAGAATTCTCATTGTTAAGTCTGACGCCACAAGTCGCTACTGAGTCCTACCACTGTTTTGTTTGATTCATGCAACCAGCCTGAAAAAAGTTTAACTTTAACAGAGTAATTAGCTGTGCAGCCAAATTAAATTGATCAAGGGTAAAGTCTAGGCCTACATTGAATAGGGTTTTATGAAGTTAAGGTAGAGGTGATGGCCATTTTTGTTGTGGCTACTCTGAACAGCAGAGTGGGGATGGAAGAGATAATGTTTACAGTTGGATCACCAAGTTGTCAGCAGTGCACATGACCTCTGCAATGTCAGTGTGCAACCTTGATCACAGCGATGCTGCAGCCAGCAGGGCCAATGGCAGTCAGTGTTGCTTTCAGATGGCTGTATCAAACAAATCTTCCCATCGGTGCTGTGGATGGATCCAGTTGGCTCTGGTGCCCATACCAACAGTGTTATCATACTGTTCTTCCTCCTCCCCATCCCCCTCTTCTCCCTTTTTCTCCTACACCTCCCCCTCCAACAGGACCTGTCCACACTGCAGAAGCTCTTGCCAAACAATCTGGGTGAAACATCTGTATTTGTGTCACATCCCTGTCCATGGTCAGGAGTAAGATCAACAAGACAGTGACTGCATTATGAGCAAAGCTGTGTGAATGAGTTTATGAACCCATGCTAAAGTTGACTAAAAAGAGGAATAAAAAAATCATCTTTTGGAAATTGATCGTAATGGCTCATATAAAAAAATCCAACCTTTAAGGACACTATGCTTCCGGATAAAGTTCCCTTGGCTTTTGGAATTAAAATAGCCCAACATCATCATATACCCTATACCATACCTAAAGATTGGCATGGGGTGTTTTCCATAAAATCATCTCTCAATGCAACTTAAACCAGCTATAAGGCTAACTGAAATAAATCTGTCACCAGAGGACCAATGCTGACAGGTTGTAGTTTACCAGTGAGAAAGTCTAAGCCACTTGTGTGAGTGAGTATGTGAGTTTGATGTGTGTGTGTGTGTGTGTGTGTGTGTGTTTGAGTTCATGCTCACATGCTGAACATTCCTTTTCACACACACTTTGGGCTCTATCGTGCGTCCCAGCGCAATTGACTTTGTATACTCACGCTTTTGTCCTATTTTGCAGTCAGCACATATTGGAATTTTCCCTCCACAGGTACATGCCTGTAAATTAGGGAATTCGATTGCGCCCACTGTGGCGGTTCAGCGAAAAGACGGGGCGCGTTCTGGCGCAAACGTTCACTGTTGATATTTTGCAGTTTCAGAAAACAATTCCGCCACAGACTTTAGACCAGGGAGTTCAAATGCAGATGCTATTTTAAGGCGCATGCATGACCACAGGCCTGCATGAATGAATGCGTTGCACACCAATCTACAGACACCCCCGTGCACAGATGGAACATTCAAAGCCTTGATAATATTTGTCCATTTCCCGGTTTTGTTCGTGCATTGGTGACCTAAAAAATTAGTAGCCTACAACATCTACATGCAATATATTTACAACAACAACGCCTAATTATGACCTATTAATTTGGACAACTTTATACAGCCCTATAAAGGCTAAAGTTACCTTTAGTTTTGTTCCAATGTACCGTTGTGTATGGCTTTAAACATCACGTGCGCTTTGCTAAGGTTTTAAGCACCATAATTTTGCCAACCTTGTTGTAGCCCATCTGAAATAACTCCAAGCTTTGTTATATTCCCTCCATCCTTTCGTTATTTTCAAAAAACGTTTTATATCCATGATGGCCTTAAAGTCTTGAGTTAGTGAATTAGCTTAAATCAGCTTTTATGTGCTGTTAACCAGCAAATAGTACAAGAAAGCAGCAAGTATGGCTACAATTTCTGTAGTTGCTGCACCCATTCATTCTTTCTCCTGCTCAAACGAATGTTGTGCGTGCATTAAGTTGATGATAAAGTGTTTACAAACTCTACTTAACAGAAAATATTGTAAAATAGCCTACTGTCATGCAGTTAATGGGATATACTGTGCAGAGTTGAAAGTTAGGTCAACTTGGAAACTGTTTCTCACAGGCCGCCTGTGCTGCACAACGCACACTTTGCTCCACTCATCTATACAACGTAGTTCCCATTTCAGTAAACCATACATAATTTCAAAGAAAAATATTACCACTCGAGGGAAATCAGTGTGGTGTCCAAGATGTGAAAAATAGGCATAAATCTAGCGTACACATTTTCACGAATCACGGATGTGTTGACATACATTAGGAAATATTAGATGACTTAAGGAGACGTGATGTTGAATTGCATGCCGATGCCATTTAACCCAAATGCCCCAGCGGCAGCACGGGAGAGAAGAGATTAACTCACAGAAGAAATGCATTGTCTATAGAGAGGTAATGTTAGATTACATTGTACATAGCAAAAATATCACCATGCATTCATAATCTCGTGATTCAGTGAGAGTGATCCCAAAACATCGGAAAGTATGTCTTTGTGACAATTCTGTATTACATTTTGTCAAGAGGAAAAATCAGTAGCTGACAGTTCCTAACTGAACAGTAAAATTATAGCGCTGTGAACGCTCCTGGCTGCGCCTGGCAAATACGCCACCATAACAGCAATCAGCTATGGAACAAGCGTGCCTGTTGTTAAAGGGAATGTGATATGACGCCCTGATTGGTTTATTGCACGTTATGCCCAAACCACACCCATGATTAATGTAGCTACTTCAGACCACCCCATTTTAGAGTTGCGTCGGACGCAACAGTCAAATATCCCGCAAGTAAAATAGCATCAGCGCCCAAGATCCGCCCACAAAGTGACTCGCGTTTTGCGCAAAGACACTTCCGTTTCAGACCGTTAACATATAGCCCTTTGTGTGTTTTCTCTCCTCTTCTCTTGTGTGCAGATGCCTGGGAGCTCACACTGGACCCAAACACAGCACACATAAAACTCTCTCTCTCTGAGGGGAACAAAAAGGTGACTGGGTCGTCACATGACTTCTTCGACTGATTCTTCGACTCCAGCCCACAAATACCTGACAGATTTGACCACCACCTTCAGGTGCTGTGTAGAGCAGTGGCCTATAAAAGCATCAATATGAAAGGGTGGAGAAATGGCTGTATGTTTGGATATAATGACGAGTCTTGGTGTCTGTTCTACTCTGGTATCGGTTACTCTGTCTATCACAATAGTAAGAAGACTGCCATACCAGCCTCCTCCTCCCACTCCAGCAGAGTAGGAGTGTACCTGAACTGGCCAGCAGGCACTCTGTCCTTCTATAGTGTCTCCTCTGACAAGCTCACCCACCTGCACACGTTTCACTCCACATTCACTGAGCCCCTCTTTGCTGGGTTTGGGGTTTAACCCAGGTCATCAGTGTCCCTGTGCCAGATCACATGACCTCCTAATCCTGCAGGTACACCAGTGTCTGCAGACTACAGGAGTCACACTCCTGTTCAAACAACTCTATCCTTTTCTTAGAAATATTCAGGGATGTAGTGGAGGCTAAACGCACGTAAACACTTACACACCTCCTGAAATTCAGAATAGCATTTCCGCATGCCTTTATGCCAGAAAACGGCCTCGACTACAACCCCAAAGTGAGTGAGCCCCAGAAACAATACAAAACGTCACGTTTTTGAGGTTAATTTGGTACGCATACTCAGTTCATGCCACTAAGTCAACAAGGTACGGCGAGAAATAACTGGGCAATTTTTATCTGACAGGTACTATATGAAATAATAGAGAGCGAGTCCCTCTCCCCTTTGCCCTTTTTGAAATGCTACTGACACAGAGATGTGTACAGTATTAGGTCAATTAACTTAAAGGTAGGTAGGCTATAGCAGTGTTTCTCAAAGTGTGGTCCGGGGACCACTAGTGGTCCGCAAGCTATCCCAAGTGGTCCGCAAGCAGACGTGGTAAAATATAATATAGATGAGTTGTTTGCAATATTGAACCAACTTGTATGTAAATTCAAACAGTTCTGCAACTGTATGCTCACGCCCAGTTTAAATCATATGAATCCTCTGACACAATAAGCAAGGTGAGGCCTATTGTGTAATATACTGTTGAAGTACGTCTACTCTTCTTTTTTTTTAGCTAGGTGGTCCGTGAGGTTTTTTTTCATTGGTTAAGTGGTCCTTGGTCTGAAAAAGTTTGAGAAACACTGGGCTATAGCATTCAGACTGCACTCCTACAAAATTAATGCATGCTAAATAAATTGTTATATATTATTTCATTATAGGTAGTCTGTCTGTAAGATTTCATATTTCTTACTTTTTATGGTTATTAGCAGGGCCGGAGTGGGGCCACTTTTCAGCCCGGGAGTTTCAGGCTCAAGACCAGCCCACTTTTTCCATGGTGGTGGAAATTGGATAAATAAAGCAACAGTTCAGCTCTTACTATCCTGTAGTTTTTATTAGTAATATGATTCAACAATGTGTAAAGGTTATAAATAATGCACTTAAACTGAGAAGTTAACTAAAAATATTGCACTATTCCACAAGGATAGGTTGATAAGTTCACAAAAACAGAAAGAAATAAAGCATTTGAAATGTATTCCACTCTTCCACAAAGAGGCATATTGAACTAATCTTTAGGCTACATGTTTTTCAGCATGGGCTATCATATTGGTGTTTGGTGATGTAGGCTACTCCTTACACTCACTTCTAAGCAAACAAGGCATATAGGTTGATCATGTAGATTATTGCTGTCATATACTGATCTTTCTTACATTAACTAATTTTAATTCTATTGTTATATATAATATTGTTTACTCTTTTATCCTCTCTACTTGTCCCTCATGGCCTCCTTATCACTAAATTCGAGCTCAACATCATCAGGGACTGGCTGATCTACTGCTCAAAGGCTACTATTTGTACTGTATAGCCACACAGATCAAGCTTGGATTTTGTTATCAATATTTGCATAATATTCGCAGTCTATGAATCACAATGTTGGATGATACAAAAAGGCTAATATTTTAATAAATTTAATAAGTTGCTTGCGAATAGGTTGACAACGCTAACGTCTAATATTACCTAATAATTACGATTGCTAATCGTTGCTATCTCTCTCACCAGTTGCCAGTGTTTGTCTTAAAACAATCTGGAAGCTTGGAACATTTGGCAACATCCTCCTCCAATGCCTTCCTTTCTTTTTTTACCTGGCCTTTTCAGTCCCTCCTGGCCTCAATATACCATCCATCCTCCCTGACGCTTATCGCTACGGTAGGGCCGGCCCGGCTATCGGTAGGCCTATCTGAGAAAACTTTTTGAATAAGACGGGCTATATGGACCCAGCAACTCTTTTGGGGAGGGGAGAAATCCCTCTCATGGTAGGCTACACCCCATGCTGCGGTGTCAGCCATAAATTGCGGAACGTGAGTAGCCTACTTTAAGAGAAGATAGACTAACATTATGTCATATGTTTTTCCTTGACCGGCCCATAAGTGAAGCGGCCCACCGGGAATTCTCCCAATTCTCCTGATTACCCACCCCGGGTCTGGTTATTAGGCCATTTTGACATACTGTACATCCTGACATTTTTGTTCTCTCTTTATTTGGGTGATTCTCATGAAGCTTAGTTAACGTGTCTGGGTCCTATTTTCCGAATACAATATTTTATTAATAGTAACTATGATATTTTCTACAAAGACAGTAAGGAATACTATAGGGACAGATGTTTTTATTATCATTTTAACACTATATCATAGCAATTTAACCCAAAATCATAGTGAATTCTCATTACCGAAATGTGTCCGGATCCATTATTCTATTGTTTGTTTTCATTCCATGAAAAGTCCTTTTTACATAAATTAAAGAAGATTATGCAAAGTTGAGTAAAAATGTCTATATTTATGGTTAATATTTATGGTATTTTGCAAAAGGAAATATTACATTTATTGTAAAATGATTGTGTCCACACTAAATGTTCCGTAATGCCTATAAAAAGTACCGGTACACTGTTCCATTAAATTAACAAGCAGACCCATGATGCATCACTTGGGACAAAAAGTTTCAAATGAAATCAAGTTCAGTTGTTCTCTCTTTTCTCACATCCTGATATTTGTGTTAATGTCATACACTGTAGAATCTTTATTCTGTTACACTGTTGATTATCATTCCCAATATGCTGCGATACTACTGCGAGACAATATAAGACTTTCATATTTTGTAAAGGTCAAGGTTGCATAACCTGCTAGCATTTTGTGCTATTTGCCAACTTAGTCAAGGACATCTCATTACCGTTACTCCAATTTCTTATTACCATGCATTTTAAAGGGTAATAACGATAATGAGAAGCTGAGTTGCAGTAATGATGCAGTGATGATCTTGATATAAGATGACCTGTTCTCTCTACTAGTCAGGTTCACCTAACATCTTGTGTTGTTAAAAGGGATTAAAACTGTTGAGGTGAAACTGCTTTGTGATACCACCTTTGTCCTCACCAGATAATATTTTTTTCAAGCCTAGCCTATTTAATGTCTGTTCTGTGCTGGCTCCATGTTTTTGACTAAGGATTCTGTCTGTCATTTTTGGTGCCAAGTTTACAAGCATGGCTCAGAACAACACCAAAATTAAGACCAATGATAGTGTTTTAATCAGTTGCTTGTGGGTTTTTTCTATCTCTTGTCAATCAGTAATGTCATGTTTTCTTTTTATTTATTTTAACCACCATTGCTTTTCACCATGGCAATGGAGGTAATTATGAGGGCACCATAATGGGTTGTCAAATGGGTTGTTGGAGGGAAAAGGCTGCAGGATGGCACTCAGTTACCTCCCATCTGAGCCTATGTGGGTGACATGACCACGCTCAAAGTACCTTTGGCCATGTTTCCATCAGCTCCGTGTATCCGTAGGCCAAGTTGAATCATAAAATGGATAACAAGGATATAGCCTAGCAAATGTAGAGTTGTATCTATTAAGAGAGATAAACTAGTGCAAGAAAAGCTGTAAATTGATGACAAGGTGATTCTGTCTATTGTGAAAAACATGACGAGTTTAGGCAGGTGGTACAATGTTGTTGGGCAGGAGTAGAAAAGAAGTAAAGAGTTTGGTCTTGGTACCAGTTGGAAATGTGGGGTAAGTCTACAGCACAGGAGAAGAGACAGATGGGCGCGAAGATCCACGCCAGATCAAGATGGAGAAGAAGGCCGAAGAACAGAACAGCAAGATGGCGGCGAACCACTGCAAATGTTCCAATGGTCCTTTTAAGGACTAGCCAGCTCGCTGAGCTCGCCACTGCGGAGGATGGGGGACCTTCCGGCCTGGCGCGGGACCTGTGCAGGCGACCAACGGAACCAGCCCTGCATAGCCGACGAGAGCTGCCAGCGCTGGAGGAAGCGGCCCCGGCTGATGTTGCAGAAGTGTCCACGGCTGGCAAGAAGTTCCCGGCGCCGATGTCGATGCTGCCGTCATCCGAGGATGTCATCCCTAAAGAGCGCGAACTCTCTGACGACCTCGGAACACGACCACAGCGGCCGGGTTTCCATCGCCAGCTACAGAAGAACTTTCAGAGCGTCAGCTGCCGGTCGAGAGTGTGATGGAGTCATAGCTGCTAGTTTGGGAGCTTGCGGTGCTCCAGCTGGTGGCCAAGAGGGCAACGTCGACCTGTAGAGCCAGTTGACACAAGTCTGCGCAATGTTTTTTTTTCACTATTTGTGTGTGAGTTCCTGTGTGTCCCGAGCCTCCTGTGAGGGTCGGGGTCTCCATTTCCCGCCACAGTTGGAGCATCGTTGTGCTCGAGAGACAGCCGAAAAAAGTTCTACGAGAGGGCTGCGCGAGGAGGGACCTCGTTGTGGACTGCTGACCGCCTGGAGATCGGCACACTGTGGACAGGTGGCAACGGCCACGAGCTGTCACAGTAGCCAGAAGGGGCTACCGAACGTCCAGGGGTTCCAGCGTATCCGGGGGTTCGGCTTGCAGTGGGACTGTTTGCTGCTGTTTGAGGTAGCGCAGCTGCACGGCGGGAAACCGAGGGCCCAAGCGACACCACGACCCACGTCTGGCCGGTTCTGGTGCTTGTTCGGGGGAGAACTGACTTGACCTAATCCTGCAGGAACACCACAGTGTGCAGACTACAGTGGTAACACACTCCTGTTCAAAACATCTCTTTGCTTTTAGGAGACCCATGCTAACGTTGACTACAAAGAGGAATAAAAAAATCATCTTTTGGAAATTGATCTTAATCAAAGTCCTTTTAGGCAAGTCCCTCCAATCGGCGGCCAAATTGCAGTGCTTTTTGGGCACTCATCGGGCATCCCATTCGGCAGAAATGCGCGTGTGCAAGGCTTTACGACACCAATCTTGCTCCAGCGGAGAGTTCACAACACATGATTGGCACGATGTCTTCACAACACACCATATGATTGCCTTCTTTGGGGAGGAAGCACAAAGAAGAAGGATGCTGGGCGACTAGACAGGCTAGTAAGGAAAGCTGGCTCTGTCGTGGGAGCCGAACTGGAATGCATCACTTCAATATCAGATAAAAGTACCCTGAACAAACCGATCAACATCTTGGACAATGACTGTCATCTACTGCTCCACAGCACTATTACAAAGCAGAAGACCTTGATCAGCTGGAGACTTCGCTCACTGTCATGCACAACTGACAGACTGAGGAAGTCATTTGTCCCCAGGGCCATTGAACTGTTCAATGAGTCACTAAAGGGAAGAGGAGAGATAGACTTCTCTGCATAGTCTGTCTGCCTCCCCACCTTTTTCCATGTTTGTGTACTGACTGTCCACTAGCCTACTGTTTTACTACTACACTGTTTACAGGCTATATTAGCACATATGCATAACCCCTCCCTCCCTCCCACAGCCTGGATTGGGGCCATACTTAATACTTCATACTTACCACTTGACCAATGGCTGTAACCCTATTACTTCAACCTATTCTTGCACTGCTATAGATTTTTATATTACTTCGTCTACATTATTCTCTTATATGTCCATATTTATTTTATGCTGGTCTGTAGACTTTACTCCTTCAAGGAAATTCACATCACACACTAGAGGGCGTATTTAGCACGTGTTAGTCTAATCTCGAAACAGACGTGGTTTTAGGAGAGACTAAACCAGTTTGGATGAGACCTATATTATTATATAGGCTCAATTATAACCGACACATACACACACATACTGTTGGCTAGAATTATTTTTATTAATAATAATAATAATAATAATAATAATAATAATAATAATAATAATGTCTACTACATTTGGACTTATTACACCAGATAAAGCAGCCTACAAGAAAGGCTACAAGATTTAACCAAACTAGACAAAGAACAGATTATTTGTCTGTTAAGTAAATGAACGCACAGAAGGTTGTACTGTTATACGAAACATAAAAGGTAAATTCTGAAAATTGAAATGGTTGGCAATACAGGCTTGGCCAAATGCACTGCCTGCCTGCTAGATCAGCAGCATCAGGATTCAGCAACGATTCTGTTTCGCCCTGACTAAAACGGAAGTAATGGTGACAAGGTTTACAAATTGTGTAAAACAGCTGGCTGCGCTAGTAAATGCTTTTGAAGAAAGAGCTGTTGGGCCCATGAGGTCAGACTTAACAACCAGATTCCCAGGCTATAACGGACACAGATTGTAAATGGGTTCGTTATCTTCTGTGTGTGTGTGTGCGTGTGTGTGTAGGGGGCTGAAAAGGCTATTCCTTCCCTCTGAAAGAGCTTTTATCCATTTTTCCATGTCTTGTTCTTAAAATGAACCAATAAATTGTCTATGACTCCTGGTTGCAACATTGGTTACAATCCCATAAAAACAACCACAACCTTCCTCGTCTTCCTTCCCACCCACACTGCCTAATGACTAGTTGTACATCTGCAAACCACATGCTTTCTGAAGAGTCCAGCTGCAGTCACATGACAAAATCAAGCATGACAAAATGTAGTCACATGACAAAAGGCACGTATCTGTCAGAAACAACAATCTGGTCCATGTTCGAATTGGAGTTGTGCAGTGAATCAGTCTCACTCCCAACGCCTTTGGAATCTCCCTAAATGTTGTATTGTATTGCCTAATCTTAGTTAGTTTGCTATCTGTTTAGAATATCGGTTAGAATTGTGTTCAGGTCATGAGCACATTGTGATGTAGAGTTTACATTCCCACTGCACAAAGAGACCTATTTTGGACGTCCAATTTCAGGTGAGGATTGTAACGCCTGATGACGTCTTTTTCCCAACGTCCAGTATTGACATCCACAGGACCTCTGTATAACGTCCAAAATAGGTTACATAGTGGGTCTTGGACCGACGGACACAATAAATACATGATCTGCATGTCCATCAGACGTCTAATGATGTCTAATGTTTAGTGGGTTAGTACAATGTTCAGAATTCACAGCAAATCACAGTGGTCCATTCACGCTTGTCACATGTTGCTAAGTAAACGATCAACATCTAGGTTCTTTACATTCTGTCCACAAGTCTCCTTCGACAATGTTCAATTGTCACACAGAACTTGTAGATACACAAAGAAAAACAAAAACATTTGAGCATGCTTTATTCTGAGCTTTGAGAACAGAATAGTGTGTTTTAAACAACAATAACACTACTACCCTTTCAGGACTGTAATAATCTGACTTTGTGGCCGTAGATGACGCGGAATGTTTTCCACCATTCAAAGTAGGGGCCTATTGCACAAAACTAGGATAAGGGATTAAGCCGGGATATCTCGGTTATCCTGGCTCAATTTATCTGTGATCCAGTTGCACAAAAGCGGGATAGGGGGCAGCAGGATATGTTATGGTATAAGTTACCATGGCGATTTATTCTGTGGAGCTAGCCTGCTCCAGACCAGGCTAAATTCCAGGATCTATTTAATCTCATCCCTTATCTCAGTCAGCAGTCACCACAAACAGAAACCAATAGTTATTCCACTGCCCACTACACATTGTTATCACATATACCTAGACCCACTGTCATTATTTAAACGTTTGTGATCATTAATTAACTCTTACATACTCACCATTCCTGACCTGTCATGCGACAATATGACGTCACGGGAGTGCCTAACCATTTCGCGCGTGGTGGTCGCGGCACTAGCTGCAATATTCTCCTAAACAGAGGTGTTGCTGTTTGTTGCTGTTTAACAGCAGTGTACCAGTCACTTATTGAATCAGTCCTCACTTTTACATCACATTCTGGTACAGCTTCCTATCAGAGAGAAGCCAGAAAAAATGTACAAGAATATTCAAATATTCAACCAAAACAACTTGCAATGTGTATTTGAAACATGGCCAAATACACTTTTTTTTTTTTTACATTTCTCTAACCCGAACCTCAGACAATGTTCTGTCGTTATGTAATTGACAATAAAGGTTTTTGAATCCTTGATATACAGTTTATCGATATAGAGACATACAGTACATAGAGAGATGTAGAGATCCAGAAGTGAATAACGGATATAGCCTTGTTGACACCAGACCCTTCTCACCTGAGAGTGGGTCTGGTAATGGTTCATTGACTTATGACTTCTAGCAGGGGTGTCCTGTAACTAGCAGTGAAATTAAACTTAAATTAGTGCATTCAACTTACCAAATTGTTTCAGAAGTGCAGCAATCTTGTAAACAAAAGTTTTAAATGCAGTTGTTTACTCAGTTCCAAAGAAAATACACATCCTTGCTGGATTAACGATTGTACTGTAATTGCGTGCCTGGTCTTTAGGAGCATTGGAAATTGGCGTCAATGGCCTCTTGGCCAGATGGACTTCCAGAGAAAATCCCAAATTTAACAAAGGTTTGTATGGGTATTCGGTTGTTAAGTCATGATGCAATAATGGTCTGATAATTTGCTTTCTGGGTCCAGCAGCTTTCAGAGTCCAACAGCTGTTGGGCAAGATTTCCAGGTTGTAACATGTAAATGGGCTGTCGTCATCTTGTGTGTGTGTGTGTGTGTGTGTGTGTGTGTTGTGGGGTTGCTTCTTCTCAATCTTAATGACTGGTGCACTGGTTGTAAATGATCCTGCGGTTAGTTCCAGCTGTACAAACAACATTGCCAATTACATTATCATGAGCCACCAGTTTCGTCATGCTGGCAAACTTTTCACAATGTCTTGTGGTTTTGAGTGTGGCCTGCGATTTTCACTTGCAACTTGAAACTTGTTGACCAGAGTGCTCTTCAGCTCGTGGCAAAAGGCACGTGTCTGTCAGACACGACGGTCTGGTCCAGGTTCATACGCCTTTAGAGATGTGCTAGCGTCGCGACCAACGCTTACTCACATGGGCTCATTATAGGCCAGGCGTGGGCAAACTTTTTGGCTCAAGGGCCACATTGGTTTTTGAAAATTGTCCGGTGGGCCGCATACCCCCCAAGAAATGATATAAAATCATTGTGTGGACACTTAGTCCTGCACATGACTTGAATGGAAATGGTGTGACTGATAACTGCATGGAGTCAATTGAATTCAGACTGAAATATGACCATAACCAAGTGAGTGTCCTCGATTCGAGGGTAATTTTTGGTGTCGGACACATCTATACCAACCAGACTCTCGCCAGATGAATTTTGTTCCGCTTAGCTCTGCCTAACTCCACTCACATCCATCTGGGATTGCTTCCGTTGAGAGTGATTTCGGCACCAGACTTCATGATAGAGCCAATCAGGACACAGGCAGGCCCATCGCTAGAAGCAAGCAAACCGAGCAATTGCTTGGGGCCCCGAGCTGGCCAGGGGCCCCAAGACAACGACTGGTTAAGAATAAAATGCAACGACAAACTGTGAGCGCCCCTTTGATAGTCAATGCAGTAAAGTGCAATGACACTGTTACCGGCAATACCGGGATCCCCCTCAAGGGGGCCCCTCTCAGTAGTCGCTGACAGCAGCCAGCCAGCCAGGTTTGTGATCTCTGAAAAAAATATAAAACCTCGGAAGTCATAATGAAGTGGAGTTATGGGTCCGGAAGCCAGAAAAGAAAGAAGAGAAAGGAAGAGGATGACAAGAAAAAATAAGATAGTGGTAAGTGATAAATTAAACTGGATAAAATAGCTCTACTTGTCTTGTACAAATGGTGTAATGTCGCAGCAGGAAGGCTAGCCTAGCAAAAAATGTTTATGTTAACTAACTACCTGCCTGACGGCCCATGCTGCTTGTAACAAACTAAAACAGCAACTTTTTTTTTCGAACGGACGGAATATGGTTACATACTGTAATATGTTTATTAACTGGATAAGGAAGACGCAGATCTGTTCCATAATCACTGTTTATCGTATTTAATTACATAACAATGCTATAGCTTTGTAATAGGTTTTGATGAAAGTGGCATAGCTTCTCTGCTATACTAACTATTCGACCGTGATGATCTATTTACCAAATGGGGGTTAGGAAAACCACACGATAAATTCTGTGCATCAAAGCAGACTGGAACATTCATGTCTAGCAGTATTCATGCACGCCAGCTGTTTACTGTCTTTAAAGCACCAGGTGCGTCTAATTCTCAAACAGCAGAATGCTTAAATGCTATGTTAAGCTACAAGTAGGCCTAGGTCAATGTATAACATTAGCTTGGGATGTTTTTACAGTAAGCATTGGTAGTTGTGAAAGCAGCTGCATCCCTTCTAAATATCAAAATATGGAAATGCTAACATATCTTTTCTTTCTCCCTCAAGGTGCTTTGCTTAAATTTCTCAGCCCTCAGCCTTCCTAAGAATACCCCCACTGATGAAGGTAGAGTGAATATCTCTCACTGAACTGAGCTGTTATTGACCTTTTCCAATATGCTAACAGTGAAATGGTCAACGTAATTTACAGGTAATTTCATATTTGTTTTCAATTATTTTCCCAGGTACACCATCAACTTCATCCTCCATTCATGAGGAAGAAGCTGACATTGGATTTTATGGTACGGTGGTGTTTTTGCTTATGTTCAAATGTTCAAAATGTTCAAAACTAATGCACAGTAGATATATGCAACAGCAGTATTTGCACTGTCAACATTTTTTATTTATATAAAGTGTGGGTGAACTTAAACTGTATGGCTATACGGTGTTTCCTGTAGGCTTTGTGTGCGGTGGGGTGGGTGGGCTCCATGTCCATTTTGCTTGGGGCCCCCAAATTCCTTGAAACGGCCCTGGACGCAGGACGGGAGTTTCATAGATGTGACGTAGCGTAGAAGCGACTGTGAGAATGTTCTCAGCATCACGGGTTGGCTTCGATGTGAGTGGTTGAAGTTCCACGTCAATAGATGACGGACAAGTGGCTTATGCAATGATATGCAAGGATTTTTGATAAGGCCCAGCCTTCTGAAACACCTCTCCAATGGAGCAATCCCAGATGGATGAGTGGAGCTAGGCGGAACGAAATTCATCTGGCAAGAGTCAGGCTACAGTACATCTATACCACACTCTTCACCAAACCCACTGATAGACATAGTCTTCTGCGCTACACAAGTCATCACCCTATTTCCCTTCAAAAAAGGTTTTCCATTTAGTCAGTTCCTCAGGCTAAAACGTATCTGTGCAAGGGATGATGACTTTCAAGTTGAGGCCCACAAGCTTCTCAATAAGTTGTTGCAAAGAGCGTATTTTCGTGAAGTTTTAAATTAAGCGTTTGCCAAAGCACATGGGAGGGATAGAAATGATCTACAAAGACAAAAATCCTTTCCTTACGTTTTCAACTCCACTTTCTCACCACTAGGCCACTCTATATGTGATGTTGTAAAAAAAAAAAAACATTGGAATATCTTGTCAATTGATGATGTTGGTAAAGATATCTTTAATTCTGCCCCTCTTTTCTCTTTTTCTAGAGCCAAAAATGGGTTACACTATACTTGACAGTGTTGACATAAGAGTGACATGACACTGTCATGAACGTGTCATGCACAAGTCATAAAGGGCAATTCCATGCAAAGGTCATCCTTACCATGGAAAAAAAAAGTTGTGCATACGCAAATAGAACTGTTGTTAAAATCTTCATTTAGGTCTATATTTTATTGTTTGTAACTGATCTGATTGAATTTGATGGAGAATGACACTCTTTTTACATCATAAATATGGTGTGCAACCATACAGAAACATATTTCACATGGTAATATTATACATATTTCAAAAGTGGATAAATGGACCCAATGTTCAAACAAATTGTGTCATTTGACAAATTCCAGATTGACAAGGGAACGGTAGAGTAATGTCTATGCTCAGCAAGTTCCATGGCCATGTCACATCCATAATGTTTTATAGGAAAAGTTTATGCTACACATACAGTGTTGATGCGACAATGTCCATAGTGTCTGTGCAAAGCTGATTTATATCAATGTAAAGTGTGATTACCAAATTGTGCCCCTTTCTTACTTTTAAAACCTTTAATGGTGCGTTATGGATGGGACGTTCCTGTGATCTTCCTGTAACTGCCATACTAATGTTGTACAGTAACTGGATTATCGTGTTAGCTGGTGAAGATGGCTGACTTTGCAGCTGGAGTTAACATAGCAACCTCCTTCTGTTGCAGATCTGTTCAGCCTGCCGTTCACGTCTGCTTAACACAGTTTAATTTTAAATGTGACGCGATATGACAGCATTTGAAGTGTCAGGTCCTCTGTAGCTAATACCCACAGAGTAACATGAGTAAGGGCAGCAATAAACTAGATGTACCGCATAGCGGTACAAAATATGACCGCCTCTCAGTCCTGCATATTCTCTTCGCAAAAATAAATCATGCTTGTCAATTTGTCTCCATCTCCTACTCCTGCAACTCATGTGCATGTAAATGTGTGCATATGTGTGTGTGTGTCTGTGTGTGTGTCTGTGTGTGTGCATGTGCGTATGCGTGCCTGTGTTTGTGTGTTTATGTGTGTGTGTGTGTGTATGTGTGTGCGTGTGTGTTTGCATGCCCACATGCGTATACGTGCCTGTGTTTGTGTGTTTATGTGTGTGTGTGTGTGTATGTGTGTGCGTGTGTGTTTGCATGCCCACATGCGTATACGTGCCTGTGTGTGTGTGTTTGTGTGTGTGTGTGTGTGTGTGTATGTGTGTGTGTGTGTGTTTGCATGTGTGTGTGTGCCTGTGTGTGTGTGTTTTTGTGTGTGTGTGTGTGTGTGTGTGTGTGCGTGTGTGTTTATATATCTGCATTCATGTGGGTGGGTGTTTGTGCATGTGTGCATGTGTGTGTGATGTGTGCGTGTGTGTGTGTGTGCTTGCCTGTCTGTATGTGTGCGACTGTGCGTGCGTGCGTGTGTGTGTGTAGATAGATAGAGAGATAGATAGATACTTTATTGATCCCCAGGGGAAATTCAAGTGTGTGTGCGCATGTGCGTGTGTGTGTGTGTGCGCGTGCATGTACTTTATGTGTGCAAATCACAAATGAGTGGGTATGGGTTAGGTTCATGCAGGCTCTTGAGACTAACATACCATAAATATTTTGTCCTCTTGGGTGCAACGGTTCAGGTAGGGCTAGTTATTTAGGGGAGTGGCCACCAAGTTTCATGTTCCCTGGTGTTTCAGTAACCCGGGAATCACTAACCAAAATTGATGACAGTAAAAAGAAAAAAATTAATTTCTTTTTTATATTTTAAATGACTTGTTGTCCTGATTCTTCCTGTGGATCTTAGTGGGCACTGAGGAAGCAATAATTTCGCTAGTTTTTCATGATTACTATTTCAATTGTTTCATATCAAAATTCACTACTTAATTATGTGTTTTATGTAGTTTGTCGAGGACTGGTTCAGACACATCACATCCATAACGTGAAACCGTCACATCCATAACGCCAGTTTTTCCTACATAATGCATTACGAAAATGACGCATAGTTTCAAAAACACACTTTTTGTGTTCATTCAAGTCTCCTTCATGGTACATATATCATAGTTTCGGCAGTTTGCTTCAAAATTCACAGAGTTTGTAGAAAACCTGTAATCTCTCACAAAAGTGTGTCCATTTCATGTCACATCCATAACGCTGATAAAATGGCTTGTATTCTTAGGATGAAATTGATTATATGAAATTTGAGGATTTCTCAGTATTCAGAGGACAGAGGTTGCATTAAAATGTATGCAAATTAATTCACTGATACTAATTTTGCCCCCACTCTAAGGCATTTTGTTTACCAATATGAGTCCAATTGTCACATCCATAACGCTGGAACTGCCCACCACCTAAAGTGTTATTAAGTGACATTCGGTTTTTGTCATAACAAGTTAGGGTTAGGATTAGGGTTAGGTTTCGAGTTATGGTTATGGTTATGGTTAGGGTTGGGGTTAGGGTTAGAGGTTAGGATTAGGTTTCATGTGTCATGACAGTGTCATGTGTTCATGACAGTGTCATGTCACTCTTATGTCGATTATGTCAAGTAAAATGTTACCCAAAAATGTTCACGACATACTGGTATGTGCAGATACAGTGGGCATCGCTTTCAAATGGCCACTTCAGTCGCGCATAACGAGGCGTGAAGCTGCGTGAAGCTTTAGTGCCACTTTCAGCCACTGTGCGTCGCTCTGCCACTGTACATCGCTCTGTCAGTAGCCTGACTGCCGCCCCTTCTGAAAAAGCAGGAGGCTAGGCTACCTTTAAACGTAATTGTTACCGAGAGGAATCCCAGCCTACGAATTCAATAACAAAATAAATCGTAATTAAACATTACCTCGATTAAGGCTACTTGGGTAAGGCTTAAGGCTTGACTACACGGTGGTAGCGAAAATCGAAATCTGCTTTTGATAGCCTATCGGTGCCGCTCCACAAAACGAAAAAATATCTTAATTTGCTGTCTATGTTATTGTCAGTGTTGGGGGTAATGCAACTACGCAAATCAAAACAGTGTCTTAATTTGCCTTACTTCTTGACTGCAATGTAGTCAATTGACTGCTTGACATGTCATTTTTATTTTTCTGTACAATAAACAAATACATCTGCTTTATGCCGCAGAATTACATTCATATTTGGCTGACTGCAGACGCGCCACTTCCCTCCCCATATTCCAAGATTAAGATAGTAGCCTATACAAAAAGCACTTCATACTATCATAAAAAATAGTTAAAATGAATAGCTATTTGCAATTTGACGAAACACTGGTCCTCATTTTGCGAATGCGAGGACGATATGAGCCTGTTGCATTTAGTTAGATGTCCGAGTCACGCATAATGTTTGAAAACCACTGGCTCGTAATCACAATAATTTAAAGGTACACTATGTAATATTTTCACCTTTACGAAGCCAATTTGATGGTAAACGAACTTGTAATAGGCAAATTGTTCACCGAGCATATCTATACAGCATAGGCGTAGTGAGTCGCCATCGAGAACTAGCCATGCAACTTCAAGAACAGCGGCCCGACAAATCTCGCGAGAATTGTGAAACATTACCTTGTCAGTAGATATAGCTCTTTGGGGAGTGTTTTCCTGTTGTTAATCCTTTACCTCCACAACAAGAGCATTTTTATTGTGTACAGGGGGGATAAGTCATGAGAAGTTTGCTATTTACTGTAACACCATAAAATATGAATATATCACGACTCTAGACCTAAACCTACATAGTGTACCTTTAACACACGACAGTTGGATAGCCTACTTCATCATGTCCCCATGCCTACATTTTTGTGAGTAGCATAGAGATCGTTAAAAACAATAAAGTATGGCTCTCCGTTTGGGACATCGAAAACTTATACTTTTAATAGACTACCGTCAAAGATGCTGACTTGCAAAAGCCTCAGGATAACACGTTATCTCCACTATCATCAGTCATGCCCCTTGATCAAAGTGGGGAATGAAATAAAAGTTTGAGAACCACTGGCTTAACAAGTTACCTGCAGTCAGAACACAGAATCTGTTGCAATATTCTGATGATCGGCGATGATATCGGGAAATGTTTGTTTTCCAAAATAAGAATTTCACTTCACCATGCACCTTCGACAATAAATAGCTCATTACACTTGTTACTGTTAAACGTAGGCCTGCCTGGTATCATTACAAACATTATTCTGTGTCCTAAAACTGGCATATTTTATATTGTGTCATGTAAGTTTGTTGCAAAATCTAGAGAAATGTGTGAGGTGGTCAGCGGGGGACAATTGAGGCACACATTGGATTGTGTTATTACTTGAACATTCCACACTATCCACAGCTGTGGTAGGCCTATCAGGGGCAGGAGGATTACTGTTAGCGCAGGCTTTATATAAAATTCTTCAACAGAAGACCTCGAATGTTGTCTTGTTTGTGGAGCGCTTTGCTTCGCTTCTGTAATCTCGGCTTCATTGAAAATGAGGGCTTCACTCAATGACCCTCCGAGAATAAATAAAGGTTGAATGAATGAATGAATGAAATGAATGAATGCAGGCTTGCCCAAAATACAGGCCTGTGGTTTGCGCAGCCTACAGTAAATAACAGACCCGCCAGAATGTGCGTTATGTTGCTTTTTTACGAGCAAGATGTTTTTGGTACCCTACACCAGCGGTTTCCTTTCTTTCAACCCGCGTAACACCGCCTACAGTCCGACTCGGCTCGTGTACCCCCACCTTCCAACACATAAACACATAAAAACGCATTCTATACCCCCCCCCGCGTTGACAATATTTGTCCGTTTCCCGGTTTTAGGTGTGTGCATTTGGTCAGTTAAAAAGTTATGAAAATTAGCCTGCATAGTAGCCTAACTACATCCACATACAATATCTTATAATAGGCCTACAACAACGCATGACAAGGATGTATTCGTTTGGACAACATTAGGCTATACAGCCTAGAAAGGCTAAACTTCGGCTATTAGTTTGTTAAATGTAAAGCATAGCTTAATGTTACCTTTCTTGCCCATCTGAAATAACTCCTAGCTTTGCTCCTTCCCTTTTCAAAAACCTGTTATATCCGCGAAACCTTCCCCCCACGGACCATCCAACGCATTCAAAAGTAACGCATTCTATTAGCTATTCCAGGCGTCATGTTTAATAAGCTGCCCTTTTTTTGATGAACACATACAGAGTTTATAAATGATATCCTTTAATTTCATGTTTCCATATCATTATGACCTGATTCGAAATGATCGAAATGTATTTATTCATGAATTAATTACAAAAGATTTAAACTTTTCATTTTACTCCTGTCCACCATAGCCCTTTTCATCTCACGTACCCCCTAGAAGCAGCTCATGTACCACCGGGGGTACGCGTACCACAGTTTGGGAATCCCTGCCCTACGCACACTGCATGTTCTTAAATAACAATGATTATCAGTAATATTCGACCATTCATTTGGGGAAATGGGCAAGCGTGACCACCTTGATTGGCTGATTGGCTGATGATTGTAACGCGGGCATGATTCCAAACACCTCCCTTACGATGATAAGTGACAGGTGACAAGTCTCAGAATGCGTGCGCTACACAAGGATGGAAGATGATGAATAACTGGGGCCGTAGGCTATTCACAAAGGCTTTTATCGTACTACTAGGAGTAGGCTACTCCTAAATCGCACTTAAAGATTTTAGCTTGGAGTTTTCTCTTAAAAGTTATTCACAAAGCCTTTCAGACAACTCCTAAACTAGGAGTGAGTCTTCGTGGCTATGGATGACGTCATTACTCATGCACGAGCTTGACTGAAGTGACCACCTTGATTGGCTGACGATTGTAACGCAGGAATTCCAAACACCTCTCTTCCGATGATGACTGACAGGTGACAGGTCGGAGAATGTGTGCGCTACACAAGTAGTGCGAAGGACGGAAGATGATTAATAACTGAATAAAAAGGCCTAGCCTAAATGAGTAAAGAGTAAGGCAAAACAAATAGCCTAGTAGCCTAATGAAACATAGGCCTATGGATTGATGCAATAGCCTACCTTTGCAACATTATTAAATTAATCTGTCACCATATGCCTAGGCTACGTTTGCAAAGAGGAGAACATTTTTAATTTGATTCACAATGAAACGTTAAATTTCATTTACATGTTAACAATGAGTAGTTTTGGTTGTTGTTGATGGCGTTATTGCATCCCTTTTATGAATGCAAAATTGTTCCTCACATTTGAAGCTCCCTGTTGCGCATAGGCTACACATTTCAAAACATCGCAACGTAAAATGCCACAAAAAGCTGTTTATGAATAGGTCTTAGTGAGTTAGGAGTCCTCTCGACTTAAGCTGTCCCAGACTTAGATGCTACTTTTAGGTCTAAAATGCTTCGTGAATTACTTTTGTGAAAAAATTAGGAGTCCTAAAGTTAGGAGTGACACGCCCATTATTTTTAGGAGTTGCTCCTAAATTCGCCAGTTAGGAGCTACTTTTAGCCTTAAAATTCTTTGTGAATACGGCCCCTGAATAAAAAGGCCTAGCCTAAATGAATCAAGGCAAAACAATAGCCTAGTAGCCTAATGAAACATACGGATTGATGTAGTATCTTTGTAACATTATTAAATTATTCTGTTACTATGCCTACGTTTGCAAAAGAGAACATTTTAATTTGATTCACAATAATGTTACATTTAATTTACATGTTGACAATGATTAGCCTAGTTTTGGTTGTTGTTGGCGGCGTTATTGGATGTTAGTTATGCCTACAATGCAAAATTGCTTCGTCACGATTGGAAGCTCCTGTAGCTGCATAGGATTTCAAAACACGGCAAAATGCAGGTTTGTGAATAGGTCTGTGAGTAAGGAGTCCTCTTGACTTCTTTTAAGATGTCAGAGGTGGGAAGGTGTGATTTGTTGGGGGCAGGGCCGGATTAACTGGACACAAATGTCTGATGGCCCCCCTTCCCCCCAGCCAACGTGAATCGGGTGGTTAGTTAATAGGCCTATCGTGAAGATTTTTCCTGCCATCTAGGCACGAGCGCATCTGTGAGGCCAAGCCTCACCAAGTATAGCTTGTTTGTTTACAACTAACATTCCATTTAATTAAACTGCTTTATAGGCTATGCCTAAAATAGTTTTCAACATTTTGAATATTAGTGTCGGGTGAATTGAAATGTTCTCAAAGTAGCCTTATGGCTGAAAGCTGCTTGGGATCCCCCCCGTCAAACAATATAACCATACAAACGCGCTTCCTGCACTCATTGTTTCAAAAGGAGTAATTTTGGCTTTGTCAGAACTGAAGAGCTGTGGACGGCACGGCACGGTATGCCCAATGAAAATAAATTAACACAACGCAACACAACACAGACCCTGCTTCTCAAGGCCAGTCACTGACATGAACGAAACACAGAAACCCTTCTCTCACGGCAGTCACTGACAGTAACCTAGAATAAATGCATGGGGAAAAACACTTCCCATGACAAAGACATCGTGAAAAACACTGAAAGTTAATATTTTGTCACTAGCAACATACATCTGTCCTTTGTCAAATGTGTTATGTTCCAAGTAGCCTATGCGTAATTCTGCTTCATAAAGTTGAACAAATACATTTGCTTATTTCACAGAAAAATATAAATAGCCAGTTAGGGTCTACAGTGCAGAGTTGGTAAGTTATGGTAGGCCAACTTGCAGTGAACATACAAACAGGGGAAATTCTTTCTCTTGTAGCTGAGTAGCCTCAGGTGCACACGTAGACATAAGGCCGAACATGCAAGCGCCAATGAATCGTGCTCTCACGACAATCACGACGTTAAACTTAAATAGGTTAACATCACTCTAAGTTCGCCTTCAAGCAAGGAAAACGATGATTTGAAGACATCTGTTTCGTCCGAAGGGCAAGGGGTAGCAACAGGGCAACACAGAGACAGGCCCGATGGCAGGGCTGTTATGAGAGTATTAAAATATGGGATATTCTACGGAAATATGGGAAAACATTAAAACGGCAAGACAGCGGGGAAAGTTCAAATACGTGATAAACACGGAAAAAGTTGGCATGCATTGTTTCGGTCCCCGTGCACAGGGATTATTTGTCATACTATTAATCACATATGATTATTTGTGAAATTGTGCAAACAGGCGCAACACATTTGAAAAGGAAGGACTAGCATGCAAGCTCACGGGAAAGATTGATTTAAGAACGTTATCACAGTGTGTGGCTGTGGCGCGGACGGAAGACAGCGACAATTGGCAGGGGAGGGTCATGTCTTTTTTAACAATTCTGTCGGAGGGTCATTGAACAATTTCTAGCAGGCAAGAGAGGGTCATGCAACTTGCAACTGAAGCACTCAAAATTCCTCCGGTGGCCCCTTCAATAAATAACGAACAGTCCCTAGATTGCTGCTGGGCTATATGTCTTGGTTCATGTCTGTTAACAACTCATTGCCGTCAAACGCATAGCCTATCTCGCGGTTGCATCCATTACAAACAAACATGCAATGTGAACGTCTGGGATTGGGGAGAGCACTAAATGCTCTACTGAATAAGCACAAAGTCAAACCTTTAAATGAAAAACACTCTTTAATAATAATTAAAAAAAAAAAACGCTAATGAAGTAAACTTGTGACCATCAAAAATCGTTTATCGCCTGTAACTCTGTGATAACAGGACGTAACAGGAAGGCATTTGGCTGAGCAACGGAGGTTAATATGCTCTATATTTTGTCCAAATGATGTCTGTCTATCATCGTTGCACTCGGAGAAAACCAGAATGTTTAATTTGTTTAATTTGTTTAATGTTTAATTTGTCCTGCGTTTCTTCTACGGCTGCAAACGGGATTCACTCGCAGTTAACCAAATATTTCTTTATTAGGGCAGGGCAGGCATATTTCTGACTATTAAATTATTTTTAAACCAGTCTGCTAAAGTCTGTAGTGAAGTCTGTGTAGGGTTTTCCAGGCTCCATTTCTTTTTACGAGACACCCTGCTCACTTGAGCCATCTACCGATTGTTTGGGTTGTTGGGTTGTTGTTACTGGAAAAATACAAATTAAAGTCGCGTGATACCTCGTGATCCCATGCGCGGACCGCGAGTGAAGCTGGCCAAGTCGAAGCACTGCCCACTGTACACACAGAACATCTGCCTGTCAGGAGCGTCTGGAAAATGATCACAGGGTGACTAAACGGGGAAAGAACAGTGAGGGGGGATTATGGGTTGAGTCAAACACGGGTTCAGTCAAAACAAGAGTTTACATACACACACACACACTAGCTGTTCAGACATAGCTGAAAGTCTGCATGCATGATATATAAACTGTTTACCATGTTGTTAGTCGCTTTGGTTAAAAAAAAAATGTTGTTAGTCGCTTTGGTTAGTGGCTTTGGCCAAATGTAATGTAATGAATCGGATATCCGTTTAAAAAAAGTCCGCAGAGTGCGGAGAACGTGTCTCATTCCTAGACAGTAAGTGTTATTGATATACTTACTGAAACTGATTTGATCTTGTCCGAGCAGGCCCTCTCTTGTCTTCCATTTCTCCCCTCTTGCATAATTCCACTTGAGTTCCCATCACACACACACACACACACACACACACACACACACACACATACACATACACACACACACACACACACACACACGCACACATACACATACACACACACACACACACACACACACACGCACACATACACACACACACACACACACACACACACACACACACACACACACACACACACACACACACACACACACACACACACACACACACACACACACACACACGTTTAACACATGTTGAATGTTTAACAACATTTAACTGCTTTTTCAGGACTTCTCAAGGACCTTCACAGTTTTTTTTAACAATTGACATCAAACACATTACAGTAAATCTAACACCTTGGCACTAAATCTGTGGATATTGCATTGTCTCAATACAAACAGCTAGCAGTCACTCACCTACCTAAAATTCACAAATAGTCTACCTCTCCTAGTTAATGGAAATGTAACACAACCTTAAAACTTTTTATAGACTTTGAGATCACATTTTTATACTGGTAGTCAAATGATTATTCACACCCTTAATATTACAGCTTTTCTCCATTGTTTTGGCTCATTTCTTGAAAAAGAAATTGCATTCTCAAAACACTAAGATCATTTGGCAAAATAGTCTTACAGTTCAGCACAACACCATAGCTCACTTGCAAAAGCTCATATCTCTCCCAAAACCTTTCACGCTTCAAAACTAAATTCCTTTCCCATATAAAAGAGTCAGTGCCACGAAATTGCAAAGATCCTTCTCAATTGCTTTGGCTCATTTCTTGAAACAGACCGGACGTTCTCAACACTCTTTGCCAAAAAAACCTGGATGGTTCAGCACAAACCTGGATGGTTCAACACATAGGTCATGTGTCAAAACTAAATTTCTTTCTCATATAAATAGCCAGTGCCCCCAAGATGCATCATCCCTTTGGCATTGTGTAAGCATTGCAAGTCAAAATGTTTAGATGTTTTGTCACTATGGCACAGGACCATTGAAATATCCCTCATGTCCACCTCTCTGTCTTACTGTAGCCCAGTCCTTCATTGACAATGGTTACTGTACTCATTTTTTGTTCACACGGAGGAGGGGAGGAGGGCATTTTTGATTCAATTTAATTGAGACATAGTTAGATTAATCTGACAATGTAAAGCACTACACATATTTTACTCTACACATTCTACACACACACACACACACACACACACACACACACACACACACACACACACACACACACACACACACACACACACACAATATGCATCTGCCATGGTGATGTCAACAGTTATCTACCTACCTCCAGCCTGCTTCAATTGCAAAAGAGGAAGAGAAAGTTGGTGTGAGTCTGATATGATATTCTGTGTGTGCGTGTGTGTGTGTGTGCGTGTGTGTGTGCGTGTTAAGAGGAAGAGAGAGTTGGAGAAGGTCTGATGTGATGGTTGGCTGGTTGGGAGGCTTCCTTTTCAGGTCATAGGTCATTATGTCATATTCGGGAGGTGGGTGGGGAGACCTTACGGACAGTGAAGATCACACAGGAAGTGATTTGGAAGGAGATGGACAGTAGGCTCAGGAAATGACAAAGTCTGGGTCGGAACACATGCCGAATGATCCAGTACTCCTCCCTCCTTCTCCCTTCACACACACACACACACACACACACACACACACACACACACACACACATACACTCATTCACTGACTCACTCACTCACTCACTCACTCTCTCTCTCTCTCTCTCTCACACACACACACACACACAGAAATAAATATATACACAGATTTACCTTGATTTTACCAGGTTGAATCAACACAATACACCTCTCTACATTTCTATACACCTGTCTATATTTATATACACCTGCCTATATTTATCTATACACCTGTTCTATACAGCTGTCTAAATTTCTATACATCTGTCTGCAGTTCTATACAGCTGTCTACATTTCTATACATCTGTCTTTGTGTGTCTCTGTGTGTCTCATGTTGATGCTGGGAATCCCAAAGCTGAGAAGTTATCAATTGCATCATCTTAACTCACAGCTAAAATTAGACAAGGCAAAAAAAAAAAAAAAAAAAGATTCACCTCATTGCATCACCAGAGCCACAAACTCAAAAAGTTACACCCTTTCTGTCTTCCTCTCTGAAACAAACCCCCTTACCACACGGCCAGACATGCATAACTATGCAATGACCACACCACACAGGCAGACAGGCACGAACATGCAATGACCACACCACAGTGGAATTCTCATTTCTTTCTCTCTCTCTCAATCTTTCTCAATCTTTCTCTTTCTTTAAAGTTGCTGCAATGTCATTTCAGTAACCAATCAACTCAATACTGCCAAACCATACGTTTGAAATAATGTTGAGTATGAGTTTGATAATTCATAAATACACATGTTGTAACATTAGGTCAACTTAGGTTAACTTTCACAGTTGCCTTTATAAATAATCATAGTAGTATAATAGTATTTCTGATATGTTGCTGATTGGATCATAAACGGCCACAGCAACAAAGGGGAATGACTGACTCTTCTCTAATAACTGTGTTACATGGTATTTTTTCTATATTTCTGATATGTTGCTGATTGGATCATAAACGGCCAGTTGGTGTGAGTCTGATATGATATTCTGTGTGTGCGTGTGTGTGTATGTGTGTGTGTGTGTGTGTGTGTGTGTGTGTGTGTGTGCTAAGAGGAAGAGAGAGTTGGAGAAGGTCTGATGTGATGGTTGATGAGGCTTCCTTACACACTTACTCATGTTTCAGGTCATTATGTCATATTCGGGAGGTGGGTGGACGGACAGTGAAGATAAACGGCCACAGCAACAAAGGGGAATGACTGACTCTTCTCTAATAACTGTGTTACATGGTATTTTTTCTATATTTCTGATATGTTGCTGATTGGATCATAAACGGCCACAGGAATGAAGAAAGTGAAAGTGATTGATAATGACTGACTGACTATTATTGTGTTACATGCTCTAAATGTAAAGCACATTGAGCTGCATTCTGTGTATGAAAGGTGCTATACAAATAAAGCTTATTATTATTATTATTATTATTATTATTATTATAGTTGATCAGTCTCAAGCGATAACCTTCTTTCTACCCCTGCAGTCTCGGCTATGTGACCCCTTGGAATCATCAGGTTCTATCGGCCTGAGCAGTTCTGAGATATAGAGGTTCAAAGTTGATCTAAGTCCAGAGAGCTATACCGAGACATGACGACCAAAAATGCATACAACTTCAAGGAACACCTCACCTCATTTTACTAAATTGTCACATAATTAGAATATGTCAATAAATTCATTTTGACAAAAATGTCAGACAGAGTCATATAATTCCACAGGAACAAAATGTAAACAGGTCATGGGGCCAATTGGGCAACAGTGCATAGAACACAGGCACGCAGGTGCATCAGTTGGCATTGGATCACACTCCTGTTTGAGATTGGGGTAGCAAGCCGGCACAGCCAAAGTGTCTCCCTAATGGAAATCTACTGGGATCACAGGACACAGCCAAAGTGTCTCCCTAATGGAAATCTACTGGGATCACAGGACACAGCCAAAGTGTCTCCCTAATGGGAATCTACTGGGAGCCCGCATCTGTAACACGATGTCCCGCTCCCGCCCGCTAAAGCCCGCATGCAGGAGGGAGTAGTCCAGTTGTGATTGGTCAATGCCAGCGTATAGAGAGTAGTCCAGTTGTGATTGGTCAATGCCCTATTCAGTTTTTCTTTCTGTCTCACGCTCTTTTGCGCTGGGACCCACGGGTCTACCGCGGGAGTGCACACCTCTAAGCTGAGCTTCCCCTCACTTCCTCGACGGCCTCTGGAGTGAAATCACTGCTCACATACTGTTGATTGAATCATTGAAGTATTTGCTGGAAATTTCCCCACACTGGCAGGACAGACAGTGACTAGCTGTAGATCAAAAGCAGCCAAAGTGTCTCCTTAATGGAAATCTACTGAACAAAAATCAGTTATTGCATGTTGCATCAGTCAGCTCATGGATCTAACCTTTGGACGCAGCCCAGATGATGAATGCAGCCCGGATGATTGGACACAGGCCAAAACTAGAAAAAATGTTGCGCTGGTGCCCCTCACTTCCTCAACGGCCTCTGGAGTGAAATCACTGCTCACATACTGTTGAGTGAATCAGCAGCTTTAGGGAAGAGAGTGAAGGCTGGATTTAATGTACTGTGTGTGTGTGTGTGTGTGTAGTTTGTGTGTGTGTATGTGTGTGTGTCTGTGTGTGTGGCGTTAAACGCAGCAAACCACTCAGTTTTGGCATGTCTCATGTTTGTTTTTCCAACATGAGTGGGTGTTTTGTGATCTTAGCCTTTGAGGAGACACGATTGCAAAATGCACACAAACACACACACATACACACACACACACACACACACACACACGTACACACACTCATCTTAGACATCTGGCTTCAAGACACGATTGCAATCTCCAAGGGTTTTGTTACAGGAGCTCAGCATGTTTTCAGTACTGTTAGGGAGGAGGTAGATGTTTTTTTTGGCACAATAAATACATACTGTCAGCTTCTATTAATATCTTGCATGTTTTCTCTTTAAATCTCAGAAGAGATACACACACACATACTCACAATCGCTGGTCTGCTACAGTAAGCTGCTTGGGCGAAATCCCAGCTAGGACTCTGACTGAGAGAGATTCCCTGTGTGTGTGTGTTTGTGTGTGTGTGTGTGCGCGTGCGTGCGTGCGCGTGTGTGTGTGTGTGTGTGTGTGTGTGTGTGTGTGTGTGTGTGTGTATGCGTGTGTGCTCTGGGAAAGTAGAGGAAGATTCTCGTAAGAAGTGTGATATAAATACCTTATCAAAATTGAATCAGAACTTCACTGAGGATACTGGAATGCTGAGACACTTTGATCATTCTAAAAGCGTCCTTTGAAAGTGAAAAAGTGACATGGGTGTGTGGATGTGTGTTAGGGGGGGCAGTTGGTATATTTATAGGCCTATAGACCCTTTCAGCTGCATAAACAAACATGTTCCCAAGGCATTTCCGGTGACACAGAATACAACATTCACCTATAATGGTAACTTGGGGACAAACAAAAAAAAATGTTTTAAAGTTGACATTTTGTAGAGTGTTACACTAAAGTCCAATTCCTTTTCATTTTGAAATATCTTCTAGTTCTGGTTTTGAACGTTTCAACCGGAAACCGGAAACAGATTGAAGGGTGTAAATATCTGAACATAAATACTCCAATCTAAATAAATAAATATTTAACTAAACATAAATACTCCTGGCAATCTGTGGGTTACATTTACTACTACTACTACTACTACTACTAATAATAATAATAATAATAATAATAATAATTAAAAACAATAATAATAATAATAATAATAATAATAAATATGTTGGCTGCTATGGTGGGTCACGTTTACTGAACATTGTATCTACGTTTTTGTTTTTGCATTGTCCGCATAAAACATGTATTGTAAATGCATCAAAGTCAAAGTCAAAGTCTGCTTTATTGTCAATTTCTTCACATGTCAAGACATACAAAGAGATCGAAATTGCGTTTCCTACTATCCCACGGTGGAGACAAGAAATATTTTACCAATTAGGTCCACAGACAAACATAACATTCAAGTAAACAATATAAAAAGTAAAAATAAGAAGGCACATACAATGAAGAAATAAGAGCAGCAAAATTTGGTAGAAATTGTGCAATTGTGCATACATATATAATATAATAGTGCAAAAGTCAGGCCAATAAATGGCTGAGGTAGTTTTGTTTGACCTAAGTATGCAAGTGGCATAGTGGTGCAAGATATGTAAGAGCAGCAGAAGTGTGTTCAGAAGTGTTCAGGACAACAGGACAACAACAACAAGTTGCAAGTGTGCAAGTGTACAAGTGGAGTAGTGCAAGTGGAGTAGTGCAAGGCAGCCATTTTGGGTCTAAAAGTCCAGGATGTTATGCAGCTGAGGGTGGAGGGGGGAGAGGGGGGAGAGAGTTCAGGATCCTAACAGCCTGGTGTATGAAGCTGTTGGTGAGTCTGGTGGTGCGGGAGCGCAGGCTTCTGTACCTCTTCCCAGAGGGCAGTAGATCAAACAAATTGTGAGCGGGGCGACTTGCATCACTCACAATTTTGGTCGCTTCCGGCGGGTGGGGTGGGAGGTGTAAATGTCCTTCAGGGGAGGGAGAGAAGCACCAATAATCCTTCCAGCTGTGTTCACTATGCGCTGCAGGGCTTTCCTGTTGTATTCAGTGCAGCTTCCGCCCCACACAGCGATACAGCTGGAGAGGATGCTCTCAATGGTGCCTCGGTAGAATGTGGTCATGATGGCTGGTGGAGCACTTGCTTTCGCCTGAGTTTCCGCGAGGAAGTACAGGCGGCAGCTGAGCTTCGCCAGTGATGCAGTGTTGGTGGTCCAGGAGAGGTCTTCACTGATGTGCACCCCCAGGAATTTGGTGCTGCTCACTCTCTCCACCACAGCACCGCCGATGGTCAGTGGCAGGTGTTGGGTGTGACCTCACGGAAGTCAACAACAATCTCCTTGGTCTTGCTGGACGTTCAGCAGGAGGTTGTTGTCCCTGCACCACGTGGTCAGAAGGTCGACCTCCAACCTGTATTGAGTCTCACGCCCTTGGTGATGAGACCCACCAGAGTTGTGTCGTCCAGCAAATTTCACTATGTGGTTGTTGCTGTAGGTTGCAGTGCAGTCATGCGCGTCAGCAGGGTGAAGAGCAGCGGACTGAGCACGCAGCCTTGGGGCCCCCGTGCTCAGTGTGATGCTGCTTGAGATATTGTTGCCAACACGTTACTACTTGAGGCCTCTGACAGAGGAAGTCCAGTAGCCAGTTGCAGAGGTAGGTACTGAGTCCCAGTTTGTCAAGTTTGCAGATGAGTTGTTGTGGTATTATAGTGTTGAATGCAGAACTGAAGTCTATAAACAGCAATCTCACATATGAGTCTCTTTTTTTCCAGGTGGGTGAGGGCTGGGTGGAGGGCAGAGCAGATTGCATCCTCTGTGGACCGTTTGGCTCGGTATGCAAACTGGAAGGGGTCCAGGGTGGGGAGAATGGATTTGATGTGTGACATGACAAGCCGCTCAAAGCACTTCATGATGATGGGTGTCAGTGCCACGGGCGGTAGTCATTGAAGCAGGATGGAGCAGTTTTCCGGGCACAGGTATGATGGTGGCAGCTTTGAAACATGATGGGGCGATGGCTTGCTTCAGGGAAGTGTTAAAGATGTCTGTGAAGACATCCTTAAGCTCCTCAGCGCAGTCCTTCAGCGCCACGACCTGGGATGTTGTCTGGGCCTGCTGCCTTACGGGTGTTGATAGCAGCAAGTGTCCTCTTCACGCTGTCGGCAGAGAGGCACAGGGGCTGCTGGCGTGGAGGGGAGGGGTCTTCTGTGGGCAAGTGCTGTTTTGTGCTTCAAAGCGAGCAAAGAAAGCGGTTCAGATTGTTGAGCAGAGGGATGTTGCTCTCACAGCTCTGTGGCCTGGGCTTGTAGTCCGTGAGGGCCTGAATGCCCTGCCATAGGCTTTTGTGCGTTCCTGCTGTCTTTGAAGTGGGTGGTTATCTTGTGAGTGTATTCCTTTTTGCTTCCTTGATGCCCACGGGACAGGTTGGCTCTCAAAGCTGTTCTCATGCCAGCTTCATCCCCAGCTCTGTAGGCTTTGTCTCTGGCCCTCAGCAGCCTGAGGACATCCCCTGTCAGCCATGGCCTCCAGTTAGCCCGAGTGATGATGTCTTTTGTGTGGGTCACATCATCAATGCACTTGGTGATGTAAGAGGTTACAGTGTCTGTGTACTCCTCTATGTCTGTCTGATTGTTGTAAGTGGCTGCCTGCTTAAACATTTCCCAGTCTGTTGTGTCAAAGCAGTCTTGAAGAGCATCAGAGGCTCCCTCAGGCCACACTTTTACCTGCTTGCAAACCGGTTTGTTTGCTTTCACTCTTTGTCTGTATGCGGGCATTAGCATAACAGTGATATGGTCAGAAAGTCCAATGTGGGGGAGGGGGGTGGCTTTGTATGCTCCTTTGTGTGTAGTGTAGACCAGGTCCAGGATGTTGTCTCCTCTTGTTGGAAAATCAACATGCTGGTGTAGCTTTGGAAGTACAGTTTTAAGGTCTGCATGGTTAAAATCTCCAGTGAAGATGGTGAAACCGTCTGGGTGTGCCGTCTGTTGTTCACTGATAGCCTGTTTCAGGCTATCATTTGACACATGGTGTTTGTAAGTGTGCAATATGTATTTATGTATTGAGGTCTGTAATGTTGAACTCACACACAAATGGATGTTGTAAAATGATGAGATGGGCAATGAGGAAAAGTCCAATGAGAATTTCCAGTGGTATTTAAGCCTGGGACTTTTCTCCAAAATATCAGGTAGTGGTCTGTGTCTCTAAGGCCAT
>NC_063195.1:15796392-15801392 GCF_017589495.1 Alosa alosa
TACATATCATTGGTGGAAACAGTGGCAACGTGTAATACCCCAACCCCTAGAAATGTTCTGTCACGGCTTATGTTGGCATGTTTCTAATCTAAACCGAGTGATTAATGCTGGTATTGTCATTGCCATCAGCCAAAACCTAAACCTATTGCAAGCATATAAAACAGTTAACTTAAGCAGACCAATATGAGTCATTATTTGTGTTAAATATCTAGGTGTTGGAAAAAAATATAGCCTGGACAAATGTCTGGGTATCCCATAGGTTATCAACTGTCTCGCGGGTTTAACGGGGCGTTGGTGCACTCGTGCTTTCGGCCGAGTTTCGCATCCCTATCTCTTCTTTTCATCTCTGAGTTAGAGTAGGCCACGGAGACACAACAACAAGGTTTTGACCATACATATTTATGTATATAGTTACTCTACATCGAGAGACCATAGGTACAATACATCAGTCAAAAACAATTGAATCTACGTGTCACACTAGTTCACCTGCAGCGAGAAGCAAGAGGACAATCTCACATCATAAGAAAATCGAACCTACAACGTTGGGATAATAAGTCATCTGCTTTAGCCACTACACCATTTAACACTGCTGTTGTTAGGGACTGTGAAGATTATAATACTAAAAGCAAGGCAATACTTGAATTAACATAAATAGCAAGAATGAGCCAAGTAGGGGAGTCAGTGTCTTAATCAAAATTAAGCTACAGGATAGATCAATCATTGAGTCACGAGATAAACATCCACTGCAAATTTTGGTTGGGCGGTTGTGATTTTTGGTTAGGCTCCCGACACCAACAGGAACTACCAAGGAACGACACAAGTGCGACTGCCTAGGGGCAGTAGTTCAAACGACCAAACTTTGCGTCCTTGTTTGCGATTGAGAGTTCGAACTACCCTTTATAGAAACACCAAATCCAAGAACGATGGAGCGTACTACCAAGGTTGCGACGCAAGTTAGCAAACGATGCTTTTTAAAAACGACCCCCAGGCTGTAACTCCATGTATTTTAATTAAATGCACAAATATCTGTGTTTAAACAATCATTTATGGAGGTGAGACATGGAAAAACAGTTTTAGGAAGATGAAAATGCATTTGGGCCCACAGGGGGTCGAGTTTTCCCATGTTATCCATGGAGACTGTAAAGCTACAGTGATGTCATGAGACACAAACAAATACATTTATTAATTTGCTTTATCAACCGTCTCTGGCATTGTCTTAAAGAATTCACTCCTCAACAGATTAGAGGGATGACATCGCAATGGTGTGGAGGTCCTCCGTCTGGGTGGGAGGGCCTTGGATTGGCTCGTAATACCTGTGGAAGGGGGTAGAATTTGGCCTATGAAATCTAATTGGCTGGTCTTTTCTTGTGGGTGGGACATGAATAATGAGCAGTATTTATACCTTAAAAACCAGACCTTTAGTCGTTTATCTAAAATATCTCTCTCTCTCTCTGTGTGTGTGTGTATGTGCGCGTGCTTCTGGCAAAGTACAACAGAATCAGTCACAGATATCAAAGACTTTTGCTTGTTCTATAAATATGAATAATAAGAATGGAAGAAATTTAAAATGTAAAATGTCCTAATACACATTAATGTTGTGAGATATGGTTCTAATTGGTCAATATAATTGTATTCTATTCGATGTAAAAAAAAAAAAAACAATGAGCACATCAATGTTTGTGTGGGGGGCGAGAGAGGCGGATTGCCCCGTCCTGTTTCGCTTGCATCGTCACTAGTCTCACTTTCCACTCGCTTGCTTTCGCAACCCAGCAAGCGGCGGAGCGGAAAGTCTGAACTTTTTTTCTCTCCCTCTCCGTCGGGGTGTGAGTCGTCTACGTCGACGCAGCTGACCCGGCCAACGGAGCGCTAAAGGGGAGGGGAGTGGGTGGGAAACGACGCGAGGGGAAATCCATGACTTCCCTCTGGTTCATGAAGTCAGATAAAAGTCGACCTGAGCGATGTTCTCTCAACAAACTGCAAGAAGGACCGCGAGAGAGAAAGGTTAGAGTTGGAAAAGTAATTTGTACTGGCGAATCAGTTATTCACAGTTATACACACTCTCTCCACATCGCAGTCTCGAAGAAACACCATTTGGACTCATTAACGGAATACAACACAGCATCTTACTTCATTTGCTAGTTTGTTTCGCTGGCAAAAGCCTCACAATTTCAACTTGGTCAGCATGTCATCGAACGTGGACGTGGAGAGTCTTCAGCCCACGGTGCGCAACAGCAACAAGTGTGTACACCTCTCGCTGGCGTGTTTGGCGTTCGCTGTGATTGTGACCTGGATTGGTGGAGCTGCAGTGGTCGTGCTCGCG
Organism: Alosa alosa; assembly: GCF_017589495.1. Taxonomy (NCBI): domain Eukaryota; kingdom Metazoa; phylum Chordata; class Actinopteri; order Clupeiformes; family Clupeidae; genus Alosa; species Alosa alosa. The sequence continues at coordinate 15,798,713 of NC_063195.1, forward strand.
TGGAATAAGATGGACATGTTAAATTCAATCCAACCGTCGGGGACAGGGCATCACGGCGCTACCCAGTACGCTCTCGCTGAAGCTGATAAGTTTAAGGTAAGTTATGTGTACCGATAGCCTTTATAGGCTACTGTGTTATAGGCTAAACTATGCGAAACAGGAGTGTTGCACTTTGCAACGACAACAAAGATGTCACAGGCAGATAGCAAGATGCAAGTGAAATGTGCTTCTACTTCTACACAAATCACTCGCTTGACGTGCTTTTTTACAAAAGCATACTCTGTCGTATGTTGTTATTTACGCAGAAACATCCACAATCTGTAGCCTAATCATAGTAGCCTAACACCTCTTTTTTATCCTCTTTGTCTCTGCAGTCGAGACACTTCACCTACTTGAGAGCTTCCCAAGGTAAGACTATGTCACTATGTCTATGTCACGCTTTCTTCATTCGTTTAAAGGTTATGTGGTAGAATGTAGGTGTGTAGTAAATTTATGCTCAATGCAAATCATGATTACATCTACTGTGCACCAACCAGCCTGGTCAAATAGACTAGCTGTTTGTGTAGTGATGTTGTGTGTGCTGAATGTGTGTGGCCTTACAAATTGTAATCCTTGGAGGGAATTGGACACCCCCACACTATTATAGGCAAAATATTTGACGTAGCCTACCTGTTGCATTATTACTATTATTATTATTATAATTATTATTATTATTATTATTATTATTGTCTTCTTATTTGTAAACACATGCTAACACGATTCTAAAATCTATTGTAATTGTTTTATTCTCACGTATAGACAAAATCGATGTTGGGACTATGAAATGGGACGTGATTGACATCGGCAACGACTCTTCCATTGGTGCTAATTTTGACTATGACAGTGTTCAAGGCATGCTGACGGTGAAGCGCGAAGGGAGCTATTTCATCTACTTGAACCTTAATTTCACTAACGTAGACTTGGGCTGTGACAGGAATAGTACGGTGCAAGTAACGCTCAAGTCCAAGGGCCGCGTGCTGCTCTCGTGCGAGGTAAAACTGAAAGACTGCCCTACTGTGACAGAGAGATGCTGGGATGTGGTTAAGCATCTGGATCGTGATAGCCGCATCAGTGGCGATATCTCCGTGCACGGGGAAAAGCTGTCCGGTTGGAAGCTCGTAAGCAACGACTCGGGTTTCGGGATGTTCGTCGTGGACAGCCTTTGAGTCGACCCTCGCTGGAGACGACTGGTTGGATTAAAAATAAAGACTTGTTCCAAGCGGACCCGGCAGCCCGCGGAGCTGATGCACTTTTCTCACCTCAGGACACTGCATGCCAAGAGAGACATGGACATTTTCTTAAGCACATATTTCTTTATTTATATGATGTCTATTTTTTACTATTTATTTACAACATGCAATGTATGTTTGTAAAACAGACTAATAGGCCTAGCCTATATTTATTGTTCAACATGTTATTTTTTAACTATGAAAGTAGGTAGCACTACAGTGACGGGAGACAATTTTACCATAAGTTGTGAAAGCTTACACACAACTTAGCTTGAAGAGCTGAGTTTAGTAAAGTTGATGTCAATCATGTGTTCGATTGTTTTGACTGTAATGGTGTCTGCCATGCGACCTCTGGGACGCCCCCTAGCTGCTTTTCATGTGAATAACAGTAATATGGTTGTGTGTTCCAATGGAAATGTATAGAAATCAAGGCCTTGTTCACAGGCTGGACATTTTATGGAAGTACTTACTTATGACTTATGAATGATTTTAAAACTCAGAGGGCATCTACCTCAACAACACAGAGAGAGAGAGGCAACTGCACTTTCATATACAATATGTAATGCTTTGAGACAATGACACACACACACGCCCCTCCCTCTGAGACAAAAGATACACACACACACACACACACACAGTGGTGGATAGAGTACTGAAAATCTTTTCTCAAGTAAAAGTACAATCACTCCCTTAAAAATTGACTCAAGTAAAAATGAAAATTCCTTTTTGAGCAACGTACTCCAGTAAAGGTTAAAGTATTAATAAAATACTCAAAGTACAAGTTACTTTCCATGTTGTTGTTGTTGTTGTATTTATTATATATACTATTATAGTATTATACTTATAACTTTCCGCCATATGCCCAATATGTAGGCTGCTGGTTTGCGGATTGTTGAAGAGTTTTCTATTGAAATGTCAACGTCACAGCAACGTTACCCCACCGGCCAAAATGGCGTTGGCCCAAGTCAGTAAACAACGTTATCCCAACATCTGCTATGCCGTGGGGCCAACGTGTGTTGCTGTCTGGGGAGGGGAGGTCCTGCCTGCGTTCTTGCACCATGCCAATAGAAGGCTATTTAAATCAGCATTCGATTTGTTCCATTTGACGAGTGGCCCTTCTGGCATGTGTCCAAAGTCCAGACGGCCAGTCCGTCATTGTGTGTACGTGTGTGTGGGTGTGTGTGTTTGTGTGTGTGTGTTCTATGTCCCGTGAATAATTAAAGGTGCCATGTGTAAGAATTGAGGTAAAAATATTCAAAAAATGAGCTACACGCATCAAAAGAATGAGAAGAAATAAGGGCGATGATGTCATTAAAAAAATGACAAGGTATAGTGCTGCAGAAATATCAACCTGAATTAGCATGCTAAATTACTAGCCACAGCCCGACAGGTGTCATACCAGTTTCGGCCAT
>NC_063195.1:15806392-15838892 GCF_017589495.1 Alosa alosa
GGTTGGTGATGCCAGCGGGAAGAATGTACAGTACGTTTGAGAAACATGAAACATGCATTTACTGGCTCTCACACACAGGAAAGGGTCAGTCTGCAAGTGAAGGCATTTCACACACACACACACACACATTCACACACACATTCACACACACACACACACACACACACACACACACACACACACACACACACACATACACATACACACTCATACACATACAGAACACACACACAAACACACACACACACACATACAACACACACACACACACACACATACAATTTGGATGTGCACCCATGAATACACACATACACAGAACCACATGGATTTACTGGCTCAGATCTTTTTTTATGACTAAGCACTTCAACTCAGGAAAGGGCCAAGGGATTTCTGAATCGGTTTGTAGAGAATGATTAAAGTAGGCCTATATAGGCTTACATGTAGACAGTTCCAACGAGTTCCACAAACCATCAGGCCTACATATCAACATATGACTAGTTTGTGCTAGTTTCCGCCTAGCAATAACGTAATGCTTTAGCTCCGCTAACCTTTCTCTCTGCCTTCCATCCATGTGAATGTGAATAAAAAAGCAACCACGCAAATCCGTCGACTGTCAAAAATCCGTCGACTGTCAAAAATGTAGTTCTCCTCGAACTTGATCGCTTGTAGGGTCATGCCATTAGACGAGGAGCCGCTCATTTCTGTAAATAGACTTGACCTGCAATCGGCTCATTGGATAAACCAGAAACACATTCCCCATTCCCAGGAGGCTTTGCTCCATTCTAGCCTAGGCCTACGTTAATTTCAGAACAAACAAACAAATTAAATTGTCATTTTTTTTATTTGTGACCATGAAAGTTCTGTAACGCCTGAATAAGACAAAAATGAATTAAGATAAAAAATGAAGGCTAGCCTACACAAAAATCAGCATGGGAGAGATGAGTGTGCAGGGTAACCATGAATGACATGTGAGTGAGTGGTATAAATATTGGTTGGACTTCTCAGAATTCTAAAGGGAAGATAGCTATTTTCGCGGAAAATTCATAATGAATCTATCATTTCAACGGCCGCGGTAAAAGCTCTATGGGCCGGCCCGCAGCGATCGCCCCGATTACCACTCCGCCCCTGCACACACACACACACATACACACACACATACACACTTGCACACATACAGAACACAAACACACACACATTCAGACTCAAATCGCCTTTTTTATCTACACTCATTCATGTATTGCTATTTTATTTAATTGGTGCATAAACTTGGTGGGAAACATATGATGAGCTGCATGTCCCTGCAAATAATTCTGTGGAAATGCATGGATTCCAGTTTCTTAGCAGCAACTGGAATTCAAGCATTTCCACGGAATTATTTTAGGAATCTGATCCCTTATCATACCTGTTCATTCTTACTCGTCGCTCGACTTATCGTGACTAAATTCAAGATGGCTGCAAACTTTGTGAAGATACTGTCTGTATAAATTGTCTTGTAAGTAAACTACCAGTGCTTTTTCAAAGTTCTCAATGTCTCGTTTTAAATGTCAGGGCCCTCGGAAGTCTACCAATGAAGTGTGGAGATACATTGAGCCTCGTAAATGGTGTAAAACAGTGATTTATTTGCATGGCTAGCCCGATGCCGAAGCACCACCATTGAAAAAGCTGTTGGTAGCATCGGCTAACCACGCCAGATTTTGGAGTGCAGGGGACAAGCCGAGATGGGCTATGAGACATACGTTAACACGGTATCATGTTTCAACACACTTTAGGTTAATATCACACCGGAATTCTCCTTTAATATCTTTTTTAATAATTCATATTCTGTGACCTGCATAATCACTAATAGCCAACTAAGTATCTAGTCATTTCAATATTTCATATTGATTTTGAAACTTCTCTTTAATGTCATTACATTGGTGTAAGTCTAATGGACTGCCTGCCACTTTAAGGGTGTGAGATGAGCCAACAGTAATTACATTTCTGAGTGGATTGGAAGGCTTGCATCTCACTGTGTTCACTGTGAAAAGTTTTTCTCTGGGGTCTGCAGAGGTGTGTCCATCTGGCTCAATATTCTGCACGAGGGACTGTTGTGGTCAGGGGAGTAGTGGTAAAAAAAGAGGTGGGTAAACTATCAATTCTATAATCAGGCAGATCATGACATGGTCACCGGTAGGGCAGACTACCAGTGTGTATCCTGACCACAGTTTACAGGCCCCAAGGGTCATAGCTTTTACCGACAAGAATTGGGCTTGCCTTGTCAGTTTTTGGTTGACTACCGTGAACTTCATTGAAACCACTAAATAATAGCATATGCTAACTGATGCCATTTGTATTATGCCTCTGGGAATGACGTCTTTAGTGGTTTCCGCAGACTATGCTTACTTAGTCTTCAGATTACTGAAACAGGAGGAGAGTACCTATGAATAACACAAGTGACACATGCTTCTTTAACTTTGTTGTCAGGTGCCCTCTGCAGGTCATCTCAAGTTTAAGTTTATTGTCACAGTGGCCTTGATAAAGATGTCACATCAATACTAGTGATGACATTCTTCGACTTATTGCCAGCTCAACTTCACAGATTAAGATAAATCAAACTAATGCATAGGAAAATGCAAAATAGTAATTCAAGTCTGAAACGCTGAAGGAAAGATGTAAGAAGATAGATACAAACCAATAAAAGTAGGGATGTTATGTAAAATCTGTAAATAAAAACTGAAACTAGGGCTGTATTGACGAAGCATTTTATCCTACCGCTATTACTCCTAAATTGCACTAAAAAGTTTATAAAATGGTGGCCTGTTCCCATGCACTCCACACTCCTCAACCACAGACTTAAATTTGTACCTGCTGCAATTTAGAGGTGGATAAACGCAATTTAGAGGTGCGTAAACACTATTTCTGAAATTCAGGAGGTGCGTAAATGGTGCTTACGTACGTTTAGCCTTCACCACATCCTTTGTCAGGTTGTGGTAGTGAAAATTTCACGGAGAAACTACGATGATTGGTCAAAATTGCAGAAAAGTTGCGGTGTTTGGACAAAATTGCAAGGTCACCCAGAATTTGCGGGAATTTGCTGAATTTGTGTTAAGGGACTGTTTTGTATACTGTCACAATCAGGGATGTAGTGGAGGCTGAGCGCATGTAAACAGGGATGTAGTGGAGGCTGAGCGCATGTAAACGCTGCTTTCCCTGCCACCTTTATGGATGGATACAGACGGATTGAACACACACACACACACACACACACACTTTCCCTGCCACCTTTATGGATGGATACAGACGGATTGAACACACACACACACACACACACACACACACACACACACACACACACACACACACACACTTTCCCTTCCACCTTTATGGATGGATACAGACGGATTGAACACACACACACACACATACACACACACACACTTTCCCTGCCACCTTTATGGATGGATACAGACGGATTGAACACACACACACACACACACACACACACACACACACACACACACACACACACACACACACTTTTCCTTCCCACACTTTATGGATGGATACAGGCCGGATTGAACACACACACACACACACACACACACACATTTTTTCCTGCCACCATTATGGATGGATACAGACGGATTGAACACACACACACACACACAAACACACACACATACACACACACACACACACACACACACACACTTTCCCTGCCACCTTTATGGATGGATACAGACGGATTGAACACACACACACACACACACACACACACACACACACACACACACACACACACACTTTCCCTGCCACCTTTATGGATGGATACAGACGGATTGAACACACACACACACACACACACACACACACACACACACACACACACACACACACACACACACACTTTCCCTGCCACCTTTATGGATGGATACAGACGGATTGAACACACACACACACACACACCTTTTATGGATGGATACACACACACACACACACACACACACACACTTTCCCTGCCACCTTTATGGATGGATACAGACGGATTGAACACACACACACACACACACTTTCCCTGCCACCTTTATGGATGGATACAGACGGATTGAACACACACACACACACACACACACACACTTTCCCTGCCACCTTTATGGATGGATACAGACGGATTGAACACACACACACACACACACACATACACTTTCCCTGCCACCTTTATGGATGGATACAGACACTGTTTTCCCTGCCACCTTTATGGATGGATACAGACGGATTGAACACACACACACACACACACACACAGACTTTTCCTGCCACCTTTATGGATGGATACAGACGGATTGCAGATTTAATGATTGTGGGTGTCATGTAGGTGCAGTGGTGCACTGCTGATTTCATACTAATTCAGGTAATTTTAACTGCTGTGAATAATTAACAGTTGTGAGCAGATTGTTTTCTTACGTTTGCTATAGTGATAAGATAGATAGATAGCATAGGTGATACATGTGCAACTTACATCAGATATGGGATATATTTGTGTAATGGTTTTGTTCCATGGGTCTTGAGGTTGTTAACACATTACACAACCGATGACAGGAATACCTGTCATGTCATATCCACTGCTAGCTCACATTGTTTCGTTCTCAGTCACTCAGAAATCAACACACACACACACACACACACAGGCATGCACACAGATAAACAAGATGTATGTAAAAATGTAAGTAAATGCATAGTGTATGGGCCTCGGTGTGTGTGTGTGTGTGTGTGGTTGTGTGTGTGTGTGTGTGTGGTTGTGTGTGTGTGTGTGGTTGTGTGTGTGTGTGTGTATGGTTGTGTGTGTGTGTGGTGTGTGTGTGTGTGTGTGTGTGTGTGTTGTTTCAAACCCACCTCTCCTCTTCCAAGGTGGCGGATGTTACTTGCAACTTTCGAAATGACAAGGTGCCATGTGTCATTCGCTATATGGCATCTTTCTCTCCGTCTCTCATGTTCTCCTTTCTTTTGTTCTCTCTCACTCTTTCCCTTCTGTCAATGTCTCTCTCTCTCTTTCTCTTTCTCTCTCTCTCTCTCTCTCACTATTCTCTATTACTCTGTTTCTTTTCCCCCAAATCTGACTCCTTGACACAAATTAGCAGATGCACCACTGGAACAGAATTGCTAGAATGAACACCTGAGACACAAGCCCACACAGACATGCACACACAAATACACACACACACACAGACACACACACACACACAGACACACACACACACACACACACACACATGCAAAAACACACAGACACACACACATACACGCACACACACACACAAAATCAGATCTCCACATATCGGACCATCACCCTTGTTGTCCGAAACTTGTTACACACACATCATATATTTGTTGTTAATCTAAAGTTTTGTTCAGCATAAAGGCTTTGTCCCTCATTAAAAGTAAGGGGGAGGATTGCTGTCTCTTCAAACCTGGGCTTCAAATCCACCATATCCCCTGATACCTCCTGGTCTCTCTCTCTCTCTCTCTCTATCTCTCTCTCTCTCTCCCTGTCTCTCTCTCTCTCCCTGTCTCTCTCTCTCTCCCTCTCTCTCTCATATGAAAAATCACAGAGCCCCTTATTGTTAGCCTGGGTTTTCCCATGCTGCCTTGCGGACACAATTTTATTCACGCTGCTAGGCAGCCTGGATTCTATGGACGAAGGAACCAATCACAGAACGGAGGGAGGGTAGCAAGACGATGACGACACACCGAAGCCGTTATGAGCTACGTACAGACGCATTTGATAGACATTTGTAGCGCCCAATAAACGGCTCTGGGCATTCGTAAACCACGTTTCAAATACGAGAAAATGAATGTCTAGTTTCCAGACCCCATCTCAATGAGATGAGGTCTGATGTTAGCCAGGCTACCTTATTGTTTGAATTTGGAGGCAATATAACACTCTTCATATAATACCTTTTATATCAAGTGAGCAGTTTGGCAGAACTGTGTGTGTGTGTGTGTGTGTGCGTGCGTGCATTTATGTGTGTGTGTGTGTGTGTGTGAGAGCATGTGTGTGTGTGTGCGTGTGCGGGCGTGCGTGTGTGTGTGTGTTTGAGCGTGTGTGTGTGTGTGCGTGCATGCGTGAGTGTGTGTGTGTATGTGTGTGTGTGTGGGTTGGTGTGTGTGCGTGTGTGTGTGTGTGTGACTATAGGTCTGCTCACTGTGTTCTGCTGAAGTTCTCGGCAGCTAAAAAAGAAGATGGATGTGAGGATGTGCGTCAGCGGGCTTTAGGAAGTTGATTAATTTCAGGGTTTTGATTGGCTGACACAATCTCACAACTTACCGTAAGTTCATGCCACCTGGGAGTGTTAGGGACCACCCCTGTGATTACGTTGTGAAAGTTGAGTGTTGTGGATCAGAATAATTCCTGTGTGTATTTATTATTGTTCTGGCACTTGTGACCTCCTGGAGCCCGGAAAGCAATGTGCGGCATGAGAAACACTAACTTCCATAGATGGGTCCAGGCCTCTGAGAAACATCCCAGGCAAGGGGGAGTTTTAATTAAAGAACAATAAAAGGTGACCAGACCTGCTGGTGATACCAACCTAACTCATTAATATTTAGAGTGGAGGGTCAGCCCTTCTACCTACTGTATACATCTTCGGTAACACTTTACTTGGCAGTATCGACATAAGAGTGACATGACACTGTCATGAACACATTACACAGTCATGACACATGAACCCTACCATAATCCTAAACCTAACCCTAATCCTAACCCTAATCCTAATGCTAACTTGTTATGACAAAAAACGAATGTCACTTAAAGGGATATTCCACCATTTGGGGAATTACACTCATTTTCCACCTCCCCTTGGGTTAAATAATTGATTTTTACCTTTCTCCAGTTCATCCAGCAGTTCTCTGAGTCTGGCGATACCACTTTTAGCTCCAGCCTAGTATAGATCATTGAACCAGATTAGACCATTAGCATCTCGCCTGCTAGCATCACGTTTAAAAAGTCAAAGTCAAAGTCTGAAATTACGTTTCTCACTATCCCACGGTGGAGACAAGACATATTTTACCAATTTAGTCCACAGACAAACATAACATTCAAGTAAACAATAAAAAGTAAATAAGAAGGCACATACAATGAAGAAATAAGAGCAGCAAAATTGGGTTGAAATTGTGCAATTGTGCATAGACAGTCAATATAATAGTGCAAAGTCAGGCCAATAAATGGCTGAGGTAGTTCTGTTTGACCTAAGTAAGCAAGTGGCATAGTGGTGCAAGTTATGTAAGAGCAGCAGAAGTGTGTTGTGTTTTCAGGACAAACAGGACAACAACAGGACAACAACAACAAGTTGCAAAGTGTGCAAAGTGTGCAAGTGTACAAGTGGAGTAGTGCAAGTGGAGTAGTGCAAGGCAGCCATTGTGGGTCCAGAGTCCAGGATGTTATGTAGCTGAGGGTGGAGGGGGGAGAGAGTTCAGCATCCTAACAGCCTGGTGTATGAAGCTGTTGGTGAGTCTGGTGGTGCGGGAGCGCAGGCTTCTGTACCTCTTCCCAGAGGGCAGTAGATCAAACAAATTGTGAGCAGGGGTGACTTGCATCACTCACAATTGTGGTCGACTGGCGGGTGAAGTGGGTGGTGTAAATGTCTTTCAGGGAGGGGAGTGAAGCACCAATAATTCTTCCAGCTGTGTTCAGTATGCGCTGCAGGGCTTTCCTGTTGTATTCAGTGCAGCTTCCGCCCCACACAGCGATACAGCTGGAGAGGATGCTCTCAATGCCCACACAGCGATACAGCTGGAGAGGATGCTCTCAATGGTGCCTCGGTAGAATGTGGTCATGATGGCTGGTGGAGCACTTGCTCGCCTGAGTTTCCGCAGGAAGTAGAGGAGGCGCTGAGCTTTCTTCGCCAGTGATGCAGTGTTGGTGGTCCAGGAGAAGTCTTCACTGATGTGCACCCCCAGGAATTTGGTGCTGCTCACTCTCTCCACCACAGCACCGTCGATGGTCAGTGGCAGGTGTTGGGTGTGACCTCTCCGGAAGTCAACAACAATCTCCTTGGTCTTGCTGACGTTCAGCAGGAGGTTGTTGTCCCTGCACCACGTGGTCAGAAGGTCGACCTCCAACCTGTATTGAGTCTTGTCGCCCTTGGTGATCATCAGCAAATTTCACTATGTAATTGTTGCTGTAGGTTGCAGTGCAGTCATGCGTCAGCAGGGTGAAGAGCAGCGGACTGAGCACACAGCCTTGGGGGGCCCCCGTGCTCAGTGTGATGCTGCTTGAGATATTGTTGCCAACACGTACTATTTGAGGCCTCTGACAGAGGAAGTCCAGTAGCCAGTTGCAGAGGTAGGTACTGAGTCCCAGTTTGTCAAGTTTGCAGATGAGTTGTTGTGGTATTATGGTGTTGAATGCAGAACTGAAGTCTATAAACAGCAATCTCACATATGAGTCTCTTTTTTCCAGGTGGGTAAGGGCTGGGTGGAGGGCAGAGCAGATTGCATCCTCTGTGGACCGTTTGGGTCGGTATGCAAACTGGAAGGGGTCCAGGGTGGGGGGGAGAATGGATTTGATGTGTGACATGACAAGCCGCTCAAAGCACTTCATGATGATGGGTATCAGTGTCACAAGGTAGTCATTGAAGCAGGATGGAGCAGTTTTCTTCGCACAGGGTATGATGGTGGCAGCTTTGAAACATGATGGGACGATGGCTTGCTTCAGGGAAGTGTTAAAGATATCTGTGAAGACATCCTTAAGCTCCTCAGCGCAGTCCTTCAGCGCACGACCTGGGATGTTGTCTGCGCCTGTGCCAGCTTCATCCCCAGCTCTGTAGGCTTTGTCTCTGGCCCTCAGCAGCCTGAGGACATCCCCTGTCAGCCATGGCTTCCAGTTAGCCCGAGTGATGATGTCTTTTGTGTGGGTCACATCATCGATGCACTTGGGTGATGTAAGAGGTTACAGTGTCTGTATACTCCTCTATGTCTGTCTGGTTGTTGTAAGTGGCTGCCTGCTTAAAGGAGAATTCCGGTGTGATATTGACCTAAAGTGTATTGAAACATGATACCGAGTGTGAACGTATGTCTCATAGCCCATCTCGGCTTGTCCCCTGCACTCCAAAATCTGGCGCTAGTTAGCCGATGCTACCAACAACTTTTTCAATAGTGGTGCTTCAGCATCGGGCTAGCCATGCAAATAAATCACTGTTTTACACCCATTTACGAGGCTCAATGTATCTCCACACTTCATTGGTAGACTTCCGAGGGGCCCTGACATTTAAAACGAGACATTGAGAACTTTGAAAAAGCACTGGTAGTTTACTTACAAGACGATTTATACAGACAGTATCTTCGAAGTTTAAGCGTTTGCAGCCATCTTGAATTTAGTCACGATAAATTCGAGTAGCGAGTAGAATGAACAGGTATGATAAGGGATCAGATTCCAAAAATAATTCAGTGGAAATGCATGGATTCCCGTTGCTGCTACTGGAAGAAACTGGAATCCATGCATTTCCACTGAATTATTTTTGGAATCTGATCCCTTATCATACCTGTTCATTCTTTTATGTTCATTCTTCACTCGTTGCTCGACTTATCGTGACTAAATTCAAGATGGCTGCAAACGCTTTTAAGTTAGCAGTTAGCCATATCGTCTTACCTTTAACATCGTGGATATAACGTTCAATCCAGTTGCTGTGTATCCTTTTTTTCTTAATTCATTTAGGGGTGCTGACCTGTTCATCTGTCCATGTTTCGATTTCTTGGCATGTCAAGGCTGGTAGATAGGTTACGTTTTTGGACCATCTTGCCATAATTGGGCTAATCACAAACACCGGACAGCTGACAGTTTTTGAGCTATTTGTTTGGACTTCCCCAGATGATTCCCACCCTGAGCATGACGTCATAGAAAGATGGCCGCCGTGTGAATATGGTGAATAGACCCCTCTCTTGCTTGAAATGTAGAATTCTATATAAAAATGTTCTGATCTATAGACCCTTTCTTAATGTAGAGGAAGTAGATTGGGGCCCAAATAGAATGTTCAAGCATTGTTTTTGTTTTTATTGTTGAAAGGGTCTATTGACCCCTCTCTTGCTTGAAATGTAGAATTCTATATAAAAATGTTCTGATCTATTGACCCCTCTCTTGCTTGAAATGTAGAATTCTATATAAAAATGTTCTGATCTATTGACCCCTCTCTTGCTTGAAATGTTCTGATCTATTGACCCCTCTCTTGTTTGAAATGTAGGATTCTATATAAAAATGTTCTGATCTATTGACCCCTCTCTTGCTTGAAATGTTCTGATCTATTGACCCCTCTCTTGCTTGAAATGTAGAATTCTATATAGAAATGTTCTGATCTATTGACCCCTCTCTTGCTTGAAATGTTCTGATCTATTGACCCCTCTCTTGCTTGATATGTTGAATGAATCATTTACCTCCTCCTGCTTACCACCATCTCTACGGCAAACATCTATCTCCTTGAACCTGCTAGTAAAACCCACAGTTAGAACTAAACATGCTATGCGGCTCAGCTGTGGAACCGACTTTCGGATGACATCAAAAAGGCCCCAACTGTAGCCAGTTTTAAATCTAGACTTAAGACCCTAACTGTTCTCAAATGCTTTCTGCTAACTATACCGAGTTACAAATTCTGAATCTGCCTTGATAATTATTCTACCTTGTCTTTTATTACTTTTTTTTGCTTACTAATTATTTTTTATTTTTAAATGATTTTACCTTGTGTTTTATGTTTTCTTTTTATTATGATCTTTACCTTTTAACTATTCTCTGACTATATTGCCCTTCTATGCTTTTATTTGTTATTATTGTTTGGTTTTGTTTATGTAAAGCACATTGAATGACCTCTGTGTATGAAATGCGCTATATAAATAAACTTGACTTGACTTGATATTAAAAAAAAACAAAGACCCACTCCTCTGCAGCTCCTTTAGACCCATTTCGTTGATCAATGTAGATGCTAAGCTATTAGCTAAGGTATTGGCTATGCGTTTAGACTCCATTTTACCTTCATTGATATCTCATGACCAAACAGTATTTATTAAAAATAGACATTCCTTTTTCAATGTTAGACGTCTATTTAACATCATATACTCTCCCCCTTCACGCGGTTCGGAGGCCGTTGTTGCGTTAGACGCGGAGAAGGCCTTCGACCGCATGGAGTTAAATTACCTTTTATACACCCTGAAGAAGTTTGGGTTATATGACAAATTCATCTCCTGGATTAAACTCTTATACCATCTCCCCTCTGCCTCAGTTAGAGCCAACAATACAAATTCAGAATACTTCAATCTTCAACGTGGCACCAGACAGGGCTGCCCGTTATCTCCTTTACTTTTTGCAATTGCTATTGAGCAGGGGCGCAGGAGGCACGGGGGACGTGGGGGATATGTCCCCCGCAGTGCTGAAGAGACGGGCCGCCGTCCCCCTCACTTTTTTTTGATAAGGAAAAAGCCTTAAACCCTAAATAATAACCTATAGGGTTTGCGCTAACTATGTCAAACTCTCCATTAACAGCATCACATCACTAACCACAGCCATATACAGTACTGTAAGAGTGCACAATCTTATATTTACTCTGTTGGATATCTGAAGCCAGTTTGTCTACCAACAACCATCATTAGAGATGCTTTTCGTTTGGAGAGGCATACTGGTAGGCCATCAAAAGCATAACATTTTCGGTTTGGTTTGGGATCTAATTTACTTTTGGACTGTTTGATTATATTGCTAAATGTTGGGACTGATGGGCACTGAACTCTGGGAGATATTTGATGGTTCACTGTTATGTTTCATGCAGTGGAAAAAGTGTCGGGATTTCCACCGCTATTTATTGCGAGACAAGGCAGCCATTCATTGAATAGGGGTTGTGCTGTAATAGAAACCTTTTTGCGTAGCCAAGTAGCCTAAATTGAGTTATTGTTTAATTATGCCTTGAGTCACGCAACAATTGCGTTAAATGTAGCCTCAGCCTCTGGCAATTAGCTCGAAAGGGGCGGCAAGACCATGAGCTTGAGAACGTGTGTTGGAGACCCATGGTAGGAAAACGACTTTATTAATCCAACCAACAATATAATAAAATATTAAGAAGAGGTGTTATTTCATTGACTTAAATCGAAGCAATGTCTTCTAGTGCTGGTGGACTGATGGCAATTGTTGGTATGGTATAGGCAAATATGGGAACCTGCCTTTATTTGTCCGGCTATAAATAGAATCAATCCCGGGCATAATTTGAGGATTTATGGTAGCCTATCTCCTGTTCAACATGACATTAGCTGTTATGTTTATTGAACTCAACTAGCCTACTGATCAACTAGTTTTCACTAGCCTAACTATAAAATAGAAGTATATAGGCCTATCCAAAGTTTTTGTTCTAAGACATTTATTTCAAACATAATTTCAAGACACAAATTGGATACTTCAGTTATCTTGGTGCATAAATCCCAGAGAGTAGGCTACCACACCCCAGAGTGATGGGCCTTTCTTACGCGTTCAGTGTGGGGTATAAACAAGCTGAGAATTTAGCGGTGTCACGTCTGGCTGTCACAGACATGGGGAGCTCTTTGAAGCTTGGGATAATGTGGTACAGTTACTGCAGTAACAGTATTTTATTTTACTTCTTATGTAATTTTTTTTTTTTTTCAATTTTATAAATGCTTTGTTTAAATGCTGTTGGAACAAATAGTAGTTGATTATAAAGGCAACTTTCTGTTGCAATTTTCTGTGTGTTCTGGACTGGTAACTTGTTAAGCCAACATGTTCTAACATTGCATTAATATTAACTGCAGACACATAGTGGAGAGTTGATTTGGTTTATACCAGACAATTTAGGTACTGTAGGCCTAACTAGGCTATTTGATCATGTAGTCTATGTTTGGATCATAGGCATGATGATTCATTCATGGCTTCATAAAATATCAACATCATGTTGCTTTTAGAGTATTCTACCATTGGCCCAAGTAGTGTAAAATAAATCTAAAAAAATTAAATAAAAGTAGAATTGCACATAGCAAGAAGCTGGTCTGAGGGCAGATCTAGCGTTGTGCTCATCTCACAGTTTTGACCATTTTAATCAAAAAATATTTTGAAAACAATCAATGGTATTATCTTAATATTCTGGCAAGTTTAAAATATGATGGTCGAAAGTGGGCCAGAGGTGGCGATCCGATATCGGGAAATCTGATCTCACTATGGTTTGTGTTCACAATTTGGTCCCCCTCACTTTCAAAATATCTCCTGCGCCCCTGCTATTGAGCCTCTCTCTGTAGCTTTACGTTCTCATTCACAGATCTCTGAAATACTCAGGGGTGAAGTTGAGCAAAAGGTTGCTCTGTATGCCGATGACTTGCTTCTTTTCCTTTCTAATCTGAGTTCTTCACTGCCAAATGTATTCTCCACACTTCATGCCTTTGGGGCAGGCTACAAGGTCAACTATGACAAAAGCGAGATCTTTCCTTTGAAAACAGCCGGACGCAACTTTATCTCACAAACAAATATACCATTTAAAGTAGTTTCTGATAAATTCACGTATCTAGGTATTCAAATAACAGATAAGTTTGAAAGGCTCTTCAGAGCAAACTTTGATCCTCTGCTAACTAGAACTAAACAAGATCTAAAACGCTGGTCTTTACTTCCCCTATCTATGGCTGGGCGTGTTAACTCGGTAAAGAGGAATATTCTACCTAAATTATCTTACCTCTTTCAGTTTTTGCCAGTATACCTAACCAAAACTTTCTTCCGTAAATTAGACAGTTTGATTTCCGAATTCCTATGGCAGAATCGGCCTTCAAGACTCCGCAAAGTTTATTTAGAAAGACCAAGGGTTCTTGGTGGCCTTGCTTTACCAAACTTCCAATTTTATTATTGGGCTGCCAATTTACGTATATTTCACTACTGGCTACAAATCCCAAATGCAGAATATACTGCCGCCTGGGTCAATATGGAAGCTACTTCCCGCAAACCATCTTCCCTCCCAGCACTCTTATATTCTCCTAGAACCTCTTCCACAAAAATATACTTGTGAGGACTACTCTCAAAATTTGGAAACAGATTAAACTTCACTTTGCCATTACTCCATCTCTGCTTCATGCCCCTATCAATCAAAATCATTCATTACCACCATCAGTAATGGGCAAGGCATTCTCTGCGTGGGTGCAAGCAGGTATCACCTCTTTCAGATGAAACCTTTGCCTCGTTTCAGCAGCTGACCGGACGATTCTCCTTGGGTAAAAATATTTTTTTTCAATATTTACAGATACGCAGCTTTGTTCAAGCTGAAACCCCTAACTTCCCCATTAAGCCACAAGATGAAAAAAAAAACATATTTCTACAACCAGTTTTCAGAGAGAAAGGTTTCATTTCATACATGTATAGCAAAATCTTTTCTGAATACACAATCATTCCCTTTGTTCCATTAAGACTCTCTGGGAACAAGATGTTGGGGAGGTGTTGGGGGAGGATACGTGGGAGAGAATCTTGTACCGTGGGCATTCTTCATCCTTCTGTGACAAACATGGTTTACTACAATTTAAAATCCTTCATCGCACCCACTGGACTAAAGAGAGACTCTCTAGGATTTATCCCCATATAAGCCCCCTATGTGATCGATGCCAACAGTCTCCCTAATTCATATGTTTTATCTTGTCCAAGTCTTCATAATTTCTGGACTGAAATTTTTAATATTCTTTCAACTGTTTTAAATGTTCCCTGTGATCCTACCCCAGTGACAGTCCTACTTGGAGTGCTACCCCTTACTCTTATGGTGCCAAAATACAAGGCCGATTTTGTAGCATTTGCCACCCTCCTGGCTAGGAGATTGATCTTATTCAAGTGGAAATCCTCTGCTCCTCCTACAGTTTATCAATGGCTGAGGGATCTTTTGTCCTTTTCCAAATAAGAGAAGATGAGAGCTACACTACATGGGTCAACGGTTAAATTCTACAAAATATGGAACCCTTTTCTTGAACATTTGAAATCAATTCAGTTCCCATCTACCGACTTGTAGGCTATACTCTTAGGGGTGTTTAATATCTGTGTTACCAGTAGGCGACTGTTACCTTTGCTATCTTTTTTTTTCTGGCTTTAATCTTGTATTTATATTTTGTTTGTTGTTGTTTTGTTTTCAAGAATGTATTTTGTTTGTGTGTTTTGTTTTTATTATTTATTATTATTGCTTTTTCTGCTATCCATTTAGTTTCTAGTTTAGTATCTGTGTGGTTGTGTATGTGTGTATGTGATTAAATGATGTGCATCATTTAAAGAATAAAGCCTGGGATAGGGGTGTGTGTGCGTGTGTGTGCATGTGTGTGTGTGTGTGTGTGTGTGTGTTGACCTATGACTATAGGTCTGCTCACTGTGTTCTGCTGAAGTGCTCGGCCCCATACTTAAGTCAAGGACATTCACCTGTTTCGTTAGTGTGTGTGTGTGTGTGTGTGTGTGTGTTAGAGATACGGGTGAATCTTTCGGGGTGAAACTCGTGTCTCTCTCTTGATGTACATCATTGAAAGAATAAAGCCTGTTTCCTGATTGACCTTCATCCTGACTGACGTTCCAGATTACTGTAAAACTAGGAAAATTACCATCAGTTATTTTACCATCAGTTATTCAAGTGCTTTGCCGTCGGAATGTGTGAAAAACATGGATGCCACAAAGGTTAAAACATACGCTTACTAATCAACTAATCAACAACTGTATTTGCTTAAAAATAAGCTGTAAGACGCTTGTGAAAGAAGGATATTAGGAAAATTGTAGACCTGAAAGTCCACATGGACTACAAATGAACTATAACATGACAACAGAAGTGACGACGAGCCCTCAACTCCGTAAGCAAAATCTTATCTTCAAAATCAAAAGCAGTTTTCCAACTCTTATTTCCACATGAGGTGACATGAATGCTGATGTTTTCACTGGGAATAAACACACCGTTAAACAGGGCCCAAATGTTTCCTTTGGCAGGAATCTATTACTGAGGGAATTGGGTGCCACTGAGTAATACTCTCTCAAACTGCTCTCTGATTTCCGGTTGAAACTTTCAAAATCAATGCAGATACTTTGAAATGAAAATCAATCTGACTTTAGCTTTATGCTCTACAACAGGGGTCTCCAACCTTTTTTCCAAGCTACTTTGACAAAATGGACATGGTCGAGAGCTTTTATGTTAGTAGTAGCATGGCATGTATTCACATAGCTGATCTCCACCCAAAACCGCTGAATAAGATTTGTATGCTTTTTAAAGGTTACCTTTTCTCTTTGTAGACTGTGAATTTGATTTCATAGGAATTTTAACATGTTTCCCAAGTGACTGGGTTATCAGATTTATGAACGTCTTCCTCAAACCTTTTGGAGAGCTACTTAGAAACAGGTGGGGAGCCACTGGTAGCTCACGAGCTACCTGTTGGAGACCCCTGCTCTACAAAGTATCGACTTTTTTGTCCCCATTAGCTACATTTTGTTTCATGTGCCATCGGAAATGGAATGCACATGCTTGTTTATGATGTTGAAAGGGTCTAAAGGTTGCAGTTCCTGCAAAAGGGAGCTCCGCTTCTCGAGTTCAACAAGTACTGTCGGTACAGGGAAAAAAACTAAAACAATCGGTGTTACTTTGAGTTGCTGCAGCCAACCGCTAATACAGCCCGGCAGCTACAGCGCTACAGTCTAGGGGCATGGTCATGAATTTACTTCTAAATTAATTTACTTAATTGTAATGCGGACATCAGTTGCACATGAATGAAATGTGCTGCATCAGTGTAGTATTTCTCTTTCAATTTACCAAATTGATTCATGCTCTGATATAAAACACAACTTAAGACACAACTTGACCAAATAATTCCAACAAAATAGTTTGAATTAAGTTTCAGTTTAAAGTTATACATGAACACATGCACAGACGCACACACACACACACACACACACACACACACACACTATATTAGATGTGTGAGTCAGGGTTGTGTCAGGGTTGAGCTGCTGCTCTCCTGTAAGCTAAAAGCAGCACTCTAGATGGCCACTAGGGGGTGCAAGTAACACATGACTCAGCAGGGCAAACACGCACACATTCATAACACATTCATAGCAGCTGTCATAAACTGCACATAAAGCATTCATGACTGTTTCATGAGACATGACTCAACATTCATACCAAACCTTTCATGAATGTGGAAGACAGAACGATATGTCAAAATAAAAGTCCAACATTGTATTTGTGTGACCTGGGTACCATTAATTTAATCTCTCCAGCCTTTGTAAATATTTCATGAATATCGTATGAAGTCTACATTAAATGTCACTTTACTATACAAGTTGTGAAGTATTCGTAATCACTGAGTTTAACACTGGGAGGTAAACTAGCCTACATTCAGCTGACCTGTATTTGTGTAACTTGTAACGGTTGGACATTCCCAGTAGCAAAAGATGAGAAATCATCTGCAAAGGTTACATCATAAAACAAATACATTTTTATAAAACAAAAATTATTTGCTTGACCATGTTCTGTCATTTTGGCACTGGAGTATTGACTCAGATGTGACGCGATCAGGTTTGGACCAAAAACGGCAATGCTGCTTTGCGACTTTGGACTTCCACATTCATGAAAGGTATGGTATGAATGTTGAGTCATGTCTCATGAAACAGTCATGAATGCTTTATGTGCAGTTTATGACAGCTGCTATGAATGTGTTATGAACTCACCCGTCAAGTAAAGTGTTACCGAAAGTGCTCAGGGTGAAATAATGCTCAGGATCATGGATGGATCATGGATACTCCGCATGTGTGTGTGTGTGTGTGTGTGTGTGTGTGTGTGTGTGTGTGTTAGTTTGTGTGTATATATGTGTACTTGTGGGTGGGTGGGTGTCCATGCATGTGTGTGTGTGTGTGTGCAGCATGCCATGTGCGCATGTTTGTGTGTTTATTTACTGTGTATGTGTGTGTGTACTGTGTGTACTGTGTGTACTGTGTGTGTGTGTGTTTTGTGTGTGTGTGTGTGTGTGTGTGTGTCTTTGTGTGTGTGTGTACTGTCTATTCCAGAGACACAAATGCTATTGAGTCAGCACACACACACACACACACCCCCTACTCCATCTCCACATCTCTCTCTTTGACCGGAGGGTGTCATAATGATCCTACACTTTCAATTCCGCGCAGTTTTGACCATGTCAGCGAGAGATATTGTGATGAAAACACCTAATTTTTTGCTTTTTAATTTTTAACTAGGTGACGCTATACATGAAATAAGTGGTAATGGGATGAGTTGACATGCCCCCTTAAGACCAACATACAAAAAAGGTGGACCTAGGCCCTACGGTTCTCGAGATATTCACAGAAAACTGTCTCCGGCCACCTACAGGGCAGTTGGTGTATAACATATAACATACATTTAACATACATTAATTTATTGTGTGGCCCCCCATGAACGGAATTCCACGAAACTTGGCGTGCATTCAGAATGTCATAATGATCCTATACTTCCAATGTCGTGCAGTTTTGACTATGTTAGGTCACAGATAACTGCGATTACAACACCTAATTTTTACTTTTTTGTGTTTAACTAGGTGGCGCTATACATGAAATGAGTGGTTATGGAATGGGTTGACATGGCCCCTTGAGATCAACATACAAAAAAAAATGGTCCTCCTAAACCCTGCGGTTCTCGAGATATTCACAGAAAACTGTGTCTGCCCTACCCTCCTTTCGGGGAGTCCAGTCCAGCGGGGGGGCTACAGATCAAAACGAAAAACGATGGTTCCATGCTATCCATCTGGGGTTACATGCCCACCAAGTTTCGTGTACCCCGGTCTTTCAGTGTCCCGGGAATCCTTGACGGAAATTTGGACATGTGAAAAAGAAAAAAAAGAAAAAAAAATCTGACTAAACCTATATGACCGCTGCTTCGCTGCGCGGCGGTCATAAGAATAATAATGATACATTTGATTTAAAGCGCCTTTCATGTCACCCAAGGACACTGTACAATAAGACAAGAGTTTGGTTTGGCATGCATGGCGTAGCGCTTTTCACACATTAATTCTTGTTAGCTGAGCGAAGACGTCTCTCCCTCAGTTTCTGTAGGGTCCTATCTTGGTCA
Source organism: Alosa alosa (assembly GCF_017589495.1). Lineage (NCBI taxonomy): Eukaryota > Metazoa > Chordata > Actinopteri > Clupeiformes > Clupeidae > Alosa > Alosa alosa. The sequence goes on from NC_063195.1 coordinate 15,825,451, forward strand.
TATGCTCTACCATGGTAGAGGCTTGTTCTCCATTGGTCACGACTCCGTGACAGAGTTGTCCAGCCCTCCAGCTCTCAAAGTCTTTATCACGTCTTTGAAACACAGTGTAGGTCTGTCCGTGTGCCGAGTTCCCTCCTCCAATACTCCATGTATTACTGAGTGGGGAATGCGAGATCGTGGCATCCTGTTGACATGGCCTGCCCATCTCAGACGACTGAATTTCAGCCTTGAAGACAGGGGTTCAGGATTTGTATGTACTTGTTTCCATCTATACACATGATTCGCTCTCTGTGAATGAATCAACATACCCATAAAACACACAGTTAAATGTAAATAAACCAAAGAGTACATGAAATACTGGTCCAGAAATATGACAAATAACAGAGGGAAGAAAACAAAGACTGATACCGAGGCCAGAATGGAGGATAGGAAGACTGATACAGAGGCCAGAATGGAGGAGAGGAAGACTGATACAGATGCCAGAGTGGAGGAGAGGAAGACTGATACAGAGGCCAGAGTGGAGGAGAGAGGAAGGAAGACTGATACAGATGTCAGAGTGGAGGAGTAGAGGAGAGGAAGACTGATACAGATGTCAGAGTGGAGGAGTAGAGGAGAGGAAGACTGATACAGATGTCAGAGTGGAGGAGTAGAGGAGAGGAAGACTGATACAGATGCCAGAGTGGAGGAGAGGAAGACTGATACAGAGGCCAGAGTGGAGGAGTAGAGGAGAGGAAGACTGATACAGATGTCAGAGTGGAGGAGTAGAGGAGAGGAAGACTGATACAGATGTCAGAGTGGAGGAGTAGAGGAGAGGAAGACTGATACAGATGTCAGAGTGGAGGAGTAGAGGAGAGGAAGACTGATACAGATGTCAGAGTGGGAGGAGTAGAGGAGAGGAAGACTGATACAGATGCCAGAGTGGAGGAGTAGAGGAGAGGAAGACTGATACAGATGCCAGAGTGGAGGAGTAGAGGAGAGGAAGACTGATACAGATGCCAGAGTGGAGGAGAGGAAGACTGATACAGATGCCAGAGTGGAGGAGTAGAGGAGAGGAAGACTGATACAGATGCCAGAGTGGAGGAGTAGAGGAGAGGAAGACTGATACAGATGCCAGAGTGGAGGAGTAGAGGAGAGGAAGACTGATACAGATGCCAGAGTGGAGGAGTAGAGGAGAGGAAGACTGATACAGATGCCAGAGTGGAGGAGTAGAGGAGAGGAAGACTGATACAGATGCCAGAGTGGAGGAGTAGAGGAGAGGAAGACTGATACAGATGCCAGAGTGGAGGAGTAGAGGAGAGGAAGACTGATACAGATGCCAGAGTGGAGGAGTAGAGGAGAGGAAGACTGATACAGATGCCAGAGTGGAGGAGTAGAGGAGAGGAAGACTGATACAGATGCCAGAGTGGAGGAGTAGAGGAGAGGAAGACTGATACAGATGTCAGAGTGGAGGAGTAGAGGAGAGGAAGACTGATACAGATGCCAGAGTGGAGGAGTAGAGGAGAGGAAGACTGATACAGATGTCAGAGTGGAGGAGTGGAGGAGAGGAAGACAGTTCGTCATTTGTCCTCTTGTCCTCCCAGGTCTTCCCAAGAATAAACTGCAGGTTTCTTGTGCGGAAAAGCACTGATTCTACTCTCTTGGGCGCAATGTATAGGCCAGGTTTCAGATCCATATACTAGTTCAGACATCCCAAGTCTCCCGGAAAGTTCCGGGAGTCTGCCGCATATTGATAGCGGCTCCCTGATGCCCGCATATTAGATCAAATCTCCCGGAACCTAGAGCGAGCGAGCGAGCAAAAGAGCACGCAAGAGACCGACACTTCAAAGTCGCATGTGAGTGTAGCGCGCACACGACGGAGAGGGAGAGAGAGGGGTGGTGCGTGTGCCTGTTCAAGACAGAGAGCATCCTGATTGGCCTGTTTCACTAAATCAACCAGTTTTCAGTGTAAGCGGGCTTTTATCTCTTTTCTCCCGAACTATAATAAACAGGAACGTCATGGCAGAGGCAGGGCGCCCCCCAAAAAGGTCACATCGGTCTACACAAAAGTGCACCCTTGTCTCATAAGAATAAAACATAATGATAGTTTTGCATGTTGCACTGTTTGTAACAGTGACTTTAGCATTGCATGGCAAGGATTGAAAAAGACATATTGAGGTGAGTGACATGAAGTTGAGGTGAGTGACATGAAGTGTCATTTCATGTGCATGTTATTCAGGCCTATACTAGATGGCTATTTGCCAAGGCTACATAAAAAAGACCAAATTACCAAAATCGAAATACTTTATTATCACAATTTCTATCTATAGGCCTTCCTTATTTGGTGTACTGACTAGAGACAGTTAATTAACAAACATTGGCTATTCATCATGTATTTCGGTGGCTTTTTGCAGGTTGGGATGTCTGTGTAGGAGTATACTCACACATGCTTCGTACTCTCTAACTTTAGTTCGCACAGATGTTTATTTTTCCAGACTCATTTGGTTAGACGACCAAAAGTAGAGGCTGCTTTTCCTAGTGTGGGTCTAGTGTGGTGTTACGCGTCATGGTGGATCTCAGATAGGTATACTTTTCCATCTTTTTTATTTATTGTGAATGTGTGAGTCAGCGGCCTGTGACATGGTGACAGTTTTCTTCAGGCTGATAGTAAGCCCGAACTGGTCACATGATTCAGCAAAGCTGATCCGGAGATGATGCACAGAGAGCAGCATCATCAGCATAGAGTCGTACTCGGATAACAAACTGCTGTGTTTTAGTTGTCGCCTTGAACACAGTCATAAGAGCAAAAAGCAACATACAGGGACAGTACGCAGACAAGAGTAGCATAGACATAAAAGCAATATGTGTAGACTGTACACTTAGTACTTGTACGCAAACAAACAAAAGATGTACGACTCACCCTGACTCCCAGTCTCTCTGTGAATGTCTTCAAAAAGTGGGAGGTGTACTGTTTCACTGTCGTCCAGGATGGCCTACCAACAACACCAGACCCTTTCTCATATCTTGACATGAAGAGTGGGTCTAGAGAGTTTGAGTTGACATGACATCCAGGGGCATAACCAGCAGTGAAATTAAATTTCAAATGGTGCAATAAGCACTTTTGCTTCAGAGGTGCAGCAAACACATTTCGGAAGTGCAACAAGCAACTTTTTCAGCAACTTTTGCATGAAAGCTGAAAAAAAAAAAAATCTGTCAGTTCATCCTAAATGAATTGCTTGATGGTGTTTTAAGCCCCCACCATTGACTTCAAGGCAGTGCTGCGACCGTTGACTTCAAGGCACCTAACCTTGACCCTAGCCCTAATTCCTAACCCTAATTCCTAGTGCCTTCCATGCAGCACTGACTAGAAGACGACATTGGGGGCTTAAAGCACCAAAGTAACAAATAAATTAGTTGTATGTCAATTTAATGGACATTAAAGTTAAAATTGTAGATTATCTTGATAAAGCTGGATTCCTTTGTATGGTTTGTCATGGCTGGTTTGAGAGACACAGATGGCAGGGCTGATATTTGCTGACTTGGCAGAGTGACCACTATTTTGCACAACCCGCACCGACGCAATCTCGAACGGAGAAAAAATCCCCCTCTGACAGGGGAGCAGGCATATACATGCATAAGTCAAACTTGACAATGAGAAAAGAGAATTTCTGTTCCCTAACCCAGACCACAATTGATGTCAATCTCAACCCGGCTCACAAACACGCACGATCAACATCCCCCACCCCCCTAAGCACGGCCCCAGGTGTACACACACACACACTTTGTTGAAATATGAACTCTAAAATGAGTCCTACAATTCTAGAGCTCTGCTTCAAATATTCTTGTATTCTGGTTTGTGATTTGACCAGGTCTTCTTTATGGAATTTCATTACATTTCAGTAGCCTTGACAACTCTCCATATATACAGTATATATCCAGTATATATATATAAAGTATGTGTCTTTCCCACTAGCTATGCATACACTTCCACTAGCAGTCCTGTGGTTAGCAACGCCTTTCTTGTGGGCTAGAACACAGTGTGAGAATGCTTTAACAGTACAACATTCTCAAAAGAAAGGTTAATGTCATCAAGCCTTTTCTCAGTGACAGTGGTTGTGGGGGCTGTTGACCGTGCATGTTTGTGAGCTGGGTTGAGATTGACATCAATTGTTGTCTGGGTTAGGGAACAGAAATTCTCTTTCCTTATCAATAAGTTTGACCTATGCATGTATAGGCCTGCTCGCCTGTCAGAGGGGGATTTTTTTTCTCCGTTTGAGATTGCGTCGGTACTAATTACTCCAGCTGTGTGGTTATGTATACATACAATATAGTTGGAGTAATTATGTTATGTTAGGTGCCTTGCTCAAGGGAGATCTGACAGACCAACAGAAAACACCCAGTCACGCACACACACACAAATACACACTAAATCAATCACACATCACACACACACAAACACACACCCTGTCAATCACACATCACACACAATCACGGCCACATTCACAAGAGAAGGAAGAAGACACATTTTACACCATAGTTGCAACCTTTTATATGTGTGTGTGTGTGTGTGTGTGTGTGTGTATGTGTGTGTAGTGAAGGTGTTAATGGCAAGTCACTGAGACACTGGCTGTTTTGACTGTTTTTCTCTGTTTTTCTGTTGACTTGATTGTTTTGGATGAGCAGGATCTCTCTCTATCTCTCTCTCTCTCTTTCTCTCTCACACACACACACACAAACACACACACACACACACACACACAGAGAGAGAGAGAGGCAGCTGCAGCGTCAGTATCTCATGTTTGGGTCCAAGTGGCCACGCCGTCACGGCTGCCCCATATAAGGCCTAATCAAAATGGCAAATTCCTACACGATGAGGATTAGGATGACATTATGCCCCTCGCCAAAAGAAGCGATGCGGTGGAGTACCTGTTCATATGAGCGTTCACCACCCATCTACCACCCACGCCACAAAACACATGTCTGCTCAAGCTCTGGGCAAAATCCCCCAACACTGATAACATTAGACAGCATTACATTACACCGCATCACAGGTGCTTGATGCCTGAAGTCATAGCCACCTGTGAATCATATTCCAATGTGTGTGTGTGTGTTTGTGTTTGTGCGCGTGTGTGCATTTGTGCGTGCCTCCTCACTGAAATCAAGATTTGCAGGCCGAAGCATGAGGGTCAGTTATACATGAAAACACAGACATTTTTAAGCGACTGCAGAGTGTGCATTGTTCTTGTAATCAATGCTATTACAACCCCAAAACAAAAAAAGTTGGGACATTGTGTAAAATGCAAATAAAAACAGAATGTGATAATATACATCTTTAATCTCGTAAACCCATATTTAGCTGCAAAAAGGACGTAGACAACATATAAAATATTTCATGGAAAATATATGTTCATTTTTAATTTGATGGCAGCAACATGTTTCAAAAAAGTTGGGATATATTTGGGGTATATTTGCCACTGTGTGGCTTCACCTCTTCTTTTAACAAAATTATGTAAATGTTTAGGAACTGAGGAGACCAGAGTTTTGAGAAATAAATGTTGTCCCATTCCTGCCTGATATAGGATTTCAGTTGCTCAACAGTGGGATATTCTTAATCATGTCTGTCATTCCATGATGCACCTAATTTGATAGGTCTGGTCTGCAGATAGGTCATTTTAGCCCCTGAACTCTTCCTCTATGGAGAAATACTGTTTAAATATGTGCAGAATTCATTTGGGCAGTTTTCCTGACATATTCAAGGTCTTCCCTGGATAAGACATTGCCTGGATGGCAGTATATGTTGCTCAAAACCTGTATACACCATTCAGAATTGATTGTGCTTTGCCAAATGTGCAAGATGACCATGCTGTAGGCACTAATGAACCTCCATATCGTCATAAATGTTGAGTTTTGACTTGAGCACTAAAACAAGTTGGTTAGGTTGGATACTTGGATAGGCCCTCTCCTCTTTAGCCCAGATGAGTCCATAATTACCACAACGAATTGCACATTTTAATTGTTCTAACCACAGGACCTTTTTCCACTTTACCTCAGTCCATTTTAAACAAGCTCAGGTCCAGATTAGACAGGTGGTATTTCTGTATCATGTCTAAATACAACTTTGGCTGTTGCATGGTAAGGTTTACACTAGCATTTCTTATTTTGTCATGGAATAGTCAAATGTGTTATTTTAAACATTTTATGTGTTGTCTGTGTCTATTTTGCAGCTAAATATGAGTTTACGAGATTTGACGATCGGACCATTCATGACCATACCATACATGAACATACCACAAACTTATGTAATTAGAATGTTCACAAACATTCCACACTATGATGCAACAATCACCCGCAGGGATTTTTGAAACTATAGAATGTTCGCATAATTCTAAAAGAAGCCAGGAAAAGAATGAACTTCTCAACAGCTTAAACACTGTCCTCACAGTCACAACACTTCAGCTGAGTCAGGCTAAGCCCCTATCAGCCATTAGATTCATCCACGCCACATTCAACTCACTGTGACCGCAGGGACCTCCATGCTGCCTGACTCTGTTTTCAAGAGGTCTAGTCTGTTGTTGATCTGTGGGCTGATTTCCAGACATCTGTGTGGAGAATCTGCTGACGTGTCCTTCCTGAGCTCTAGTGACGTATGCCTAGCCTGGCCCTTACCGAAAATAACTGCACTACTTCATGTGTCAAAACTATTTCAAGTGGCAAAATATTGCATTTCCTGCATAATAAGTAAGGGATAATGTATAGAACGCCGGTCATTATGGGGAAAATAAGTCCCGACAGGGCGAACCGGACCCCGACGCGCCAGCGGAGGGGTCTTGTTTCGCCCTGAAGGGACTTATTTTCCCATGATGACCGGGCGTTCTATACATTATCCCGCTTTATTATACGGCTACTGCCAAAACGAAAAAAAATAAACTCCATGATATGTCTCTTTACACTTATTTGTAACCGTTTCGCCGTGGCTTTTGCTAAGAAACAAATAGTTCGCAACACACGCTGAACTTGAATCAAACATTCTTTAGAACACAGCTGATCAACCGTCTGCTTTCACTTTTGAATGAAGTTCCAAGCACAAACTCCGTTGCCATTGACAGCAGTCATTCTTGTTTTCAGAGGTCCTTTCCCAAGAAATAATGACCGCTAGAACTTTCGGAAATCCCATTCAAGTCAATGGAGCATTCTACTTGCATTGTGAAGAGCCGTATAATAACTGCAAATAATTCCTGAAAATAGTCTATGGGCTGACTTACAGGCATATATGTGGAGAATCTGCTGACGTATTCTTCCTGAGCTCTAGTGACTGACGGCCTAGCCTGCCCCTTACAGAAAATAACTGCAATACTTCAAGTGTCAAAACTGCAGTTCTGCAATTTGGAGGAATTATTTGCAGTTATTAGGAAATGCAATATTTTGGAAATATTTGAAGTATTTGAAAATATTATTGTACTGCATTATAACTGCACTGTAGTTATTTTTCATGTCATCATGACCCAAAGCCCATGAACATCATATTGAGTGTTTAAGTTGTGTTTGTCTATGCCTGAGTCTCTGTGAAGCGCTTTCAGCGGCCATGTGCTAGAAAATGTAATACACAAATAAAATACTTACCTACTTCCTTCTTTACTTACTATTCTTTATTTAAGGGGCAGCCGTGGCCTACTGGTTAGCGCTTTGGACTTGTAACTGGAGGGTTGCTGGTTTGAACCCCGACCAGTAGGCACGGCTGAGGTGCCCTTGAGCAAGGCACCTAACCCCTCACTGCTCCCCGAGCGCCGCTGTTGATGCAGGCAGCTCACTGCGCCTATTAGTGTGTGATTAGTGTGTGTTTCACCTCACTGTGTGTTCACTGTGTGCTGAGTGTGTTTCACTAATTCACGGATTGGGATAAATGCAGAGACGAAATTTCCCTCACAGGATCAAAAGAGTATATATACTTATACTTATATACTTATACTGTTTGTTTACTCTGAACATGGCTACCTCACAAGCAGGCAAGCTAGCTAGCTAGCATTCTGAGCTGAGGTCAATGCTCAGAATGCTTGGTAGCAGGCAAGATTCTCCCTCATCAAGTCACACAGTATAGAGTCCATGCAATATGATGCATACTGCAATACTGGCTGAGGATCAGGGGCCGTATTCACAAAGAATTTTAAGGCTAAAAGTAGCTCCTAATTGGCGCCCATTATTTTTAGGAGCAATTCCTAAAAATAATGGGCGTGTCACTCCTAACTTTAGGACTCCTAATTTTTTTCACTAAAAGTAATTCACAAAGCATTTTAGACCTAAAAGTAGCACCTAAGTCTGGGACAGCTTAAAAGAAGTCAAGAGGACTCCTAACTCACTAAGACCTATTCACAAACCCTTTTTTATGCATTTCACGCCGCAATGTTTTGAAATGCATTATCGCGGCTACAGGAGCTTCAATGTGAGGGAACAATTTTGCATTGTAGGCAAAAAAGGGATGCAATAACGCCACCAACAACAAGCAAAACTACTCATTGTGAACATGTAAATTAAATGTAACGTTTCATTGTGAATCAAATTAAAATGTTCTCCTCTTTGCAAACGTGGGCATAGGCTATGGTGACAGGTTAATTTAATAATGTTGCAAAGATACTGCATCAATCCGCATGTTTCATTAGGCTACTAGGCTATTTGTTTTGCCTTACTCTTTATTTATTTAGGCTAGGCCTTTTTATTCAGTTCAGTTTATTCATCATCTTCCGTCCTTCGCACAACCTGTGTAGCGCACGCATTCTCAGACCTGTCACCTGTCACTCATCATCGCAAGGGAGGTGTTTGGAATCATTCCCGCGTTACAATCGTCAGCCAATCAAGGTGGTCACTTCAGTCAAGCTCGTGCATGAGTAATGACGTCATCCATAGCAAAAATGCAGAATATCTGTTTGATTACGCAGGGATGTGTGTGTGTGTGTGTGTGTGTGTCTGTGGGGGTGGAAAATCACTGTGCTCCGGCGTCCACGTCTCAGCTACACTGACTATAAACAAGATCATATGAGATAATCTAAAATCATGAGGGGAAGAAGCTTAAAAGTTTCCACAATACCAATACTTATCTATCTATTTTTTCTTTAGTTATTTAGTTTTTACTCTTTCTTTATTAGGGTGCTGAGCTCCTGTGATGTGGTTTGTGTCCAGTCTGGGGACGGAAGAGAGGGGCAACAGAAGCTTCACTCTCAGTCTCTGGGCTGCAGAGAGGGGCAACAGAAGCTTCACTCTCAGTCTGACGGTAGCAGAGACGGGCAACAGAAGCTTCACTCTCAGTCTGACGGTAGCAGAGACGGGCAACAGAAGCTTCACTCTCAGTCTGACGGTAGCAGAGACGGGCAACAGAAGCTTCACTCTCAGTCTGACGGTAGCAGAGACGGGCAACAGAAGCTTCACTCTCAGTCTGACGGTAGCAGAGAGGGGCAACAGACGCTTCACCATCAGTCTGACGGTAGCCACACCTGCAGTGTGTTTTCAGATGTTGTGGTTTCTGCCAAAGGTCTTTGGGTTCGGTGCTTTCCAATTGGTTGTGTACTCTCACAAACACTCTCTCTCTCTCTCTCTCTCTCTCTTGCTCTCCATCTCTCTCACTCTCGATTTCCCTCTCTCTTGCTTTCTGTCTCTCTCACTTTCGATCTCCCTCTCTATCTCTCTCTCTCACTTGCAATGTCCCTCTTTCTCTCTCTCTCACTCTCTCCCTGTTTGTCGTCCTCTCTCTCTCTCCCTCTCTCGATCTACCTCTCTCTTGCTTTCTGTCTCTCTCACAAACACTCTCTCTCTCTCTCTGTCTCTCTCTTGGTCTCCATCTCTCTCACAAACACTCTCTCTCTCTCTCTCTCTCTCTCTGTCTCTCTTGGTCTCTCTTCTCTCTCTCTCTCTCTCTCTCTCTGTCTCTCTTGGTCTCTCTTCTCTATAAGAAGCTTTTGTGGGATGCTGATTGTAAAGAGTGAAAGAAGTGCATGAAACTGAGGGAGAGAGAGAAAGAAAGAGAGTTTAAGAGAGGGTGACAGAGAGGGAGAGAGAGAAAGAAAGAGAGTTTAAGAGAGGGTGACAGAGAGGGAGAGAGAGAGAGGTAGAGAGAGAGAGGGAGAGAGAGAGGACGACAAACAGGGAGAGAGAGAGGTAGATCGAGAGAGGGAGAGAGAGAGAGGACGACAAACAGGGAGAGAGTGAGAGAGATCGAGAGAGGGAGAGAGAGAGAGGACGACAAACAGGGAGAGAGAGAGGTAGATCGAGAGAGGGAGAGAGAGAGAGGACGACAAACAGGGAGAGAGAGAGGTAGATCGAGAGAGGGAGAGAGAGAGAGAGGACGACAAACAGGGAGAGAGTGAGAGAGAGAGAAAGAGGGACATTGCAAGTGAGAGAGAGAGAGAGAGATAGAGAGGGAGATCGAAAGTGAGAGAGACAGAAAGCAAGAGAGAGGGAAATCGAGAGTGAGAGAGATGGAGAGCAAGAGAGAGAGAGAGAGCGATGATGAGAAAGGTAGATAGAGATCGAGAGAGAATGAGAGGGAGGGGGAGAGAAAGAGTGAGAAACCCTTGAAGAAACCAACAAAACACACACACACACACACATTGCATGCATGCACACACACACCCACACACATACAAATTTGAATCTGATTGCATGACCATGAGACACCTGATCTGTCTTCTGTATACATGATGGTCTATGTATTTAGGCGTAAATTGAATTGACAGAGAGGATAAGACAAACGGGGAGATTGAGAGCAAGATAGTGAGAGAGAGAGAGAGAGAGAGGATGTGAGAGATCTAGAGCAAGCACGAGAGAGAGGGGGAGATTAAAAGGGAGATATAGAGATAGGATGAGAGAGAGGGGAGATCGAGAGATACAGAGAAAATAACAGACAAAGCTAACAAGATGAGATAAAAGAGTAATAGAGAGAGGAGAGATGGAGAACAAAAACAAGAGAACCAGAGCAAGATAGATAGATAGATAGAGAGAGAGAGAGAGAGAGAGAGAGAGAGAGAGAGAGACACACACACACACAGAAAGGGGAGGGGACGATCATCTGCGCAGCACTTGAACTGTGTCAATAAAGCGTCCAAAGTTGACATGTACTGAGGGAGAATTGACACAGAGATGGAGGGCAGAATAGAATTACATAGAGAGAGAGCGAGAGAGAGAGAGAGAGAGAGAGAGAGAGAGAGAGAGAGAGAGAGAGAACAAGAGCAAGAGAGAGACAGCACAAGAGAGAGGAATGATAAGAAAATATAGGGAAAGAGATAGAATGAGAGAGCGAGAGAGAGAGAGAGAGAGAGAGCGAGAGAGAGAGAGAGAGAGCGAGAGAGAGAGATGAGTATGCTGAGGTGATGCACGGAAATGGTGTGTTTGTGGTGACAACAGGAAAAAGGGGGAAGAGGTGCTATGCTAGTGTCCTGACAGAAAAACATCACTGTGTCTGTGTGTGTGTGTGCGTGCGTGCGTGCGTGCGTGCGTGCGTGTGTGTGTGTGTGTGTGTGTGTGTGTGTGTGTGTGTCTGTGTGTCTGTGTGTGTATGTGTAAATTACAAACTACGGAGATGTTTTTTAAAAATCAGATAAGCACCAATGCTCTTCTCTGCTATTTATTTTTTTTCAATGCATTACATAAACATTAACCCTGAATGTCAGGTAACATTGCATATCTAATATATATATATACACATATATGGTTCATTTATTTGCATAAAGAAAAAAAATGCTCAATTAAGGCACATGAGAAATTGTCAGGAGTATTACATAGAGAAAAAAAAAATATGTATATATATATTCAACAAAAACACATGACATAAATTATATATGAATGAAATACAACAACCTTAGGCTCAATTCATACACCTTAAATTCCCCAACATATTTCAAAGACCAAAGGTCAAAAGCTGAAGGTTAAACATCATTCCTCATCTCAAGCAGCTTTCCATTGGTTGAGTCTATTTTGGAGCGTCCGAACGGACACCAGGGGGAGAAAAGAAACACACACCACAGCGGAGGAGGTTCTTTTAATCGTTCTTTAGACCCTCCGTCTGATTTACGTCCCAATAACGTCCGGTTCCCCTGCCCGGTGGGCGCTCGGAGCATCCGAAACTAGACACGACCTAAACTCAGCTTTCCATAACATCTTTCCATAACATCTCATTCATCAATCATTTAATAAACAACCATTAATCAAGAAATGGAAAAAAAAGATGCGCAATGCATGGCAATGTGTGTCATGTGTGTCATTGCATGGATAGGGTAGAGATTTGTAATATGCATTGGTATGCACTTGCACAGAATCTCTTCTGTATGACGAAGGCCAGTCTTTGTTAGAGCCAACCGTACAAATTCAGAAACCACAGTCCAACATGGTGATGAACAAATGTATGATTGATATCCATTGACGACCCATTGTGTGTACTTATGGGCCTTGAGCTTAACTGATCAACAATGCATGGTATATAGTTACCAGATAAGCAAATACAGAACTAGTCAATATTATGCAACCTAAGCTTGTTTATGAGAACTACATCTTGTAACGACGCACACATTTAATCTAGGCATTTGGTTAGATATTATAAAGCATGTCCTAAACAGAAGGACATAATGACAAATGGTATACATGTGATGCCAGTTGATTCCCAAAGATCTGGGAGTGTCATGTTACCATTAAAGTAGTTGTATTAGTGACGAATTTTATAACAAATGCCTTAAAAGAAGAACATTTCGTATGCAATTTTTTTGGTTCATCAGTGGGAGGAAACCTCATTCACTTACATTATGAGATTAAATAAAAATCAAACCACTTTTCTGATGGGCGAAAGTTCTGTGCAAACGTGATTGACACATCACAAGGTGCATATTTATCTTTCTTCAATCATCTGGTAATTTCACACCAAAAATATGGACTCAGATTATGACATTTATGAGTTAAAAGGTTAGGCGTATGAAGCAGGATCCAAGCATTATCCTAAACATACTTCTTATATATATTCATAAATACACATAGGTTTGTGGTATTGGGGTAAAAACACCTAATATTAAAACACATGATATATAATATTTACAAGTACATATAATTCTTTATTATATAATCTATTTGAGGACACTGTCATAAAGAACACTCAATATAAAGTTGGACACAGTGCTGGACTATCCTGATTTTGTCAAGGTATCATTCAGAAATATGAGCCACACACAGACTGAAAAACAAATTGTGAAACTCCGCCTGACACAATCTGCTCTGATGAAATCCCTGAGAGTGAAAATGTTAAATAAATAAGTTAAACTTGTTGTGTGTCATCATGGAGGTTTCGCTTCCCCTAAGTAGACCACAGCTGATGTCAAACTCCTTGTGAGTCACTTCTTTCTCTCAAATCTCTCGAATCTCTCGATTATTATTATTATTATTATTATTATTATTATTATTATTATTGCTGTTACATTGTGTGACCTGCCATGCCATAA
>NC_063195.1:15843892-15848892 GCF_017589495.1 Alosa alosa
GTCTAGACTTGTCTAGAATGCAGAGGATTCCATAAACGGAATGTAGAGGATTCCATACACTGAATGTAGAGTGTAGAGGATTCCATACACTAGACAGAATGTAGAAGATTCTATACTACACAAATCCATGCATTAGATAGATTATAGATTAGATTGCGACCAGGTAAGGTTTGGAAAGGAGTCTAGAGAAATGTTTTAGACAGAGAGAAAGATAGAGTGTGTGTGTGTGTGTGTGTGTGTGTGTGTGTGACGGGGAGAGAGATAGCGAGGATATGCAGTGTAGTGTTAATTTTGTCACCTATTTTTAATTTAGTCTTAGTCTTAGTCTTGTGACGAAATGTCCTTTTTAGTCTTTGTCATATTTAGTCATTCAAATATCATTTTTGTTAGTCAAGTTTTAGTTGACTAAAAGTCTCATTCATTTTAGTCTAGTTTTAGTCAAAAGAAAACTAAAAGTATCTTAGTCTTAGTCAGTTTTAGTCAACACATTTTAGTCTTTTTTTATAACAAATTATTTCTGATTACCATTTGAGTCAAATAGTGTTTCACACATCTCAATTTTCCAACAATATTGTGTGTCCACAGGGCTACTCTGCCTGTTATAATTACTCATTCTGATTTTTGTCAGTCAGTATGTTTACATGCACAGGTAAGTCGAGCTACAGTTATAGCTCGGCTGGGATTTGACCATAGACAGTAAAAGATTTGACTGGACCACTGTCATATTCAGAGACCAGTGTTTCTCAAAGTGTGGTCCGGGGGGATCACTGGTGGTCCTAAGCTATCCCAAGTGATCTGCGAGCAGACGTGGTAAAATATAATATAGATGAGTTGTTTGCAATATTGAACCAACTTGTATGTAAAAACAGTTCTGCAACTAAGATATGCCAGTTTAAATCATACAGTATGAATCCACACAATAAGCAAAGTACAAAGACAATAAGCAAGGTGGTTCAGTAGGTTTTTAATTATAGGGTTAGGTCTAATCTTTTTTTTTTAGATAGGGGTCCTGGTCCTGAAACTGAAAAAGGTTTGAGAAACACTGTCATAGGCCAAAGTATTAATGTTTTACTCCTCTAGCTAGATATTTATATGTGCCCAAACACCACACATTCCCCAAACAGACTCTCCGCCTTAGCCATAGCTAACTTGCTAGCTTAACTTTCCATATTAGCTTACTTGCTAGCAAACTTTGCATCATCAGTCTAACTAGTTAAATAGTTGACATTACATGATGAACATTTTCAGATGGACATTCTGGGGATGTTAATTTGTATGAGAGAAGCTTCAACTTCTGGGTATGTAGCATTATGGCATAAAGCTTAGGTAGTTAGCTTGCTAACTCTGGCAGAAATCTCCAGTGTTCTTGTTCCATGTAGTTTTGTGTTGCAGCCACAGGGTTGCAGCAACAGCACGTAGACTAGCCTACAGGAAAGCTGCGATGAACTCATTCGAATATTTTGAAAACGTAACAGCTAGATATTCTGTCTTCTCATTTTGTAGACCTAAAATGAAAGAGATTTTATCTTAGTTTTTATTTCATGCAAAACATTTTAGTCTAGTCTTTTTCGCCAACAATAATGCATCTTAAGATAGTCTTAGTCAGTGTTTCAGGACATTACCGCCGCCTTGTCATCGCCTCGCCTTAGTCATGAAAAAAATGGTTGTTGATCTAACATATTTCCTCCTGCCTCATCTGATCTAAATTAACACTAATGCAGTGTGTGCACAAAGAGAGAGGGGTGAGAAACTTCTCACAAAAAACTCATAGCAGAACACAAAAAACTCATAGCAGAATCTGGACAGGCCTTAGCCTACTGCAATACTGGAACACTGTGGGTCCTCGTTTAAAAGCAGTGGGCCTGGGAGTCTGAGCCCTGTGTGTGTGTGTGTGTGTGTGCAGAGACAGATCCTGACCAAATACAGACTTAGTGACCACAGTCTAGCCATATTAAAAGGCAGACTGAGAAAATCCTGGTTGCCAAGAGAGCAAAAATATGTGGTCACTGCATTACAGGTGAGGTTGAGACTGAGGTGCACTTTCTTCTTGACTGTGAGAAATGTAAAACTATATGTTTGATACAAGGCAAGGAACAGTGGTCAAATAATTTTTACCTATCCATATAAGTACACAGACAAACACCATACCTGCACATGCATGTGTGTGTGTGTGTGTGTGTGTGTGTGTGTGTGTGTGTGTGTGTGTGTGTGTGTGTGTGTGTATTCCTCAGCTCAGGGTGCACATGCGGTGCGGTTAACGGTTGAGATTGCAGAGACAGACAGTGAGTGGGTGAGAGAATGACAGAGAAAGAGAGAGAGAAAGAGAATGAGAAAAAGAGTGACAAAGAGACAGAAACACAGAGAGAGAAAAAACCACAGTGGCAAATCTGAGGGCCTGGTTATCACACCAGAGGTTTGTGTGTGTGTGTGTGTGTGTGTGTGTGTGTGTGTGTGTGTGTGTGTGTGTGTGTGTGTGTGTGTGTATGTACACTTGCATGTGATACACACACCTGATACACATGGCAATTTTCCATGCAATCTATGGACTGCTGTTCATGCACACTCTCTCAGCAAAATTTACAATAAACAGATTGTACTAACCATAAATTAATAATCAGAGAAATTAATAATCAGATTATTAGTATTAATAATAATAATAATAATAATAATAATAATAATAATAATAGTAGTAGTAGTAGTAGTAGTAGTGGTAGTAGTAGTAGTAGTCATAACAATAATAAGGCAATTAGTCACTTTGGATAAGTTTCAACCAAATTAATAACTAAAAAGAAAAAAAGATTATGATACGTAATGTTACGATTCCCACACAATTGCTATGTCATTCTTGTTCCTACTAGAGCTTATTCATTGGTTATTCACACTTCATAGTCATACACATATGGAGCCTTACTCACACTCTCTCACACACTCACACAATCACACACACACACACACACACACAGAGAGTCATTTTTTATAGATATCCTTGACAAGTCAAAGGACATCTATGACAAGAAACTCCCACCACAAAGTAGAAAATTCCATTTCAAAGTAGAAGGAACAACCCCACAATCACACACCTACACAAACACACACGCAGGCACGCACACACACACACAGACACACACATACGGCAACTGCATGCTCACATGCTAGATCATTTCAAAACTTTTGACTGTTCAAAGGTTTTGACTGCAACCCCGATATAAAACACAGATGCATCCAGACACACACACACACACACAACACACACACACACACACACACACACACACAACCACAAACACCACACACACACAAACGCATAGACACATACCACAAACACACACAGACAAATACACACACACACACAACAACATGCACACAAAGCAGTCTCTGCCTGGTTGTGAAAGTGTGTTTTGAACACACAGATACTACTAGTTGTTAGGGGCAGCCGTGGCCTACTGGTTAGCACTTCGGACCTGTAACCGGAGGGTTGCCGGTTCGAATCCCGACCAGTAGGCATGGCTGAAGTGCCCTTGAGCAAAGCACCCAACCCCTCACTGCTTCCCGTGCACCGCTGTTGTTGCAGGCAGCTCACTGCACCGGGATTAGTGTGTTCTTCAACTCACTATGTGTACATTGTGTGCTGTGTGTGTTTCACTAATTCACTTTTGATTCCGTGAGGGAAATTTGGTCTCTGCATTTATCCCAATCCGTGAATTAGTAAAAACATACAGACATACACCCATACACCCACATACAGACCACACACACACACACCCTGACTTTGAACCATATGTAAATGGCAAACACATCCACACACCCACACACACACACACACACACACACACAACCACAAACACCACACACACACAAACGCATAGACACATACCACAAAAACACACACAGACAAATACACACACACACACAACAACACACACACAAAGCAGTCTCTGCCTGAGCCAGAAAGTGTGTTTTGAACACACAGATACTACTAGTTGTTAGGTAGCCGTGGCCTACTGGTTAGCACTTCGACCTGTAACCGAGGGTTGCCGGTTCAACCCCGACCAGTAGGCATGGCTGAAGTGCCTTGAGCAAAGCATCTAACCTCACTGCTTCCTCGCGGCAATCGTTGTTGCAGGCAGCTCACTGCACCGATTAGTGTGTTCTTTCAACTCACTATGTGTACATTGTGTGCTGTGTGTGTTTCACTAATTCACTTTTGATTCCGTGAGGGAAATTTGGTCTCTGCATTTATCCCAATCCGTGAATTAGTAAAAACATACAGACATACACCCATACACCCACATACAGACCACACACACACACACCCTGACTTTGAACCATATGTAAATGGCAAACACATCCACACACCCACACACACACACACAGAGACACACCCCCCCCCACACACACACACACACACACATCACACAACAGACAAACTCACCCTGTGCAGGTTGTAGATGCAGCAGGCCTCAATGAGGACCCCCAGCAACGCGAGGCCCACCAGGGCGAACAGGAGCCTGTGGCGCCAGCCTCCCCGCCTCGGGTACACTGGCACGGGCAGGGGCCCGCACGGAGCCTGGGTGTCCACCACAAACACCTGCGGATACACCCCTATCATGCCACCGTCTGCCATGGCTTTGAGTCTCTCCCCCGTTGCCTGGTAGGTGCAGTCGAGAGTCAAAGGTCGAGAGTCAAAGGTCGAAGGGGCACGGGTCACGGGTCACTCGCTGGTGGCTTAGAGGTGGGGTGGAGGGTTGACGGACGAAAACGAAAAAAAAATGTTTTAATAAAAAGTTCTTGAGTGTCCTTGAAAAGAGTTGGTTAATGTCGGTTAGTGTCTGACTTTTAAGGTTTCGAGTTGAATCGGAGGTGTGTAGGTCTCTATGGTAGATGGGCAAATTTCCATGCGTCTTGTCACGACCAAAAACCCAGAGTCATTTCCAGAAACACGCAAAAAAAAACAACAACAAACAACAGCAAACAAAACAAAGCGCAAATAAATATACCAA
>NC_063195.1:15853892-15953892 GCF_017589495.1 Alosa alosa
AAATCTTCACATGTGCATATGCATGCTTACAAACAAACAGAAATGTTGTAGGCTGTAACCACACACAGAGACGCACAGTCATGCACATGCAATGCACACACACACCCAAACACAAACACACACATGCCTCTGTCCACACACACACAGACATGTTGTGCACATACATATACACACACAACACACACATACACACACAAACATGCATCTGCGCACACACACACACACACACACACACACACACACACACACACACACACACACACACACACACACACATCTGCACACACACACACACACACACACACACACACACACACACACAGACAACACACACACATCTACAAATAAGTAGACAAGTCCAGGCCGCTGTGACTGAGTGGCAGCTGCTTCACAGAGATAAATAGAGACAGGAAAAACAGCTTTGCAGAGATCTGCAAACTACCAAACATCTCTCTCTCTCTGTCCCTTCTCTCATCCTCTCTCTCTCTCTCTCTCTCTCTCTCTGTCCCTTCTCTACCTTCTCTTATCCTTTCTCTCTTTCTCTCTCTCTGTGTCCCTTCTCTTATCTTCTCTCACTCTCACTCTCTGTCTCTGTGTGTGTGTGTGTGTGTGTGTGTGTGTGTGTGTGTGTGTTTTGCTTCTGTGCGTGTCTGTGAGTTTGCATGCATCTGTGTGTGTGTTCTCTCTGCTGGTGGTGGAGGGGGGCATGCTGAGGGTTGTGACAGGCTGTTCAGGGAAGGTCAGGAGCAATGTGTGTGTGTGTGTGTGTGTGTGTGTGTGTGTGCGTGTGTGTGTGTGTGTATGCAATATTACGGATGGGAAAATAAATTGAGTAATACTGTAACCACAGAGCACAGCTCAGCAGAGAAAACACAGTGCCCCTCTCATAAACCAGAAGTGTCAGAGAGAGAGAGAGAGGGAGAGGGAGAGGGAGAGAGAGAGAGAGAGACTTTGACTTTTAAGGTTCCTTTACTGTACCAGTCAAAATTAAACCAAGTAACAATAAAATCAGCCCATATTAAAATCTCACCACCTCGACTCCTTCACAGGCCTGAATGTTCGTAACACTTTCAAAAATGTCCTAGCTGCGGTGTCATAAAACTGAGTAGCACACCTTGCCCCTCTTGTCTAACTGCAGGTCTCACCTGTAGCTCTGGTAACCGGTCCAGTTCATCCAACTCCATCGGGGGCAGGAGGCATTGTTTTGCTTCTTCTAAGATAACCTTTCTGATGTCCGTAATCATATTCTGAATAATCCAGACAGAAAAGTTCTTTGTAAGTCCTGCTACATCTTTCACAGAGTGCCAAAAGCCTGCAACCAATAAATGCTGCAATTTTGTGATGCCGGACAGAGAGAGACGCACTATCTCTCTCTCTCACACACACACGCACACATACTCTCACCCCTACCTATCATTCTTGTATTATTTCTACTACTGTCTATTTTGTGCCCACATGTTTATACATTGTATGCTGTATCTCTGTCTTCTTTTCCTTGTGATACTACTGTGTTATTTGTAACACTAGCTTTGGCAACACTGTACCAAACAGTCATGCTAATAAAGCCCCTTTGAATTTGAATTTGAATTTGAGAGAGAGAGAGAGAGAGAGAGAGAGAGAGAAAGAAAGAAAGAACGATACCACTCAATATGGTATACAGAACCTAGCCTACCTTAAAGTCGTTTTTATCTGAAATTAATAAATACATTTGCCTAAATAAATAATTCCCAGACTACATTTTTAAAGAATTTACTTCACCTAATGCCTGCACTGCAATTCTGTTAAATGACCCCACACTGAGCATGAAGAACAACGGGTTAACATGCTGTTTTGAAATATTGTAAATTGAGCCGCAGGATACACATGTGGCCACCAGGCGGCAGTAGGCCTAAATCTGAGGATTCAGACTGCAATTTGAATAAAGTTTGCCAAAATGCATCACGCACTTCCGTTCCATTTTCTTTTTTTTAAATCAGGAGGTCTGGGTGATCTTTGAAATAGGCGTAGTATAGACTATATAAATTCTACCACTATCGTGACACATTATACAATGTCCATAAAAACATGCTCTTGTAATTAATGGGGAATTAACATGTGCGTAGAAATGTGCTAGTCATTCATATCTAACTGGAGCATGTCTCAATATTATTTATGTATACAATTTCCGAGGGCACGTCAAAATTCGTGACTTGTAAGTTTAATTTGCAAGCGCAAAGTTATGCATTGTGGTTCTTCAGTGTATGTGAGACAGTGTGTATATATTGTGTGTGTGTGTGTGTGTGTGAGAGAGAGAGAGAGAGAGAGATTTATAAACGGTTGCGTTTACGTAAGCATCTTCACAAGTTTTTTGTTTTTTTTCCACACCATGCACACTCGCCTTTGGGAAAGAGCAGAATGTATTATGGTTTGAAACAGTGAGAGACAGTGACTTTGTTATTGTTGGTTGGGAAAAGTAACACCCATGAATCCCATGATCAGCCATGGGCGCATCTGATTGGTTCGTTTGAGCATCGGGCGGAACTAATGCTTCAGCGCCAATTCAAATTTCCATTTGAAAGCGTTTGTAACTGGATTTGAATTGCGGTTACTCGTCTGCTGCGTTGAACAAGTCACTGTCGGAATCATTCGCTGCCGAAAAGTAAGTATATTTTCCAAACGAAATAGCACGTTAGTAGGCATCATGAGATATTGGAAGCATGATACACTTCGGCACATCATTTCATCTAAGATATTTGCCGTCTAGAAGCTAGCATACGTTTCGCAGATAAACATTGTCCTTCGTGCAAGAGCCGATAGAAGCTAGACTACTCAAAGAGTAACGTCAATGCTAATAACGCTTACAATTTTGGTGCTATGTTGACTATCATGGTAGTTTCAAATCGGTGAAATTAGTCATTCATCCAAAATATGGCATTCATTCATTGTGATGTGTTGTTTTTTTCTTCTGGTAAGTCTTGCTGGCAAGCTAAGTGATATGTTAACGTTGTAACCTAACAACGGACGGCAGTGTGCTAACGCTATTTCCATGCTAACAAGGTGGGGTTTTATCTATGGGTTTTATGCTATCCAAGTAGCTCAAGTTATGGCTTATGCAAATCTAACGTTCAATGCTAACAAGAGCGATTGTTATATTATCGAACTAGGGTCGCAAATGTCTTTTGTTGGCATATTTTGATTTAATAATAGATCGTTTTTATGCAAGGTATAACATGTGCTTGATCTCGGTATATTTCCATATGCGACCGTTGTTTTGCATTTAAGTAAGTTATAACGTGGACGTCTTTGTTTCTGCAGCAATCTATCGTCACTATCAAAGATTGCACTAATAGACTTCATCTGAAAGACTGCACCATTGGATTTGGAAACTACAATCATGGATATTCACAAAAAGGTAGCTGTCCATAGTATCTTCTGACCTACTATTTTGTAGTAAGAAAGATTTCCCGGTTCTAACAATTCTCTCTCAACAGAGCAACAAGGAAAACGCTCGTCCCAAACTTGGACAACAGAAGGTCGTCACATCATTTATCAAAAGAACAGCTCCCGGGAAAACTGCGCCTTTGCAGTCCAAGAATGATGGGACGGTTGAGAAGAGGGCGGAACCCACAAAAAAGGCCGAACAGAGAGCCACAAGGGCAGCCGCTGCTAAACCAGCAGCAGAGGCCAAAAAGCCCCAAACACTGACCCAGACCTTCCTCTCTCAACAGTCAGCCAGTTATAAAAAGCTGCTAACGCAAGGTCCAAAGCCTGCACCCTCCGCTCCTCCAAAGTCTCTACGTGGCACCTACAAGGGCAAGGTCGTCCAGTCCAAGGTGGACTGTTTCAGGAAACCCGGTGAAGCCACAACTGCAGCCACCACTGATAAAAAGGTGTTCGCAAAGCCAGCCGTACCCAAGGCTGTCGGCCCGACGCCAGCGACGTTGTCAAGGGTCAAGTCAAAGTCTGTTACCACGTTGCCTGTGAAGGCCGCACCTGCTGTCTCCCAGATTCAACCACGCAGGCCCAAGTCAGTCACCGACGTGCCTCTGAGTCGCCCGGCGAGTAAAACCAACCACGGCCAACCACAAACGGTTGCTACCGTGCGACAGTTCCAGGTCACCAAGCGGCCGGCCACTGCCCGTCCGGTCCCAACAGCGTCGGCGTCGACCAGGCCGGTGACTGGACCGAAGGTGAGGCCTGTCCCTGCCACGGCCAAGAAGGCGAATGAGCAGTCGAGTCAGAACGTCAGAAAACCACCAGTCACCTCCACGAATCAGCGCCCCTCACGCAAGCCTGTCACAAGCACGCTCAGTCACACCAGGGTTGGCATGGAAACAGTGGAGGAGAGAAGGTGAACTACTTCTTCAACTACTCTACCTGTGACGACAAATGCATTTTTGTTCTGTTGTATATATGTTCAAGTTGCATTTAATGCAAAGTGTGTTTTATTTACTTATTTATTTAGTATATATATATTTAGTATATATATATATATATATATATATATATATATATATATATATATAGTATTGTTAGTAATCGGTCATTACACGCACACAAGGGTAGGTCTCTACTGCCACTACATGTGCACTACTAGCGTCATTTTCCAACTATTAGCTGCAGTTTATACATTGATTTTGTAAAATTTCTTCAGCTATGAGGTTAATACACAGGGGCATTTAATATGGTTTCGTTTTTCTAACTCGCATAAAACACTGTCTTGCGGCCTATACACAAAATGCCGTTTATACAAAGGAAATTACTGGATGTCTTGGTAATAGCAATGTAATAATTACAGAAGTATTGCTTTTGTAAAACTGGTCTTACACTATCTACACGTTTCTTTTAGTAGCAGATCTAAAGTGGCTGTAATAATACTAATGCATTCCATTTTTTTTCTAACGGCTGTGTCTCTTTCCAGAGCAAAGTTAGCCGAGTGGTTGGCTGCCAAGGGCAAGACCCTGAAGAGGCCCCCCATCCACAACAGCGCACAGCCGACCCAAAGGACAAGACCTTTTGTCGTGTCCAAAGCGGACCTTCGGCAGAACCAGGAGCCCGTTGAGCCTCATGCCGCTGCTGCAGAGCCCAGTCCAGTTCCGGAGGCCGCCGAGGCAGAACCAAGGCCGGCACTGGAAGTGGAAGCTGTGGCTGAGCTGGAGACGGTGTCAGTGGAGGAGGAAGAGGGGCCGGTCATGAACACGACGCTGGACATGGTGGACAACTGTGAGCTGGACCTGCCAGAAGTGGACGTATGCATGGAAAACGTAAGCAGAGAGAGATGTGGGACTGCCATCCATTATGTTGGATCTGAATTTCAGGATCTAGAACGCGTAGAGATTTCTGTGTGTGTGTGTGTGTGTGTGTGAGAGTGTGAGTGAGTGAGAGATTTGAATGAAGTTCAACTGTAAACTCTGAGGTGGAGAGATATGATGTGAATTAACTGCATCTCCTCCTGTATGAGGAGCATTTGCAATACCGCCAGGAAGCATTTCCATTTAGGACTCTAGCGGATGTGTGTGTATGTGTCAGAAACAAAGAGACGTGTCATGTGGGTTCAGACAGAGTTGTAGAGAGAAGTGACAGTGTCTGGTGGTAATGATATGGTGTAATACTACTTTTTTCCCTCTTATCCATCACAACTAAAAGTACACTTACATCATAACAGGAAATGCACTTACTTATTTACTTATGTATGTATGTATGTATGTATGTACGTATATATGTATAATGTGAAGCTTGCTGCAGTGTTGATGCCCTCTGTCCCTGCTCCTCTATACAGCTGGTGGTGAACCTTTGCGAGGCCCTGGAAGCCATGGAGACACCCTCTACGTGTCAAAGTGCTGGTACAGTCATCACTTCCTTACCGGGAACGATTAAGCCCGCTGACCAGTCAGAAATGGACAATGAGCTGTCTGTTCTTTTGACTACGATATGTTATATTAATCAAGGGAAAGCGGTTGTGTACACTAGTGTACCGTATTTTCCGGACTATAAGTTGCTTTTTTTTATAGTTTGGCTGGTCCTGCGACTCAGGTGCAACATATATATATATATATATATATGTGTGTGTGTGTGTGTGTGTGTGTTTTTTTTCCTCTTCATGACACATTTTTTGTCTGGTGCGACTTATACTCCGATGCGACTTATCGTCCGGAAAATACTGTAATCTTTTGATGTTGTTTTTTTGGGAAAGCGGTTGTGTACACTGGTGTAATCTTTTGATTTTTATTTCAGAACAACATGCTGGTGAGAAGGACACAGTAGCAGAGCAGGAAGCTGCGGGGATGAAGGTGCAAGTAGGGGAGGAAGATGAGGAAGAAAAGATTGAAGACGAGCAGGACGAGATTAAAGAAGCGTCTGCAAACAAGGAGACAGACGACGAGACGTCGACAGAAGAGAAAGAGAGTTCGGGCGAAGATTCCGAGTCGGAGATGGAGGCCGACTCGATCGAGGGGTCAGAATCAGGCAGCGACACGCGTGAAGCAGCTCAGGCAGAGCCTGCCGTTGCAGAGCAAAAAGTGAAGGCAGAAGATGAAGACGAGGAGGCGGAGAACTGTGCCACAAAAACCCCAGAATGCAATGGGGCATCAGTGGTGAAGTTCAGCGTGAGGACGACCCCTTACCTACAGAGGTGAGTGTGTCTGCATAGATAGCATTTTAAACCCTGTGTATGTTTAATATGGTGGGTGTGTCTGCATAGTTAGCATTTTAAACCCTGTGTATGTTTAATATGGTGAGTGTGTCTGCATAGTTAGCATTTTAAACCCTGTGTATGTTTAATATGGTGAGTGTGTCTGCATAGTTAGCATTTTAAACCGTGTATGTATGTGTGTGTATATATATATATATATATATATATAATATATATATATATATATATATATATATATATATTATACTATTCATAATCGTATATAAGTTATTACTATTTTCAACATGTCAACTGTATCTCCCTCTCTTCTCTTCCTCCATAAGAGTGAAGAAGAGGAGTTTTCATTACCTGTTTTTCTCCTTTCCCCTCTTTCCGCTCTTTCCCTGAATTGGAAACCAACAACCCCCTTCCAACGGAAAATGAAACCCACAGCGTTAAGAAGCGCATCGACGGCGAAACATCATCATCAGTTGCTGCCCCCTCCAGCTGCAGTTCGTCCCGGCGCCAACGGCAGAGCGGCGCGGCCGCCATCGGCGACCTGAAGTTCCTGACGCCCGTGCGTCGCTCGCGCCGCATCGAGCGCCAGTCTGCGCGTCTGCCCGCCGCCCTGACGGACCACGACCCCTGCGTGACCTCGCTTGCTGAGCTGGCCAGGCTCGAGGGCGGTGACGGCGAGGCCCATGTCGGCATGGCGACGGCAGCCAACGCCTACATCTACAGGCGGAACCCAGCGCTGCTCGACGAGTTGCCTGACGGAGACCTGACCCGTCTGTAAGGACACGCCTGTTCGAGTGTAAGACTGGCTAAATACACCTGATTCAACCAATCACAAGCCGTTTTAAGGGTCTCAAAATTGTATCTTGCTTTTGATTGGCTGTAAAGCACAACCTGATGCAACCAATCAAAATTATATTTCCTTGCTGGCGGAACTCATGTATGGCATGTACAAATAGGATCAGGTAAACAGGAAGTCGAGCAGATATACATGCATTTTTCTATGGGCACTTTGTATCAGAAGGTAAAGGATAAGCTTTGCTCTTATATATATATATATATATATATATATATATACAAAACATGTTCAACTGTGTCTAACTCACCAATGCAAACTAACAGAATGTAATACATTGCCGTTCTAGCTTCTGCGGGTAATCTAGTGTCAATGGTGTCTCCATTAGACAGTGGGTCCTATTGCAATTCTGCTGCTTGAGGTCAAAATGCACAGTATTTACGTAGATAAGCAGATATGTTTTGGGATGGTTCTTTATCTCTGTGCGTGTGTGTGTGCGGTTTGTCCTCTTGAGTCGTGGGGAAGCACGGTTAATGGCAGTAAATTGTCGATGTGTTTTGAGGTGACGGTGAATGTCGGAGGTAACGTTGTCATGTCGACTGGTGTGTCGTCTCGACGCATTCCTTCTCTGGTACTTAAATGACGGTCACTGAACCGTACTCGCAAGAAGGTTTTATTTGTAGTGACAAGGATGCAAGGTGAGGATCTGCGGAAGCCATTTTAACTAAAGTCTTTGTGTTCAAGAACAAAAAGAGAATTTTCTTGGAAGAGATTAGGAAGCTTGTTTTTACTGTCATTTTACTAATGTTTTTTTTTTTAAAGTGAAGTCTGAAAGCAAGAAACGAGTATCAAATGTTAACAAAAGTATAACAGGCTACGTTAAATGTTTGCATGGGTCAGCTTCCCATTTTTTTATTGTTTAAAAAGAAACTTTTCACAGTTAACTGGGGAAACAAATGATGAAAAAAAGACTTGTAACTTTAAATTTAACTTATGGCTAATTAAACTTGGGGCAACGCTTAATACACCAACACTCATTGTATTTAACATATGGACACTAATAACCGATTTTGATCACACTTTCAAACTTTTCAAGTTCTTGTCACTGTTTGTGCTGTTCGTGTAATTTCCAGCTGTTTATGAGTGTACTCTGTCATTTCCCATCTACAAATGTCCTCTTTTCACCTCTTTATTTGTGGTGTTTGTTTACTCCTTGGTCACAACACTATCGGAGGCTGTTTGTTTAAATACTTTGTTGCCTTCTGTTCAAATAAACTTTTAACCTCTGGAAAGGCTTCTTTAATTACAGTTCAAAGAGTCGTCCGGCTATAATGGACTTTAACTATAATGCTTTTTAAGACATCCTGGACAGTCCAGGACTGTAGAAAAGAAAAACTACTGCTAATACCAGGTAGGTCCTCTCTTTGCTCTCAAAGCAGCCTTGATACCTGATGGCTAGGACTCTACAAGCTGGAGGAAACATTCCTTTGTTATTCTGGTGCATGTTGACATGATTACATCACACACATTCTGCAGATTTGTAGGCTGCGCATCTGGGTCAAACACATCCCAAAGGTGCTCTATTCTATTGGACTTGGATCTGATTACTAAGCCATTGACAGTGTTGGGAAGGTTACTTTGCTTAAAATATATTCCACTACAGATTACTGAATGCATGACCTAACATATTTTGTACCGTAACATCAGCATTGTATTATATTACATAGCAGTGGTTGCGTTAACTTGTAAGACCCATAGTGTCAAAAAACCTATGTGCTATGAAACACAATGACAAAAACAGAACAGAGATGCTTTGTCTGTATAGGCTAAAAGGCTACAAATCCCAAACAAAGTATACGGAGTCTTTGTAATGAATTCCAACAGCACATGGGGAGTTACATGCTGTCAACAAATGAGAACCTAACAAGGCACCCCTGTCAGTCATACCTGTCGAGTAGCCTACTTTGAAAGGTGACATCAAGAGTTGAAGACTTCACAAATGTAGGTTAATGCCAAACATCCACGTTTCAAACGAGTAGGCCTACAGGCACTTCGCTTGTCTTACCATGTAGCTCACCATATCCATTGGCTTGAACGCTAAATATATATGAAGAGTTCAGATGCAAAACCCTCTAAATCCGTCTGACCACTTTTCTTTTAAATGAGCATTTAAATTCAGGCTCCTATAGGTTTTTGCCTATAAATCGATATTTCAGACCAGGAAGAGAGTGGTATTTAGTGGGTTTAGAGGTTAAATTATTTGATTAGCGTATACTATGTGTGGAGAGCATCCCCTCACCATCTTTCTCATTTTTGACATAGGTGGCAGTTAGAGGCTTTTGCATCTGAATCCTTCATATATATATATATATATATGGGTCACGACTTTATGAACATGGGAAATTGCGGGTCCCAAAGCCAGGATGCAGGGGAGTATTGTTGCGCTCAGATGATCTAGAAGTTTAGCCAGGTGCGTTTGAACCAAGAGTTGAAGAGAGAGAGGAGTAGTTCGCACACTGAAAGAAATGACTTAAAACAAAGTCTTCAGAAAGAAAGAGTTTTTCCATTTAATTTTGGGAGCAAGAGCAGACGTTTCAGCCGTCCGGCTATTCTCAATGCTCACAGTGAATCAACTGCAGACATGCAATTAACAAATACCCAGTTGGGTTAAGGGCAATTAAGACACAGGTGTGGTGGGAGGGGCTTTAGGCCAGACCCAGACAACAAGTATAGATGCATTTGTTTTTGTTACAACACTTGTAGACATTAATTTAAAAGAGTTAGTGAGATAAAAGTTTTACAAAAAGCATGATAGATTTAAGTCCTCGTTCATCCCTTTTGGACAAAGGCTACCAAGTTCAAAAATCCAGAAACATTCTCTCTGAAGCAATGTTTTATCCAAGTCCCCACCTCTCCTTTTAGGCGAGATCCTAGAGATCCTTTCCACACCCAGAAATCTCAGGTCAGCAATGGAGTGCCCTGCAGACTGAAAATGACAGGCAAAAGATGACAAGTCTTTTTGCTCCTACCCACATTTAACTTCACTTAGGTCATGAAGAACCATTCCTACTACTGCTTAGCTTGGCTTATTTGTTAGCTAGCTAGCTGATGAATGTGTAGAAATGTTTGAGTCAGTCAAGTGATACAAATTCCAAAACTGACAAAAGACAAAATTGCACATCTGCCAAAAAAACATGGGATAGTGGACCTGTCCACAACTTCAGAGAATACAAATGACATGCTTAATTGTTACGGTTATGAGGGGGGTCCTCGGAATATTTTCTCCTCCAAAAGGGGTCCTTGGAACCAAAAACATTGAGAACCCCTGATCTAGATTGTTAAGAGTAAGGTGCCAGTCTTAGCGGTTTTAAGTCAGTCAGAGTCAGTCTTTTTCTAGTTTTGCCGTTACGACAATATCAAACATGTTTGATATTATCGCAAGTCTTTTGAGTCGTGGCTCATGCAAATAGTGACCTCTCTCCAACACCAAACAGGAAGGGGCAAAGTAGGCGACAGCTGTAGCCTATATGATTATTTGTTATTCTTATAATATTTGTCATTTCTTATACCTATTTAGTCGGCTCTTCCACGTGACAGAACAACTCTATATCGGTTAGGGATGTCACGCATGAAACAATGCTGCAGAAACACGAAAATATGACTGAGTTTAGTATCATTTCAGTTCCTGTTTATCTATTCTATTGCACGATGGGTAATAATTTAAAGGAATCTAGTTGCAGTCTTGTAAATAGTGACCCTGCAAGATCCCTAGTCATTGCAAAATCATAGTACGTGACTATGTCTTTAGATGTCTTGTCTTTAGATGTGAGAGGGTCTGAGACTGTAGTCTTTCAAAAATATTTTCCAAATCTTTGCAAATCTTTCCAAAGTCTGTCAGTGTAAGGGGGGCTTTATGTGTGTGTGGATGTGTGAAAGACATGAAGTACAACATTTGCAGGGGAAATTACCGTTGGCATTAGAGAGAGTGCTAGGAGGAGGCGGCGTGGCAGTGTCAGCATGGACCAGCCTCTCTGAGATTAGGGTTTCTAGAAAATACACAGAGGTAAATTGTGAAAGAGACCATTCAGTTGATCATCGCTTTTAATTATATGCCAATGCGAATTAACAATGTTTCTGATGTCACTGCTCAAAGGACTATATGTCAATTTTAGAATAGAGCGGTTCTCCTTTTGTTTAGAGGTCAAATTGGGTGGTTGTGTTTCAGATGCACATACTTTGTCTAGTGCTCTATCAAGCCAGCTGTTGGGATATCCTCTAGAGCTAAAATTTCTGTATAGGATTCTGGCTTGGGCCTCAAAGTCATTTTTGTCGGAGCAAATCTGGTGCAGTCTAGTGAACTGACTGAAGGGCAGACCTTGTTTCAGAGATGTAGGATGGACACTTGTGGCATGAAGTAAACTATTTTTCTCTGTGTCTTTCCTGTACAAAGAGGAGACAATGTTTCCATCAGTAAGTGAAATACAAGTGTCTACAAAGTTCACACAGGTGGTACTAGCTGAATAAGTAAACTTGATGAATGGTCTTAGGCAGTTAATATACAAGACAAACGATTCAAATTCAGGTAATGAGCCACAAAACAATCATCAATGTATCTTTTGAACAACATGATCTTCTCTAAAAAAAAGGATTGCTATTGAACACATACTGTTCTTCTAAGAAACCAAGATATAAATGGGCATAGTCAGGGGCCATAGTGGCACCCATGGCTGTGCCACTGATCTGGAGGGTCCCAAAGACAGACCAGTTGAGAACCACTGACATAGCATACTACCCACCATCATTTCCGTAACCAATGAATGTAGAGGGATACATTTAACAGGTCGGCCTCTTTTTAAACTGAACTGCATTTCCCTTTTTGTGCTATAAATGCATGCCCATTGTCTACATAAATGACTGGCAACATCCTGCAAGGTGTCCCAATATACAGAATTAATTAACTTGGTGGAGAAAACTCTTTCTGCTTCGGGGAAGTCTTTGCATCCGTCTCCTCCATTATTTCTGCATGCCTCGGCGGATGTTATCCCTGGCATGAATCCTCATGTCAAATCCATTAAGTGGTTTTAATACTGTCCTGTTGTGAGAATGAACACCAGCTCTTAGGTACTCAAGGTCATGGGGTCAAAGGTCATCAGGGGTCCATGTCCTAATGTTCTCCCTCAGTATCTTATCTGTGTCGTTTTCCCATTTTAGTCTTGACTTGACCAGAGCCCGTCTGCGTCAGACATTCTCTGACTTGACAAAAATTCCAATGTTCTAAGGGGATGATGAAACAGAAAAGACAGATATAATGCTTTTAACTTGTCTATAGGGTGACATTAAATTAAATTGGTGGCGATAAAAAAAAAAAAAAATGGGTTTACAACCCATGTTGACCATTTTGGCTCCCTCAGTTGGTTGTGTGTTTTGCAAACTGTTTTCAGAGCTGTATAGAGATATACAGATATAGAATGCAATACCGCCACCTAAAGGGTAAATATTACCACACATGAACGGGCACGCACGTGCCCAATCACTTTACTGGACATAATGTGTTATGAATAGGAATGGTGTGAATAGGTGTGAATAGTGTGTTATGAATAGGAATGGTGTGAATAGGTGTGAATAGTGTGTTATGAATAGGAATGGTGTGAATAGTGTGTTATGAATAGGAATGGGGTGAATAGGTGTGAATAGGTGTGGCCATTCGGGCTCATTTGTATCTTGACTTATCCGTGACTTGTCTGAAGTCTTTGGCGGTAATATTGGCTTAACACGCCCTTTTTTTCTAAACGAAAAGTAACTACATGGAGGACGCGTCTCCGCTCGTTGTCAATTAACCTCGAAGTTAATAAACCAGTTTTACTCCATAATCAGTTTTTAAACTTGAATTCCCCCCAGCATAAAGCGCGCCTCTATCTTTGACAGAGTATCCAGATCACATGACTACTCAAAACAGTTCATCGAGCAATGCATTGTGGGACGAGGACGGACTCCACGCGTTGAATCCTCCAGGCCACACAAAGCAGTGTA
Organism: Alosa alosa; assembly: GCF_017589495.1. Classification (NCBI taxonomy): domain Eukaryota; kingdom Metazoa; phylum Chordata; class Actinopteri; order Clupeiformes; family Clupeidae; genus Alosa; species Alosa alosa. The sequence goes on from NC_063195.1 coordinate 15,867,344, forward strand.
GTGCACATTTGAATGTCTATTTAAAATACTTATTTAATACTTATTAGAATATTTTGCTCTCCGGATAGACTTTCCGAAAGTGTAATTATCGGCAACACACAGATAACAATGCCAAATTTCTGCGTGGCGCCGAACTGCACCAAGAAAAGTACGCAAACAGACTTAGCTTTCTTCCGATTTCCAAGGGATGTGAAGAGGTGAGTTTGCGTTAACAGTGTTTAACTGCATAGTTTAACAAAAGTGTTGTAAATGAATAGTCTAGGGTTTAGACACTACTTACATTGCATAAACACGCTAACGCATTAGCTATCCCGCTATCTTTGGACGTCTCGCATCTGTTAGCTTTTCCGTAAAACGCGCAAAGTTAGCAGACATTAGCAAGCTGTCATTAACAGCTAACGTTACAACAGTTAGCACCACTAGAAACATTGAACAAAATGTGCAGCCATAATTACTCTCCCAGCTATTTGTATGCTTTCTTTTGGCAACACAATGGTGTTTCTTTAGTGCTAACGATGTAGTGTGAATGTTTTGGCCTGTGAACACGTTACCCTTCTGGCGAGGTTGGACCTGGACGTTAACATTAACAAGCCTGTGCACGCGAATCTCAAACTCTGAACATGTTGCATCTTTTTCCGCGCTGCTGTCCTATTAGACCAAAGCGAAGTTATGTAGTTGGGGTATAGACCATAGACGTGTGTATCATTGAGTTTTAACGGTCGACAACATATTAAGCAAATGTTTTAGTAATGGCGCGAATAATTAAAAGTACGGTTAGCCTACTGAAGATGACGTGACACATTACGTGTTTTGATGCAGTGAGAATTATGGGAAGTGAAGTTCATCGTGCCCATTTTTGGATGTGTTTATTATTATTATTATTATTATATTATGTTAGGACTGTGTACAGGCACCAGTGTATTTTTTATGCACACAGTGAAGGATGGTCTCTATGTCAAACAATTAAGAAATGTCTCTATGAGCTCAAATATTCACAACCTTTCATTACGATTTGGTGTTAGAATATAGAGGACCCCCACACACACATTTATTGACATTTAAAAATGTAACAAAATGTGTCAACTTGTTTTTTTTTTTCTTCCCCACTACACGGATAGATGTCACGAGTGGGTGGAAAACTGTCGGCGTGCCGACCTGCTGGCCAAAACGCCGGACCAGCTGAATAAGCACTACAGGCTGTGTGCAGCTCACTTTGACCCCAGCATGATCTGCAAGACGGTAAGTGGACACTGGTGCCAGCCAGTGGATATCCTGGCAGATGCAAGGCATTCTGTGAAGATGAATTAGGGACGTGACGCCCACTGAGATAACATGTACAATGCTGGTTATGCTAACTTTAGCAGACTGTCGCTATATTAGGCCATCAATACCATATTATTTTAATTCTTCGATTTTAAGATAAGGAGCCGATATTGCAAAGCATTGCAATTTATTTCGCCAATGTATATACACTGTGTCTCAAAGGTTTTTTATTCTCCCCATATAGTCACTTAGATGTAGGAATACTCAGCAAAATCAGTCTGTTCAGAAACCCAATACACAGCACATTGTCTCATGAGGAAGCTTCCCCAACACACATATTGCACACTGCCCTCTCCCCACATACACAGCACACTATCCCATCTCCCCTTTCATCCCCCCAACACACACACCAAGACCCCTGGCAGTTGGGTTAGCCCCTTGAGCCGTGGATCTGCCCAAGGTTTCTTCCTTGGTAAGGGAGTTTTTCCTTGCCCCTGTTGCTCTTCGGTGCTCCTTGTTGGTGCCCCCACCCAATCTCAATCCTCCCCACCTTTTTATGCAGCCCTTGCCACTTAATCTACTAAACCCCTCTTCTACTGCACTTTTACCCCCATTAATGCACAAATAGGCTGACACCAGACATAATTTCTATATGCATGTGACAATAAACTTCCTTGTATCCTTGTAACCAGCGTGCCAAAAGTCGCAAGTCTAATTAAAGCTATTTTAATAGCAATCGAAATTTAACACCATGGCAACACTTTAGCACACCCATTGATGCTCCCACATGTAAAACGATAGCTATAGTTCATGAGAACTTTGCTTGTTGACAGACTGTGCACTTTGCTTTTTAAGTCCGGGCCCCTATCGCTTTTGGGTCCTCGAGTTGAGCTGTGTCATGGTAGTGAGGTGAGAACCCTGGTGGGCAGCCATTTTGCACTGCTTAGGAGGGCAGGAAGGCGGTCAGCACACACCACTGAAGAGTCCTCTGAGCAGTGTGAGCAGGGGCACCATCTTCAACAAACACCAGTTCTGAATGCTTATGGGCTCTGACTTTTCTTTCTTAACCAAAGTGGAAGCAGTGCCTGCTGCACAGAATGTAATGGTAGTTCACAAAGTGCAGCTGAGTATTCATTTTGGAGTGCTGTGTGCAGTTCAGAGAGGCCTGAAGGCCTATCCTGACTTTTTGTTTATTTTTTCCAGGATCGGTGTGAAAGAACTAAGAAGAGAGTCATAGAGCTAGGTGACCTTGGAATGCGTAAGGGATAACGGCCACCGAGGTGTCCCTATCTACGGATTAATTAATAGACGATGTAGAGGCAAAATACTCCCCAGCGTGCAGCCTCCGCCAAGTTCATTAATTCCGTATGTCAGGACACCGCGAAGGCCATTATTATTCCGCTTATCCACCAGTTGCCACTATAGTCATGCCTTAATAACCTGACTCTCGCCAGATGAATTTCGTTCCGCCTAGCTCCACTCACATCCATCTGGGATCGGTTCCGTTGAGAGTGATTTTGGCACAAGATTGTATGGTAGAGCCAATCAGGACGCAGGGCGGGAGTTTCATAGATGTGACGTAGCGTAGAATCGACTGTGAGACTGTTCTCAGCGTCACGGGTTGGCTTCGATGTAAGTGGTTGAAGTAGCACGTCAATAGATGACGGACAAGTGGCTTATCCAATCTTATGTAAGGATTTTTGATAAGGCCCAGCCTTCTGAAGCACCACTCCAATGGATCGATCCCAGATGGATGAGTGGAACTAGGCGGAACGAAATTCATCTGGCGAGAGTCAGGCTAATGCCTTTATACCACACAAAAGAAACAAGCAGTACAATTTAAAAAGAAGCCAACTTGTTCAGTTTGTATTGTACTTTCTTTGGTCCTGACAATGATAACGGAGGGAAGTTAGCTTGTTTACAGTTGATTTCATTGTTGCGAAGCCTGCTTCCAGGCTCAACCATCGTTCACTATGGTTGTGATAGTTACCATTCAATGAGCATTGGAACAGTCTACTTCATAGGTGTCATATATAGTCATTTTCAACGTTTGATATGTTGTCTGCGTCCTTTCGCAGTTAAATATGAGTTTACAAGATTTGCAGATTTCACATTCTGTTTTTATTTGCATTTTACACAACGTCCCAACCTTTTTTGATTTGGGATTGTACAATGACTTGCTATGTGTATGTTAATTACTCTATTATTTGTGTCACCCTAGTTTCTCAGTTCTTCCTCTATTTAGAGCAATAGGAGTTTAAAGAAGTCAATTAACTGCTTTATTGGTCATTTCATAGAAAGCGTGTTTTTTTTTTTTTTGTTCCATTTAGATTTAAAATATGGAAAAGGTGCCAAAAGTCTGTTTGAGTGAGATGTGTGTTCTTTAATGCTTGTAGGGTCCATTTCGGACAGTTCTTAAGGACAACGCAGTTCCCACCATATTTGATTTCAGTGGCCAGAACAAGAAACTGCACAAAAACCGCAAACGTGTCAAAGTTCTGGTGAGTTTTTTATTTTTTTGTAATTATTATTGATATTATTATTGATATTATTAGTTACACAGAGATCTTATGTTTTGCCGTTGGTTGACGGCTTCTCATAGTGACTCAATCTCAAATCACAGTTTCTCATGCAGAGTCTCAGATTGAATGTTATTTCTCATTCTGTAATTCGCTTTGGATAAAAGTGAAGTACAAAATTAATAAACGTAAACGTAAATCTACCTTGTCTGAGTTTTTTATAAAACAGTACGGTGCACTGCAGCCGTATGATATTTAACAACAACAGAAGCCTGCATGAGTATCCTGCGTGTTTATTAAAGTAGCCCCACAGTATACCTCTATAGGGTTCAACAGTGACCCCTGATGTCCTAGCTTTAGTTTAAGGTGGTCTTGCAAGGATGGATGCTTATTTATTTATTTATTTATTTATTTATTTATTTATTTATTTACTTACTTCTTATTTATTTATTTCTTTACTTCCTCTCATCTATTTGTTTACTTTTCTTCCCCACAGACAGAAGAAGAAGTCAGAGACATTAAAGAACGTAGATGTAAGTGACCAAGTTTGCATTATGTCTCAGCTTATGAAGCAAATCCCTATCTTTTATCAGCTGATAGATCTGTGAGTGTGTGTGTGAAAGGGAGACACAGAGATTTTCACCGTATGGAATTGTTATTTCTTCGAAAGTAATGCATGAAAACAACTTTATAAATAAGTCAAAGACTTACACTGTGTGTGTGTGTGTGTGTGTTCAATTTTCAGTGGAAGAGGAGGCGGAGGCCAATAAAGAGGACGAGGATGTGGAAGACATGGAACAGGATGCCGTTCCTCAGCTATCCCAAGAGGAGCAGGAACTCCGGGAATACCTGCGTTCTCTGTTCGAGATCCTGCTTCTGCTCGGCAGGCAAGGAATTCCGCTGATCGGACACACAGTGACCGCCCCCCTCTCGTCCACCGTGGAGAAACTGAAAGATGCGGGCAGTGATGCTGCTGCCGTCGTCGAGGGCAACCAAGAGAAAACAGACGCGAATGGCAACGGCAACAGAACCGGGCAACCGTGGACCTTCACGCCTCTGAGCAACTTCCAGGCACTGGTGGAATTCCGGATCAGCGCCGGCGATGAGGCGCTCCGTCGGCGGTTCGAAGGCGCGGCGACAAACTCCGAGACGTGCCCGCCGGAGACGCTGCTCAACATGCTGAACGTGGCCGGCGCTTGCATCCGCGAGGACGTCCTCCGCGACGTGCAGCTCTTCTCGCTGATCGCCGGCGAGCCCGCGGAAATGTCGTCAGATTTCGCCGGCAAAGAGAGCAGCCGCGACGTCCTCCTCCCGATCTTCGCCCGGTTCGTGGACGTTTCGACGGCGGTGGCCGCGGAGCAGGCGAGTCCCAGGGAGGAGCTCCTGGGCTTCGTGTCGCTGGAGTGCGACGGCGACACGCTGGCCGAGAGGCTGCTGACGTACGTGACGGACACGTGCGGGCTGGACATGGACAAGTGCCGCGGCTTCGCGTACGACTGTGGTGGAGGCGGGCATCGCACGCCGCTGCGCAAAGACGCGGCGGCAACGCATCTCCAGGCGACATCCGGGCGGTCGCGGCGACGCGCTCTGGTCGGGCTGTGGCCTCAACACGCTGCTGGCCGAGAGCGCCGGCACTCCGGGCACGCAGGTCGTCGTGGCGACGCTGAGCCGCGTGGATGCGCTCCTCCGCAGCTCGCCAGCGCTACGCCTGGAGCTGGAGCGCACCGTGGCGACGAGTTTTCGCGACGACGAGGACATGGCCCGCGAGCTCCTCACCGCTTGCCGTCGCGGCCGGTGGGGCCGGCGCCACAACGCCTTCCAGCTGACCTCTGACCTCCTGGAGCCGCTCAAGCTCTGCCTGGAGTCGGTCTGCGACAGCAGCCACGACCAGCGCTGGAGCGAGCGCGTGGTGCGCGACTGCCTGGCCCTCTCCGAGACGCTCAACGACTTCGAGTTCCTGGCCGCGCTGGTGGTGCTCAAGAACGTGCTGTCGTTCACGCGCGCCTTCGGCCGCAACCTGCAGGGCGGCGCCATGGACGTGCACCTGGCCACCAGCAGCGTGACGGCCGTGCTCCACTCGCTCATGGAGGTGGCCGACAACATCGACGTCTACCACGAGTTCTGGTTCGAGGAGGCCGTGCTGGTGGCCCAGTCGCTGGGCATCCCTGTGCGCGTGCCGCTGCGCCACCTCCGCAAGTGTGCCGGTGGCGCCGAGCCGCAGCCCGAGGGCTACTACAAGGAGCACCTGACGGTCCCGGTGGTCAGCTACGTCATCTCGGAGCTCAACGACCTGTTCTCAGAGACGCACCTGAAGGTGCTGCGCTGCCTGTCGCTCATCCCCGCCGTCATGGGCCAGCTCAAGTTCGCCGCCGACGTCGCCGAGGAGACGGCCGTGGCCGAGGTGTACCGCCGCGACCTGCCCAGCCCGGACACGCTGGCCACCGAGCTGCAGTGCTGGCGCGTCAAGTGGAAGCACCGGAGCAAAGGCGTGCCGCTGCCCGCCAGCATCGGCGAGACGCTGCGCCTCGCCGACGTCAAGTTCTTCCCCAACCTCGACGCCCTCCTCGGCGCGCTCTGGAACCTTCCCATCCTCAACCCCGAGGAGGGACCGCAGCAGCAGAAGAAGCCGCAAACGCCGCCGCCGCAGAAACCGCAGGAGGAGACGACGCCGGCGGCAGAGCCAGAGCCGGAGGTTGCTGTTGACGGCGACGATAACGATGATGACGACGACGACGATGGCGGCGCCGGTGACGGCGCCGGCGCTGGCGGCTGCGGCGGAACTGCTCGGAGCCGACTTCAGGCGTACCTCCGCGACACTCCCGTGCGTCACCGGTGCTCATGGCTGGCGCTCATCTACGCCAGCATGGACGCGCGGCACGACCCCGACCGCATGGTGGAGGCCTATTTGAAACTGCACCCAGACAACAACTAAACGCTGGACTTCCCATTCCAAAATGACGAGTTGACCTGTACGTGTTCATATGTAAATACAGTGTTCTATTCTGTTGCTTTCTTCTTTTGCCTTTTAAAAGGATTTGGCTAGACGTGGGAGAGTGGCTGAAATGAAATTATTTTCTTTCGGCAGTGAATAGATTCTCTTTATAATGTACCTATGAGGATTAATAAAATGTTTATCGATCCATTTAATTGTCCTTAGTCATTAGTGCTTTCTGAATTTGCATGCAAAATTGTTTTTGAAACTTTTTATGGACACAGACCTCTAAGTAAGTGGATGTACTCTGCTGCTAACTGCATAGATTTCCTCAATCCTCATCTTAAAGCCTTAAAGCGCTTGAACGTCTCTTTAAAAATAAACGAACAATCCTCCCGTTCACTCATCATCTGTGTCAGCGGATAGGTTGTGACGGCCTGCCTGTAAACATTACATACATACATACATAATCAAGGATAATTTCAATGGTTTTCCATTCAAATAGAATAATTTATGTTCTCCAGTTTTTAATAAGAAGCTCATTGTTTTATTGTAATTGCACAGTGTATTGTGGATAATAGGATATCTGGATGTACCCACCGTCAAAAAGGATAGGGACATCTGGAGGGGGTAGAGGGGACTCCACAGGCTCATATCCATTACTCTGATTACTACCCAGAGTCCGTTTCCCAAAAGCATAGTAGCTATCTATGATATGGAGATCTATGATCGCAACTACCTTGCCAAATGTGAGTCTGTATGGTTGAGTTGTGCATGCACTTAAGCTTCATATTGTCACACATCACATTTTAAATTTTAGAAAATGGAAAAATAAAAAACGGATGTATTAGCTCTTGCTAAAATGTGACCAAAATGCCACTGAATATTATAATGGAGTTCAAGCCAAACCGCTGCAACTCTGCCATCAATCATTTTAAGCCCGCCTAACGTCTCTATACACGATTTGATTGCCCTGATAGAAGTTTAATTTTTCCAGCTCACAAGCCAACGGAGAGTTGCTAGACTAGCCCTGGCAGCAAATGTAATTGCTGCCGCTAGGGTGCGTCTAGATTTCTAGGCTAGAATAAATATGGATATTTAGTATGAACCATATAAACAGTATATACAGCTATGTGTAGTGTGGTAACAGTACCATTGTAGTGCAGAGACAGTAACATTATAATAGTATTAAGAATAAGTGTGTAAAAGATGAAGAGAAGTAGAATATGGCTATTTATAAGTGCAATTACAGTATGTACATTTGTAAATAAATAGACACTATGGATGGGATAGGGTAGTGCAGTTGTGGGGGGGCTGGGGGATATTCGCCTCCTTGTTGTCCCTGTCAAGGCTGCCATGGTTGTGGACACCTCAACAGGCACAGGCAAGGAGGCATCAGGCAGGGGCGGGGGGTGATGGGGGCTAGTTTGTTGGATTTCACCGGGATGCAGAGGGTTTAGTAGGGTGATAGTCGCAGGAAAGAAGCTTCCTCTGAACCTGCTGATACAGGTGAGGAGAGACCTGTAATGCCTCCCGGAGGGGAGTGGGGTGAACAGTCTGTGGTTGCGGTGAGAACAGTCTTTAATGATGCTGTGCGCCTTACGCAAGCATCACTTGCCCTGGATGGCCTCGATGGAGGGGAGTGAGGAACCGGTGATGCGTTGGGCAGTTTTCACCACCATCTGCAGTGCTTTTCAATCGTGGGCAGAGCAGTTGCATACCGAACTGTGACACAGTTGGTGAGGATGCTCTCGATGATGCAGCGGTAGAAGTTCATCAGGATCTGGGGAGACAGGTGGACTTTATTTAGTCTCCTCAGGAAGACGAGACGCTGGTGACCCTTCTTGATCAGGGTAGAGGTGTTGAGGGTCCAAGAGAAGTCCTCAGAAATGTGAATACCCAGGAACTTGAAGCTGGTGACACGCTCCACCTTAGTCCCGTTGATGAGAATGGGGGTGTGTGTGCCAGCTTTAGACTCTTTGGTCTTTTTGGTGTTGAGAGCCAGGTTGTTGTCAGTGCACCACGATGTAAGGTGCTGGACCTCCTCCCTGTAGGCCGTTTCATCATTGTTGCTGATGAGACCAATCACCGTAGTGTTGTCAGCAAACTTGACAATTGTGTTAGAGCCATGTACAGGTGTACAGTCGTAGGTGAAGAGGGAGTAAAGGAGAGGGCTCAGCACACATCCCTGTGGTATGCCGGCCGGTGTTCAGGGTGATGGTTGAGGAGGTGTGATTATCTAACCTAACAGACTGAGGTCTGTTGGTTAGGAAGTCCAAAATCCAGTTACAGAGGAAGGTATTGATGCCCAGTTCACTGAGGTTGCCATCTCTACGGCACTTCACTCTGCCCTGTCCCCCCCATGGCCCTGGACTCCCCGAGCATTACTAAGTTGGTAGTGGTTAAGGTGATGGGCTAGTATGCAGTAGCCTGAAAAGTTGTGGGCTCAATTCCTAGTTTCCACCGTTGTGCCCTTGAGCAAGGCACTTAACCCCAGGTTTCTCTGGGGACCATGTAGTCCCTCATAATGGAATTGACCTATGTAAGCCACTTTGGATGAAAAGTGTTTGCTAAATGAATGAATGTAAATGTTCTAATTTGCTCAGGTGGGCAGAGGGAGTCTTTTCATGTCTGGGCCCAGTGGCCCATAATCCATCCATGCCTACAGGACCTACCCATGTAGCAGCAGCAGTGACCCGCAGATGATGTGGGGAGTTGTGGTCAGGAATAGCCAATAATGTGGTTGTGCTGCCACCTACTGGTAGGTGTGCAGAACAGCAGGTCATTATTGTGTTCCAACTCATGTTGTTTTAGACCTGACCTGTCTGTCCTTTTGCACTTAACCCAAAGTTGTTCTGGGGACCATGTAGTCCCTTGTCTGCTAAATTAGATTCATTTAAATATTCTAATTTGCTGAGGTGGGCAGAGGGGCCCTTTTCATGTCTGCGCCCAGGGGCCCAGAGGCTCATAATCCATCCATGCCTACAGGACCTACCCATACAGCAGTAGTGACCCGCAGATGATGTGGGGAGTTGTGGACAGGAATTTTGTTTTGGTTTACAATAGCCACCACGTGAATAAGGCTAATTGATTCCATCTTTGACTCAAACCGGATAGTCGAGGTCTGTAGCAGTAATTAACAACCAAGACAATTTTGACAAGATATTTCTTTATTTCACAGCTGTTCCTGTTTCTTTTAACAGTAGTTCATGTTTAGGCTACGTAAACTAGTAAGTAAAGTAAATATAAAATGCAAACAATAACTTCTGGTGTATAAGCCACATTGTGTATGCATCACATGGTGTGGTGGTTTATGCTAATTGAAAACTTTTTTTTTTTTTTTTGCTAACAATCAACTGACTAAAATAGCATATTTCCCAGGCACATTGAGAAGAGAAGGACCAGAGTATGAAAAAAAAATCAATTACAGTTTGGGGGTGAGTGGGGGGTGTAGGGTACATGGGACATGCATTCATTTGTCAACTCTTCGTGCACAAATGAACACAACCCCAAGTTGAGTTCTCCTGTTGCATCAAGTAAGCCTAACCTGGATTTTGTTATCCAATCTATGTGTATACGCCATAATAACTCTCTTAAACTGGCACACAACAGAGATGTAAAACATGACCAAATAAAAGCTAAACATCTTTTCCTAAGATTACAATAGCCTACCATATGGGCAACTTTCTCAGAGATTCTGCATGCTTTTCACAATAATACACAATTCAGCAAAAGATCAAAACAAATGAAAGACCAGAAATGCTCATTTAGTTGTGCATTGTCAACAGGCAAACAACTGGCAGACCATTTCCATCAGTTGGTAAGAAGAGATCCAGCTTTTTTGTGGTAACCAAACAGCTGACAGAACAGTTGAATTGTTTTTGAGTCAGTTACTATTTTAACTAAGCAGCTGGGTAACCAGGTAACTGACCCCCAGCTGAGTTCTACAACAAGAAAGCCCCGAAGAAGTTCTCCTTCTGTCCAATTCTTTGCTGGCCACCCTCCAGCTTCACGAACACCGAGTCGTTTGTAAAGAGACGGAAGGCCCCTCCCAGGTAGCTGCTGGTCACATCTTGGGTCCCCCGTTTGTCTTGTCTGTCCCCCTTCAGAGGCTTTGGACAGTTGTACCTGTTTAAAGGAGGTGGGGGGTGGGGGGATGGGGTGTATTAGAATGCATCCTATGAAGTAGTCCGCATCATATTGTCCAGCACACTAAATATGTTGTGTGATCACACAGACAAAACAAATAATTTCAACCCAGTGCCATGAGACAAGCGCAAGCCTGTTGCAACGTTAAATTGTAATCCTTTTTAAAAACTTAAGTTATTCAGCTTTAAGTTTATTAAACTTTTATCCAAAAGCAATTTACAAAAGATGTTTTGTATCATGTACCTCACTGACTGCATCAGTTCCATGGGTGTCTTCCCATCCACATATCTCTCTGAGATCCTCATGATTGTGTGCTTGACTAGTATACAGTGGATGTCAGAGACGGCGACCTTGGAGTACAGGAAGTAGTAGCCCTCTTCCCTTATGGTCAGGAGCCAGTCCTTGAAGTCCATCTGATGGAGGAATCCATCCCCCAAAACTGTCCACAGGAGAACATTGCCTTTCCCCTCTGAAGCGCGGTCACCTGGAAAAGTCATGCAGCAAAATAATTTTCCTACAGACAGACAGCCCAGCAGTAGCTATTTATTGTTGTTTTAATACTGCAGCAGTCTACAGAGACACTCTGGCTTATGTTATCAACATCAGGAGCCTTGGACACAATCACACACACACACACATATAAAAAGAAAAAGACACACAACTAACAGACGAGGGTGAAAATAGATAGATAGATATATAGATAGATAGATACTTTATTGATCCCCAAGGAGAAATTCAAGGTCTCAGTAGCATACAGACATCACACACAACATTCACTAACAGCAGAAAAAAGTAATTAAAAGTATAATATAAAAAACACAACTAAGCAATAAGGACAGTAGAAGATAAAGAATATACTAAAATACAAATTATACTAAATAACACTAAATCTAAATCAAGTCTAAAAACAGTATCCACATAGTGGGTGATTAATCATGAGGCGCCTGCTATGACTGAGGCAGGGACTGAGCCTGTGATTCTCTGTGCATAGTAAGGTAAGGTGCTCTGTGTGAGTGAGTGTCATGGTGATGGTGCAAATGAGTAAGTCCAACAGTACAACAATAAAGTCTCTTTATGCCCCAGTGTTTAGTTGTAATGTTCATTTTTCTGCATTTCTTAATTTATTTTAATTGTGTGATGTCTGTATGCTACTGAGACCTTGAATACTCAATAAAGTATCTATCTATCTATCTATCTATCTATCTATCTAAAGGGAGACACTAGCCAAAGGCAAGTGAAAAGAGGTGGGTCTTTAAAAGGGACTTAAAAACATTCAGAGACTGAGCTGAACGGATGTGGAGGGGGAGGCAGTTCCAGAGTCTAGGGGCTGCCACTGAAAATGCTCTGTTCCCCCTAGTTTTCAGCCTGGCCCTGGGTTCTTCCAGCCGCAGTTGGTCTACTGACTGTAGTGCTCTGGAAGGGGAATGGTGGTGGAGAAGATCAGACAGGTAGGTGGGGGCCAGACTATGGAGAGACACACAGACAAGAGGAGTTTGAAATTGATGCGGTAGCGGATGGGGAGCCAGTGGAGTGAAGCCAGAACTGAGGTGATATGTTCGCGTTTTTTAGTGCAGGTGAGGAGTCGGGCGGCTGAGTTCTGAACCATCTGCAGGCGATGGAGCTAGGATTGATCGATGCCAGTGTAGAGAGCATTACAGTAGTCCAGTTGTGATGTGATGAAGGCATGGATGACTCTCTCAAGATCGCTCTGGGGCAGGTAGGCTTTGGTCTTAGCTAGGGTTCTGAAATGGAAACAGCTCTTCCTAACTACTGCATTGACCTGCTGTTGGAACTTGAATTTGCTGTCAAAAATCACGCCCAGATTTCTGACAGAGGGCCTGATGTTAGAGGCAAGGAGACCCAGGGCATTGGTGGAGAAGGCCAAAGAGGTTTTGCCAAAGACAATTAACTCAGTCTTGCTCTCATTAAGGTTGAGGAAGTTTGCACCCATCCATGCCTTGATGTCAGCAAGACAGTCACACAGTAGATGGAGTGCAGCCTGCCCATCAGCCTTAAGGGGGATATACAGCTGGACGTCATCTGCAAAGCAGTGGAAGGAGATGTTATCTTTTGCCAGGATATCCCCTAGGGGTAAAATGTACAGTAAAAAGAGGATGGGACCCAGAATAGAGCCTTGAGGGACCCCGCAGGTGAGGGGGGCAGGAGAGGAGTCTCCTAGCTGGACAGAGAAGCTCCTATCGGCCAGGTAGGACCGGAAGAACTCCAGGGCTGAGTCTTTGATGCCCACATGATGCTCGAGCCGAGCCAGCAGGATCCTGTGATCCACCGTGTCGAAGGCTGCAATTAGATCAAAGAGCACCAGGATCACAGGGCTACCTGAGTCAGCGGTTAGGAGCAGGTCATTGAGGACTCTCAGGAGCACAGTTTCTGTGCTGTGGGCTGTTCTAAAGCCAGACTGGAACTTCTCATAAATGTTATTGTTGGATAGGAAGGATTGCAGCTGGACATAAACCTCTCGCTCAAGGACTTTGGATAGGAACGGTAGCTTGGAGATAGGCCTGAAGTTTGAGAGGATGGCGGGGTCAAGGTTGGGCTTTTTTAGTAATGGTTGCACCACAGCATGCTTGAAGGCAGCCGGGACCCAACCAGGGGTGAGGATGGTGTTTATCAGCAGCAGGAGGAAGGGGGCAACCGTGTAGCAGTAGCATCCTTGAGTAGACGGGCAGTCAGAGGGGCAGTTGGAGGGCTGCAGATGGAGGGCCGCAGATGTCTGACTGTGTCAGAGAGGGAGGATAGTGAGATGGGCTTAAACTGCTTGAGGACAGCTGGCAGGGGGGGGGGGGAGGGGCAGGGAGTGGGGTGGCAGAGGTGTCTGGAGGCCTAAGTGCGGCAACCTTGTCAATGAAGAATTGTTGAAAACTCTCACAGAGGGCGGGTGATGGCACAACAGGGGATTCATTACGGGGATTTATGAGAGAATTCAGTGTATTAAAAAGAACCTGGGGTTTGACTGTTTCTGGAGACCAGGGTGGAAATGTACTGAGTTTTAGCAGCTTTAACGGCTCGGTGGTAGTCCGACAAGCAGTTACGGAGGATTTGGGCGGTCCTTCTGCCACTTTCGCTCCGCCCACCTACAGGTGCGTCTGAGGTCACGTGTTGCATCATTTAGCGATGGAGTTGACTGTGTTTTTTTGCGTTTGGGTTTGAAAGGGGCAATGGAGTCCAGAATGCCAGTCCAGGATGATGAGAGCATGGAGTGAAGCTCATCAGCAGTGTACTCAGAGTCTAATGACGGCCTACACAAGGGGGAGTCATTGAACATGGTAGAAAAATGTCCGGCAGTAGAGGGGTTTAGCGTGCGGGATACCTGTTTGGAGACACTGTGGGTCCTACCTGGGCATGGAGCTGTCACAGTGAACAGAATTGGGGAGTGGTCGGAAAAAGACAGATTTCATTAACAGAGACAGAAATACCATAGGACAGCACAAGATCTAATATGTGACCCTTTTCATGAGTTGGGCCAGTGACAGCTTGCTTTAAACTAAATGAGTCGAGGAGGTTTAAAAAGTCCCGGGTCAGAGGTTTGGACTCACAGCAAACATGGACATTAAAATCACCAGAAATTAAAATGTAATCATATTTTACCATTAGTCCAGACAAAAAGTCAGCAAAGTCATGGATAAAGTCTTTGTTGAATTTAGGTGGGCGATACACCACTGCGCACAAAACGGGGAAAGACAAAATTATTTCAAACAGTTGCAGTTCAAAGCTCGCAAAACCATTGTGTGGAATCTGCCGACAGTGAAACAGGGACTTGTAAACAGAGGCGACACCTCCACCTCTCCCAGTCGCACGGGGAGAATTGAAAAAGTTACAGTCCGGTGGAAGGAGTTCAGAGAACGGCGTGTTGCTGCCTGCAGAGACCCAGGTCTCGCACAGGAATAGAAAGTCCAGCTCCCGGGAAGTGAAGAAGTCGTTAATCATGAAAGTTTTGTTCGCCAGGGACCTTACATTGATGGAGGCCATCTGGATGGTTTGCTCATAGCCGCTAGCCCAGTGTGCTTCAACAGGCGTAGGCTAGAGTGGTCAACGCTACTCCTACCTACGTGTGGAGCGCCATTGAGACGGAGCTTGAGTACGAAGCCGTCCAGTCAACGCTGTCGGGAGAGCACGAGGGGCTAGAAATGGAGATGGACGGGCAGGATTTAGGTTTAGCAGGATCACGGTCGAGGGAGGCTTCAGCAGGAGTAGTGGACGAGACAGGACGGAGCCATCGCACTATATGCCGGGCTGCAGTTGAATAGGCCAGTTTGATCTTAAGTCTCACCAGCAGACCTCCTCTCTTTCCTCGTCTCCTGGAGCGCCTCTTGCGAGGATGGGCCACCGGCGTCCGGCACAGGTAAACTGGGATACCTGACAGCAGGGGAGGGGGAGATTTGGTCCAATCTCCAGGTTCAGTTCTGGCAACCCGAGCCACACGAATGTTTAGATCGCAGATGTTAAACAATGCTTGGCAATCGTAGCACAGAAGGGCAGACACATCCAGATAGATGCATAAAAACAGCAGAGTAACAAATTTAGTTAAGCAGAGCACCGGTGGAAGACGACTCGCCGAACAGACTGGCGCCATCATTGGTGTCACGCACAGTCACGCAGGCTCTGAGGGTGAAAACATAACTTCCTTGGAATTGTTTCATATCAGAGGTCTGTCTCTGTCTGTCTCTCTCTCTCTCTCTCTCTGTGTGTGTGTCAATCTCACCTTTGTATTTGGTTTCAGCACGGATCTCGAATTGCCTCTCTGACATAGCTACATGTATGAATGAAGGCACACCACCTCAAGCTGGACCTCTCAAAGACTGAACTGCTGGTCCTCCCAGCTAAACCTACCATACACCACGACATCAACATCAACATCAAATTTGACTCCCTGTCTGTTTCACCTACCAGGACTGAAGGAAATCTAGGAGTTTTTCTCGACAACCGACTAAACTTCTCAGATCATGTTGCCTCAGTCGCCCGGTCATGGCGTTTCGCACTCTACAACTTACGGAAAATCAGGACTTATTTGACTCAAGATGCTACCCAACTTCTAGTTCAGGCAATAGTCATCTCACGACCTGACTACTGCAATGCCCTCCTGACGGGTCTCCCAGCCTGCGCAGTGAAACCCCTTCAGATGATCCAGAACGCGGCAGCACGCCTGATCTACAACCAACCCAAAAGGGCACATTACCCCACTGCTCATCCAGCTACACTGGCTACCTATGGCGACCCGCATCAACTTCAAGGCTCTAACACTTGCATACAAAGTAGTCTCCGGTTCTGCTCCTGCCAATCCAAACTTTTCTCATCTGTTGTTCCTCGTTGGTGAAACACACTGCCAGTTCCTACAAGGGCAGGGACATCCCTCTCCATCTTCAAAAAACTCCTGAAGACCCAGCTCTTTAGAGAACATCTCCTCTCATAGCACCACTTACAACAAGTCTTGCTGATCCTAGCACTCACCAGCCGTCTTGAACTGACACGTAACTGTTAAAAACAGCACTCACTGATGCAATTATTCTTACTGTACTCTACCGTTTTTTAAATTGTCCTAAATTGTTGAGAGAATTGCTTTAAAACTTAAACTGTTTACCATGTTGTTAGTCGCTTTGGCTAAAAATGCGTCAGCCAAATGTAATGTAATGTAATGTATGTGAGTCACCATTTAGTCGAGCAGCTGGCTTTCTCTTTAGATCTTTGGTCTCTGGAATCTCACTGGAGGTTTTATTTTCTGCTGAGCTGGTGTCTCCATGGCCTTGGACAGAGAAAGAGAGAGAGAGATATAGAATGAGACTTACACCAATGTAGTCACATATCTGATGTGTATAAACAATATGTTTAATGAACAGCATATAATACATTATATCCATAGTGCTGTCATGGACTCTTCATGTGCTCAAGCCGTACAACCCCCCCCTCTCTCAACTCTGCCTCTCTTGCCTATTCCCACTATGGTAACAATATATAGTACCACTGATTACTTATTGACATTAACCATTTGATTTTCAGTAATACTAACCCACTCTACATCTCTCTTTCTTCCCCCTCACCTCACTTGTGAGGTATATATTGGCCCTCTTCTCACCCATCTCACCTGAAGTCCCATCCCTATGACTGCCCCATCGTTGCCTATTACTGTCCCCCTACCTGGATTCCTGGCCCGTCCAGCCTAGCGACCCATCACCTGCCTATGACAACTCTGCCCGGATTCCTGGCCCGTACTGCCAACCCACCACATGCCCTTTGACAACTCCTATTCCCCTGGACAATTCCAACGCTGGACTATTTGAACTTTCTGACACTAAATTAGGATTAATGCATTATCATACCGGATATATAATCATCCCACCTCTTGTAACTTTTACCTCAGGTGGCTTTAAACACCATGTCCTATTCTCTACACCTGCCTATCATATGCATTTGTCATGTATACAGACCTTACTGTCCTGTATTGACCCTAGGCAGAGGGGTCAGACCCTTGAGTCGTGGACTTGCTCGAGGTTTCTTCCTATATGTATCTCCAATTCTAGGGAGTTTTTCCTCGCCCCTGTTACCCATGGGCCTCACTATTGCATTCTACTGCCCCTGTCGCCCCTGTTACCCATGGGCCTCTCTCTTTCTTTACTTTTCTTCCTTTCTTTCCTTTTTCTCTGATTGCCTACATTCTGTAAAGCGCCATGATACATATGTAATGTTTTGGCGCTCTATAAGCACAATAAATTGAAATTGAATTGAAATTTTGAGAGGCAATAAAACCATTTATGATGATGCCGGTTTGCTGAGAGCGTTGGCACAGTGTGTGTGTGTGCGCGTGTGTGTACAGAAAATGTTTGTTTTGCAGGCCATGTTTATGGCTTTTGTGGATCCGCTTGGCCATTTGCCTGTTTGGCCTAGGTGTGTGTGTGTGTGTGTGTGTGGGAGACATGGCAGGCTGCCAGCAGTTAAGGTGTGTCTGTGCAGATGTTCTAAGAGCTTACTCCACTTGCTGAAACAACAAACAGAAACCACAGATCACATGCCCTGCCTCTTACACACGTGCACACACACACACACAAACTCACGCACACACACACACACACACACACACACACACACACACACACCTTCTTTTCTTTTCTTTTCTTTTTTTCTCTGATTGTCTAACACTCTGTAAAGCCCCATGAGACATGTGTAATGTTTTGGAGCTCTATAAGTACAATTAAATTGAAATTGTTATCAACAGCAGTCCAGGAGCTTGAACACAAACACGTGCAAGTGTGAATGTGTGTGAGCTTGTTTGTTTGTATGTGAGAGAGAAAGTGTGTGTGTGTGTGTGTGTGTGTGTGTGTGTGTGTCAGCCTGTCAGGGATGGAAATTAACACCCGCCACCCACCAAATGCGGGTGAATTTGTGTAGCCTACTGGCGGGTGAATTTGGTCAACTTCCCAGCCACTGTGGCGGGTAAATAAATAGGGCTGTTTTGCCTTTGCCCTTGTTTAGGTCCCACCTACTGCTGATTGCCGGAAACGGAGTTCCTAATTGTGGTTGATTGGACAGCCCTTAAAAGACCCAACATGGCATTAGTTCAGTGCCTTTGAGCCCGCCAGCATCCACGGTTGTGTAAGAGCCGTGGATGGCTATGTGTAATGTGTTTGTGTTTATGTTTTATGTTGTGTATTGTCCTGAGCTGTTGTAATGCTGTGTGATATTGACCTGCTCATTTTAAGCTGACTACAGTGGTAGTGTGTGCCGAGTGCGGCAATTACTCCCGGTGGTGAGAGTGGCTACGATGTAGCAAAATACTGGCCTAGTGTGGCCAGGGTGTGCCGGGTTCGGCAAAACTACTTCGGGTGTGGGTTCGTCAAAACTACTGCTGACGTACGTGACGGACGCGTGCGGGCTGGACATGGACAAGTGCCGCAGAGCAGGCGAGTCCCAGGGAGGAGCTCCTGGGCTTCGTGTTGCTGGAGTGCGACGGCGACACGCTGGCCGAGAGGCTGCTGACGTACGTGACGGACGCGTGCGGGCTGGACATGAACAAGTGCCGCGGCTTCGCGTACGACTGTGGTGGGAGCGGGGCACGGCACGCGCTGCGCATGCACACGGCGGCCGAACGCATCTCGGAGCGGCACCCGGCGGTCGTGCGCACTGTGGGTTGTTTTAAGGACATGTTTGTGCATGCCCATAGTCTGAAGCAGTCAAAGGTGATTCTAAACACGTCAATTCAAGTCCGAGACAGGACCCATCGTCAAAATTTGTGTCCACCACTCTAGTTCATCCAAAACAAAACAGAAAAGGGACTCAAAGGTCTAAATACAGGAATTATCCTTTAAGTTGCCTCTGTGTCAACCCAAATCAAGAATTTAAATGTGTGTCTAAACAAGTGCACATGCACCTGACAAAAGTGTCCTGACAAACCTGGGTCACATTAACAAATCTCAGTGTGTGTGTGTGTGTGTCTACATATTTGGTGACTGTGTATGTGTGTTCACCACATTTGTTAGATGAGCACCTGGAGCCTCATGTACAAAGCTTGCATATTGTAACGTTGGCGCACAAGACATTGCATAGCGTTCTCCCACGCAGGGCATGCTGGGATGCGGGAGCAAACATTTGGGGTTTATGTCTGTATTTCTCCTTAGTTTTGAGTGTAATGTTAGCGTCTTTATTGTAACATGTTTCCCTTTTAGTTCTCCCTCGTGTGTGATCCTCTTTGTGTGGGGGGCTGCGTCCACCCCTGTATAGCGTGTGTGTGTACTTGACCTGCCCCGTATGTATTGTGTTCTGAGTCTGTGTCCCTGCCCTCGATCCTTATTAAGGCTTGCATTGAATGAAGCTCTATGTCCTGAAACGTGAAAACATTACAATACGTACAGTAAATGCTGCGTACGGAAATTCTCACGCTCACGTCCGGATGTACATTTCCAATGTGTATCGTCAGTTGGCGACACTTAGAAGCAATGCAGCGCAACAACATTAGTTGATCGCGAATCTAGCCTTTATTTGCACATTATATTGTGAAACGTGGGTTATTAAAAATGATAACACTTCGAAAGTAGGCCTATGTTTCAACAAGTTATGCAACAACCTATCTATAATGACAACTGTAGACTTATTAGAGGATAAAAATTAAAAAACTATAGCCTACACAGCGCCGATATTTGGTTACACGATTGTTGATGACTGGCTTATCAAACATTTCAGATTTTGAAGAGCTTTCCACAAAACCTGTGATAAATGGGGTCAGCTTCACGCATTTGCCTATGCCTTAAAAGAAATACATATGGGACAGGATCATGCATGTGAATAGATACAGTAGGCTGACTAATAGGCTAAGTGAAATAAGCTATTTCCCTTAGTGTGATTGACTGCATGGCTACTTTGACTTTCCTCGAGTAAGCATTCGCATTATTGTCACACTTGTGTGCAAATATAGGGATATGATCCAGAAATCGTAATGTTGTGGCGAGGTGGTCTGGATCAACTTAGTTTATTCCATTCAGGTGCACGATGCGTTGTACTTGGACACGATTGATTTAATAATTTTTTAATAAATGCATGTTGTAATGGTCCAAATGCATTCAAACCCAGTTATGCGAACCCTGTCACCTACTTGCAGACCGACCAATAATTCTGTTACGGTCTCCTATAGCCTAGCCACTGCCACGCTCTGCCACTACTGTTTTTTGTTATTAATTACAGATGATAAAGACGTAAGATTCTTGCCAATTCGTCAGATAAGCACTTCTACCTCGCATTCGCTGGAAATAAACTTTTTTTATTAATTTGATGATTTCAATTATTAAACTTTGGAACAGGTTTGAGTATGAATGGATCCTTTTCATTCTTTTTACAATGTCAAAATGCAGCAGCATGTTACATGCAATGATGATATGGGTCCTCTCAATCTCCACTATGCAGTAGATCTAATTTGAATGTCATTTTTACTCCATTTAATTGGGAACGCATCTTCAGCGCGCACGAGAGGGGGAGAGGGAGAAAGTGGCAGGTTCCAGCTGCTTTGTCATTGTTACAGTGCATGAAAATGTACTGTACTGTTCTTCCTAGGCGTTTTATTACAGTGCATGAAAATGCACTATACAGTTCTTCCTAGGCTTCTTCTTCTAACGCACTTAATGCATCTTCAACCGTTTAATGTAGAAACTTCATTCAAACTGCGTTACGTCTTACTTGTGACATCTGGGCTTTGTATTTTTCATCTTTGTAACTTTTATACTTTTTAAACTATTCATTAAAAACTAGTCAAAATTTCCGTATAGACTTAACATTGGGCTGATGACATCACAATAGGGCCATTAAGCTAGAATCCTGAGCCAGGTGTTCCGGCCACCTGCACCAACTGTCAGTTTCTCAGGCTTTAAGCATACAGGGTGCATCCGAATAGTCAGTACATACTAACGTCGGTTAGAACGCACTACTCAACCGTTAATTTAGTATGTTATTTATGTATGCGAGCGAGTAGTAAGTTTGATGCATGTATGGAATGCATTTAGAGTTTTTAGAGTTGCTGTTGTGATCTTGACTATGAATTCTGATACATGGTGTGTTCATATTTGTTCAATTTTGATGTGGATTTCATTGCTTGTGAAGAAAATTTTGGAAAGATGTCATTGCTAGTTTCCCAATTGGGTTTTCCCAACTGTCTTGTTGTATTTGACTGCCCCTAGTGGCTTAAGAAATGTATAGCAAGTGCCTCATTGGCACACCTGAAACCCATGCTATAATTATGCTCAGACTCCTTGTTCCCAACACCCTGATGAAGGCTGGTGAGCCGACACGCGTTGGTGTTTTTTAATGGTTTAGCCCCTAATAATAAATAATCATTTTTTGCATCCTACTGAGTGCCTGGACCTGGAATCTTTTTCCAAACTGCTTTATTAACTTTTAACCCTTCCAAGAGCACCAGAGGATACAAGGGATACCTGTAGCGCTCCAGCTCCCCTTTTGTCTTCGCTTTCTTATAAGGTTATATAACATTTACATGTGAGGCAGACATCACACAACATAAAATTCTGATAGCAAAACATTTTAACTTATTGTATTCATACGCAGTCGTTAGTTACACTAGCCCATTGTCTTTACAGTAGATAGTGAATAAAAACCGCAGAAGGCAAAACTAAGGTAGACTGATAACGTTAATGTTAAATGCTTTTATGAAGCAAACTTAAGTTACATTTACCTGAGCTCACGTTAAGGTAACATAACATTAACTTTAAGATAATCAAGCCCAAGATAGCGCCAGCTTCACACATTTAAAGGAGAATTCCGGTGTGATATTGACCTAAAGTGTGTTGAAACATGATACCGAGTGTGAACGTATGTCTCATAGCCCACCTCGGCTTGTCCCCTGCACTCCACAATCTGGCGCTAGTTAGCCGATGCTACCAACAGCTTTTTCAATAGTGGTGCTTTGGCATCGGGCTAGCCATGCAAAAAAATCACTGTTTTACACCATTTACGAGGCTCAGTGTATCTCCACACTTCATTGGTAGACTTCCGAGGGCCCTGACATTTAAAACGAGACATTGAGAACTTTGAAAAAGCACTGGTAGTTTACTTACAAGACTATTTATACAGACAGTATCTTCACGAAGTTTAGCGTTTGCAGCCATCTTGAATTTAGTCACGATAAGTCGGCGACGAAAGTAAGAATGAACAGGTATGATAAGGGATCAGATTCCAAAAATAATTCAGTGGAAATGCATGGATTCCAGTTTCTTCCAGTAGCAGCAACTGGAATCCATGCATTTCCCCGGAATTATTTTTGCCTACCGATGAACATTTACCTGAATTAATTTCTTCTCCCGATAATACAATAGCAAATACAACTTAACTCAACTCAACTAATATACTTACATTTATAAACATCGGCAGAATAGCTGCCATGACCTCTATCATGTCAGCCATTTTGTCTGATTTGATTTTCCCGGCTGCTCGTCGTCTTCTACGGTTATCGGGCTCCCACTGAATTGTGGGATAGCGTAGTGACCATCCGTTGCTTTGGAGGTAGTAGGCCATCCGGGTACTTTTCCCCTACTAGTCGATGCCTACTAAGAATTCAGACGTACTACTACTGTGACATCCTGCATCTCGCCTACTGTACAGTACGTTTGTATGGGCAGAGACGGTTGATAAAGTATATTAAGGATCTTTGGTATGGGTATTTGGATGCACCCACAGTCTCATTCTCTTAAGACTACACATCCTGTTAAACTGTTTCCTCTGTCCACAATATTTCAAAATAAAAGTCCTCATTACAATAATTCCCTATTAAATAATTTAACCATTTAAACTATCCACCTATTTAACTGTTCAGTCATTCCAAATATATTAAACCTCAAGTACCCTAGCAACAGCCTAGCAACCATGTCAAATACCCTAGCAACAGCCTAGCAACCACTTCCACAGTTATAACCTAGCAACAACAGCCTAGCAACCATGTCAAATACCCTAGCAACAGCCTAGCAACCACTTCCACAGTTACAACCTAGCAACCAATATAGCAACCAATGAGTTTAACCTAGCAACCAGCATAGCAACCACCACAACTAACCTAGCAACAGCCTAGGATCCACGTCAAGTACCCTAGCAACAGCCTAGCAACCATGTCAAATACCCTAGCAACAGCTTAGCAACCACTTGCACAGTTACAACCTAGCAACCAACATAGCAACCAATGAGTTTAACCTAGCAACCACCACAGCAACCATAACCTAGCAACCAGCATAGCAACCACCACAACTAACATAGCAACAGCCTAGCAACCACCTCAAGTACCCTAGCAACAGCCTAGCAACCATGTCAAATACCCTAGCAACAGCTTAGCAACCACTTCCACAGTTACAACCTATCAACCAACATAGCAACCAATGAGTTTAACCTAGCAACCAGCATAGCAACCACTACAACTAGCCTAGCAACAGCCTAGCAACCACCTCAAGTACCCTAGCAACAGCATAGCAACCATGATAAATACCCTAGCATCAGCCTAGCAACTACTTTTACGATGACAACCTAGCAACCAACATAGCAACCACCATGACTACCCTAGCAACCAGCATGGCAACCACCATAACTACCCTAGCAACAATAGGATTTACTCTAGCAACAACCACAATGTCAACCTAGCAACCACCATAGCAACCAACAAGATTACCGTAGCAACCAGCATAGCAACCACTTAATTTGGCATAACAACCATATGTACCCTAGCAACACTATTGTTACTATATCTGCATTATTTGTTTTTACTCTGTATCATATTTTACAAAATATTCTTTGCATGTTCATGCACTAATAATTCCTTGGGAATTGCATTTCTAGTTTAGACTTGTTGTTTTAAAAACACAACACATGAGCCAGGAGAGATCAAACAGTTGAGGAGAAAGAGTTAGGAGGAGAAGAGAGGGAAATAGATGTGACACTCCATGTCAGAAGGTATTCAATATCTCTAGCGGTATTTGAAAAATCCTGGCTATGGCTATGACTGCAAGAGGGCACTATAATAGGCTGCACTCACTGTGATTTCAATCATTCGTTCCCTTAAACCAAACATTTACATGAAGCACATGATATGTTGATTGAAATGCATTCCACTCAGACAGGCTAGGTGCATAATTCACTTTTAAATGCAAACAGAAAATGTCTAGATAGCATCATGTCATGACATGCTTCCATTTCCAAAGCAATGAAGGCTATTTATACCAACTTAATCATTGTTAATATTGTGCTATAAATGTGGCACAAACAATGCTAGAGTTTGTTTATCAGCCATAGTCTATATTCGAATGGAAAAAGGTCTAGACTCAATGCCCTTAAAGTGATGGTGCACCATTTATACGACTTCAAACTAGTAATATTTTAAAAGTAGTAGGCCATTTTTCAAGAAATTAATATTTTAAACAAAAATACTTTTTTTTGGGGGGTGGGGCAAATGGCCAGCAGTGGCACTGCATCCATATACGTGAACTGACTGAAATGAGTGGTTTGGTAGTGGAGACATCCGTTTAAACAGGAAACACACATAGCACACACAAGAATCGCACACTCAACAATGACAAGTAACCCAGAAAATGTACAGTTTCAAGCAGCAAAGAAATAAATGCCAACTTAGAGCTTAAGTCCCATGTTAAGGCACTTTCCTTTTTACACAAATTATGCTACAAATTGTAGCCTACAATTTTCTCAGTCAAAAAAGCCTTTTTAAAGCTAAATATATAATGATATGACACTACAAATATGTGATAGATGTGGCAAAAAAAAGTAAGCTCGGATACTCACTGAGGCTGGAGCCTGTCAGGTTTGTGAGGCGACAGACCCAGCAGGCCTGCAGCAGTAGTCCACACAGGGCCCCAAGCAGCAGCCTCCACAGAAGCGTCTGCCTCTCCTCCAGCCTTCGCCACCGAGCGTCGTCGATGCTCAGAGAGCCACTGTGGTTATTAATGTCTGCCTCAGGAAATAGTATAGGTTTGGGGTCAGTATTCTCAGCCGCCATGATGTGCAGAGCTCTCTGTTCCTAACCTGGAAGGGTACCTTCTGGAGAATGTGTGGCGTTGTGAGGGTATTTTTGACAGATGAAATCAACCCAGCCCCTTTATCAGACTCCTCCTTATTCAGTCATGTTTGAAGTGCCATGTCAAATCAAGATGCAAAATACTATCAATTACAAACCCATAAATTGGCCTAAATTGAGTTTCGTCTGAAGAAAAATAAATCCATGACCGGGAGGTGTCGCAAGACAGATATTATTTTTCTTCAGACGAAACTCAACCCCGTTTCGTGTCATGTTCATGCGTCTAGTCCAGTGGTCCCCAAACTATGGCCCGCAGGCCGGATATGGCCCACCACCTCATTTTTTTCTGTGGCCCCCCAACACAAGTCCGTGGTATATTGCATCTGGCCCGCACGGGAGTATGACATCATCAAACTATAACCTCCGTAATTTCCCCCATTCATTCTCTATGGCGAGTCTTAACAGTACCCATGTAATACTCTTTTTGTCCACTGGTGGTTGTTTTGGCGCTGTTTCGCGTTTGCCATCGAAAACAGAATGAAATGTAGGCCTACCTGCAAACAATGTAAGATGCCTATGCTATGTGCCTATGCTGACTGCATCAGTGCTCAAAGTATTCTAAAAGTTTATCAATTAATTGTTAATAACTAACTAACTTCTATTCAAGTCATATTTTTGGGACTTTTTGGGATAATTATTTCTATTTTGTATTCACTTGTTCAAATGTTCATACAAATTCACAATTCACAAAGTTCTCATCGGGTGAGTAAAAGTGGTCATTTCAGATATTTTTGCCAGCACTTCATAAAACTCTCATAGTTTGAGAACTTTAAATTATTTGTAGGACATTGCTTGTTCACAACTTGAGCTGTGTAGGCAAAGACAGAGTTCAGAGTTCACACATTTTGAATAAAATATTTTGGGACTCCCTGCTAATACTTTTAGGAGTGCTTAAGTCTTTTAATTAGTATTGTTTCATTTGAGCTACATTTTACACTGATATGGCATGATGGCAATATAAACACAGCTAACAAAGGTATTAGATTGCAGTAGCCTATGATTACATGTAATGGAATATTCAACTAGGTAGACTGCTGTTATTCACAGTTCTAAGCTATTTATGGTTACTGATATACTCCTAGTCTCTGGCCCTCTCTTAGAGCCAGGCATAGTGAGCTGGCCCTTAGAAGAAAAAGTTTGGGGACCACTGGTCTAGTCTTTTCTGCACCATTAGTGATCTCCCAGTTATTTTAACTTAAAGAGTTGCAATCAGTAGGTCCATAAGCCTATGTTGCCCAATAACCTACTGACTAAGGTTGAAATTCAAAGGTTAAAACCAAAAGTTAAGCTTTTGATCGTTTCCAGTCCTTTTCAGTGCCTGACAGTTTGCTTTTTTAATCCAATTTGATATGCAGTGCGGTGCCTATATGAATCGGCCCTTACACAACCACCACCATCATAGTCTATGCATGGAATGGAATTTACATAGCCTACTATACATTGTTTTGAGCCTTATAAAGAACACAGACTCTTTCTTTTACTATCTATGCATGGTACTAGGCCTAGCCAGAGCCGGACAGTAACAGAGTACATTTACTTGAGTACAGTACTTGAGTACTGGGGGATCTGAGGGATCTGCAGGCCCGTCGCTAGAAGGCAAGCAAACCAAGCAATTGCTTGGGGCCCCGAGCTGGCCAGGGGCCCCAAGACAACGACTGGTTAAGAATAAAATGCAACGACAAACTGTGAGCGCCCCTTTCTCAGTAGTCGCTGACAGCAGCCAGCCAGCCAGGTTCGTGAGCTCTGCTGCTGGGAAAATATAAAACCTCGCAGTCATAATCATAGACATAATATATTATATAATTGCAATGTTATAGTCATAATTGTCATAATTGAAGCGAAGTTATGCGTCCGGAAGCCAGAAAAGAAAGAAGAGAAAGGAAGAGGATGACAAGAAAAAACAAGATAGTGGTAAGTGATAAATTACAGTATATGAAATAGCTCTACTTCCTGTCTTGTACAAATGGTGTAATGTCGCAGCAGGAAGGCTAGCCTAGCAAAAAATGTTTATGTTAACTACAGAGAATGTCTAATACAGGGAGAACTGCCACTCTCGGAAAACTTCCGGTTTCTGAATTGGTTGCAGTTCCTACTGTGGTTCCACATGAGGGCACTCGTCCACGAGTGCAGAATGCATGGAGGTCTATATACGCATGGAGCCGTACCCCTCAAAATCCACTTTTCTCGGGATATAATTTTTTTTTTTAAGTAATTTGAGTATTGTATTCAAAAGGGGAGGCAAAGAAAATACACTTGGTTGAGTATTATATTTTTTAAAGTCACTTAATTGTTCTTAAAAGCCTTTCAAATGTGTCAATGACGTCATTCATTAGCACAATGCTAGCGTGTTATGTGCAACAACGACCCAACCTGTAAGAAATCAAAAAGACATAAGTACTCGTCCATTCAACTTTTGACCTATAACCCATGTTGAAGTTATACAAACTACAATCAAATCTGAGATTTGTCAACGACAATCAGGTGAAAGAGACAAATTTAGCCGTCTAGCTCCATTGACTCCCATTCAGTCTGCACTCATGGCGATCGCCCCCCAGTGGAACTCTGGTGGAACTGCATCCAAAATTCGGTACAATGGGACTTAAAGAGACACCAGGCAAGCCTGATGCTTTTTCTCTACAAAACTCCCCCTCGCTCGGTCTGAAGCTCTTTTCCTTTTCTTTGCATCTTCCGTCAAGGGTTTTCGCTGCTTCTTCACGGCTCTGCCATTATACACATCGCTTGCAACAAACGCTAGCGTTTCGTTAGCCTGCCTCTGTGCTGTAAACTGATCCTGCTTCGGTCGCCGGGTACGATACACTGAACTTGCAAGCGGGATATTCTGCCTACAGGCAATAGGGGCGGGCGAGAGAGTCTTCATTCGGCCTGTAATGAGTCATTTAACCATATACCGACTTACGAAGATGATTAATTAACACGAAAACGTTGCCTGGTGTCCCTTTAATAACTACCTGGGCTCTGTTAACTACCTGCCTGACAGCCCATGCTGCTTGTAACAAACTAGAACAGTTAGCGCAACTTGGTTTATTAACGGGATAAGGAAGACGCAGATCTGTTCCAGAATCACTGTTTATCGTATTTAATGACATAACATTGCTATAGCTTTGTAATAGGTTTTGATGAAAGTGGCATATTCTCTGCTATACTAACTATTCGACCATGATAATCTATTTACCAAATGGGGGTTCGGAAAACCACACAATAAATTCCGTGCATCAAAGCAGACTGGAACATTCATGTCTAGTAGTATTCATGTACGCCAGCTGTTTACTGTCTTTAAAGCACTGTGCGTCTGTCTAATTCTCAAACAGCAGAATGCTTAAATGCTAAGCTACAAGTAGGCCTAGGTCAATGTATAACATTAGCTTGGGATGTTTTTACAGTAAGCATTGGTAGTTGTGAAAGTAGCTGCATCCCTTCTAAATGTCAAAATATGGAAATGCTAACATATATTTTCTTTCTCCCTCAAGGTGATTTGCTTACATTTCTCAGCCCTAGCTCTTCCTAAGGATACCTCCACTGATGAAGGTAGAGTGAATTTCTCTCACTGAGCTGAGCTGATAATGACCATTTCCAATATGCTAACAGTGAAATGGTCAAACGTACTTCACAGGTAATTTCAGATTTTTTTTTTTTTCAATTATTTTCCCAGGTACATCAACTTCATCCTCTATTCATGAGGAAGAAGCTGACATTGGATTTTATGGTATGGTGGTGTTTTTGCAAATGTTCAAAATGTTCAAAACAAATGCACAGTATATATGCAACAGCAGTATTTGCACTGTCAACATTTTTTATTTATATAAAGTGTGGGGGAATTTAAACTGTATGGCTATGCTGTGGTTCCTGTAGGCGTTAGCGTGGGATTGGGGTTTCCATGTCCATTTTGCTTGGGGCCCCCAAATTCCTTGAAACGGCCCTGGGGATCTGTACTTTATTCGAGTATCATTTTTGGGGAGTACTCATGACTTTACTCAAGTACATTTGAGAGGCAAATATTGTACTCTTTACTCCACTACATTTCTATCCATAACCGTGAGTACCTGTTACTACTTCTAAAAAAAAAGGGAAAAAGAAAAATCTCGGAAACCCTCAATTTGTTGTTTCTCAAACGTGATTGGATTGTGCAGGCGCCACTGATTGGGACAGCCTATCAGCAATCACCTTCAGCTTTCCGCCAAAGTCAACTCCATGGTCAGATTTAGATAAGAGATGAAACCATGGACGAAACAATGGATGAAGACACGGCAGGTCCATCCTGGAAAAGTGCCAACCTGTGGCCCCACCTCGCCAGACTATTTCAATTTTCTGAACAAGTTAATTTTTTGAACAAGTTTTTGCTTCAAGTGTTTCAATTACAAAATAGTATTTTGTATTTGAAATACATATTTTAAATACATGTATTAGAAATACTGCCCATCCCTGGCAACATGGTAAAAAGATGAAAATGACTTGATTTTACTTCCAATTCATTTTACATTCTCCAATGTATTAACATTAACATTTTTCATAACTCCATGTACGTTTCTGTACATAAATGTAAGCACTGTTGCAGTAGTAATGCAATATTTAGAAAATGTAGGCTACTCTTGTACTCTTGATACTCAAGTACTTTTAAAAACAAGTACTTCAGTACTTTTACTTAAGTAGACATCTGACTGTTGTACTTCTACTTGTACTTGAGTAAAATGTAGCAAAGGGTATCTGTACTTTTACTCAAGTAATGAAGCTGTGTACTCTGTCTGCCTCTGGGCCTAGCCTACTTCAGTGTTTATAAAGCAACAGAAGCCGCTTCATTGCGGCTTTCAACCATTGGAGGACGAGCGGACACTCGGTATAATGTGATTGGTTTATTTCCTGGTTTATTTCCCCGTTAGAGTCGAGAGCTCATCTAACCAATCGGGTGTTGATACAAAAAGTTACTGTAGCCCAGGCTAATGCATTGCGATGCTGTGGAGCTAATGTTAGGTATCTGGCTAGCACAATGTCACCTAACCTTTGACAACAGCCAACTAAAGCGGAGCGGAAACTGTTCGTTATGAATTCCTATCGAGTAGATTACGTTAGGTTATCACCTAAATGTGTCGTTATCTCTGTACTTATTGCGTTTTTCACGCAGACGGTCGGCGGTTTCAGCCCGAACCTTGATAGTGAGTTTACATTTCTACTGCCAGCAGGAAGAACAGAATGCTTCTTCCAAACGGCGTCGAAAAATGGCTCTATGGAAGTTGAATACCAGGTAACATTAGCATTAAACTCCAATGTCTTATAACCTAGCTTGCCAGTTTAATTTAAGGTTAGCCTCTCTGACACTG
Source organism: Alosa alosa (assembly GCF_017589495.1). Taxonomy (NCBI): domain Eukaryota; kingdom Metazoa; phylum Chordata; class Actinopteri; order Clupeiformes; family Clupeidae; genus Alosa; species Alosa alosa. The sequence goes on from NC_063195.1 coordinate 15,898,115, forward strand.
CAGTTGTGAGCTAACAAATGTTATTTAGCTAACTGTTAGTTAGCTGGCAATTAGTCGATAATTGAAAATGACAGTCATGGCTAAGCTGCTAACTAGCCATTTATTATGTGGCCTAAGTTAGTTAACGTGGCACTTTAGTGCAAGTGTATGAGCTTTACACAAGTGAGTAATGTCAGCTTTGTTTGATGTAAGGTTAATAGACCTCGCACCCACGTTATTGCGAGCCCGGGCCCTTGCATCAACCTGGGCTTGAATGGATGTTAAATTACGAAAAAACAGTCTATTGGGGTAGCTCTAGCCTTTTATGTCAAGGAACACTTGATGTTTGAAAGCTGTTGAAGACATGCTAGTTCCGCGAAAGGGTGAACCGCAAGACCTGTCAATTCATGCGCCTTGTTTTCGCGCCTACTCTGTATTGTTGCGCATTTGACCTGTGGAACTTGGAGTTTCTAGCTAATGTAACGTGAGATGCTGAGCTTGTCTTGTGTTTGATGTGTGGGTGTTCCTGTTTGTCCATTGCACGCACACTGCAACCAAGGAAGCGTCATAAAGTGCTAGCCCATTGATTATGATCAGCTATGTCCTGCTGTTACATCCGTTACCTTTTAGGCAGTGGTCTCTCTCTCTCTCTCTCTCTCTCTCTCTCTCTCAAGCCCAAGTTTTGTGAGGTTGGGATGCGATCTGTTGTTCTGTTCTTGCCTTTACACTCTGATGAAACAGTGACGGATGTGTTAACGAACAAATGCCCCTCCTAATGAGTCAGCATTATAAGTTCTGTTTTTATTGTAGATCTGCTTGTATAGTGCTATTAGGAATGGACTGAATTGGTGAAACACTGAGAGAGAGAGAGAGAGCGATAGAGTCAGAGAGAGAGCGCATTTAGTAACTTATTGTGTGTAATAGTCTTTGTACATAGTATAGGCTACTTATACTATGTAGGCCTACGTGGGTGATGTCATGTTTGCATTTGATATCACATTATCTGTCTGGTGTTGTATTTGTGTTTAATGCAAAGAGGAAAGTCCAAGTAAGTGTGTGTGTGTGTGTGTGTGTTAGATCATCGCAGGTGCAGGCATGGATGTGGACTTCACCATCCTCTCTCCTCATGGCTATCAGCTGATCTCAGAGTTCCGTCGCTCCGACGGCGTCCACACGTGAGTCCCTCTGACTGCCTCCATCCCGAGCGCCCATTGACTAGATAGTCCCTAGGATGGGAGGTCTCTCACAACGAGTCTGCTCTTGTTGTGCATGGCGGTCAGGAAAGGAATGTCAGATTTCTAGCACACAGTTGTTATTAAAAAGTAATTGTCTTTTTTTTTTTTGTGTTTCCTCCTCTTTTCCTTTCTTATTCATCTTCTTTTTCTTCTTCCTCCTCTTTTTCATCCTTTGTTTCTCCTTCTCCTTTTTCTTTTTTCCTGTTCTTCTCTCCTTCCTGTTCCTCCTTTTCTTCCTCTTTTTCTCATTCCTCTTTTTCATCCTTTGCTTCTCCTTCCATTTTTCTTTTCTTTTCCTCCTCCTCCTCCGCCTCGTCCTCCTCGTCCTCCGCCTCCTCCGCCTCGTCCTCCTCCTCCTCGCTCCTCCTTTTCCTCCTCCTCGTCCTCCTCCTCCTCCGCCTCGTCCTCCTCCTCCTCCCGTCCTCCTCCTCCTCCGCCTCGTCCTCCTCCTCCTCCTCCTCGTCCTCCTTTTCCGCCTCCTCATCCTCCTCCTCCTCCGCCTCGTCCTCCTCCTCCTCACTGTAGTGTTGAGCCCACTGAGGAAGGCGACTACCAGATCTGCTTTGACAACAGCTTCAGCCGCTTCTCGGAGAAGATGGTCTTCTTCGAGGTCATCCTGGAGGGGCCGGCGTCCGAGGAGGGCGGGGACGACGAGTGGGCGGGCCTGGGAGAGCCTGAGAGCCTATTAGAGTACAAGCTAGAGGATATCAGGGTCAGTGCTCTGCCCCCTTCCACAACACTCACCAATCAGAGGGCATCGTTGCCTAAAGCATGGTTAAGCGTCATTCACATTTACAGCGACTAGAGACGAGAGACCTTATAATGTTAATGTTATTACTGACAAAATAACCACTTACAACACAAGACCGTAATGGTAATGTGATTACTACGGATGGGCAAAGTGAGGCTTTGTGAAACACTGAAACGTTCGAAGCCGTTGTGCCAGATTGTTTCGAAGCAGTGGTCACATGACATGGCTGTTTTGAACCACGTTTTGAAGCAGTGTTTTGAAACACTTGTGCTCCGAGGCCTTGACACTGATTGTCAGTTTTGAACGTCATACCCCATGTTACATGTAAATTAAATTATAGACCATATAACATATATGGTGATGGAAAAAATGTCATGTGACGGAGCACATATCAATCATGTGGTGCCAAGGCATTACACAAGATTAGAAATGAATAAGCAATATGCTGTTTTGAGAAGTTATAGGTATGAACAGTGAAACATTTGAAAGTAAAGGAAATGGGAATTTGTATTGATTGTAATTATGAGGACAGATCTGAAGTGGACACTAGTGTCTTAAAAATATTTACTGATTTTTCTCTTTATTTTTTTTCTTGTTCTCCCCTTCTCTCTACCTGCCTCTCCTCCTCTCTCCCTCTTTTTGACTGTCCACCTCTCTACCCAACTCTCCTTTTTTTTTGATGGTTCTTCTCTCCACATCTCTCCCTCTCTTTCATTCTCTCTGTTTATCTCTCCTGCTAATGCCCCACTCCCACCACCCCTCTGTTCTTCTCCCTGTACCCACCTCTTCTTCTCCTCTTCTTCTCCTCTTCTTCTCCTCTTCTTCACCTCTTCTTCTCCTCTTCTTCTCCTCTTCTTCTCCTCTTCTTCACCTCTTCTTCTCCTCTTCTTCACCTCTTCTTCTCCTCTTCTTCTCTCCCCCTCTTTTCACCGTTCCTCTCTCTTTATCCCCCCTCCATCTCTCCCTCTCTTTCATGTTTATCTCTCCTGCTAATGCCCCACTCCCACCACCCCTCTGTTCTTCTCCCTGTACCCACCTTTTCTTCTCTCCCCCTCTTTTTTCTCTCTCTCTCTTTTTATCTCCCTCCTCCTCTCAGGAGTCCATGGACTCGGTGCACCGGCGCCTGGAGCGCAGTCGTCAGATGCAGACGGCGCTGCGTACGCACGAGGCGCGTGACCGCTACCTGCTGGAGGACAACCTGTGGCGCGTGTCCTTCTGGTCCTGCGTCAGCCTGCTGGTCCTGCTCACCGTCGCCTTCACGCAGGTCTACACCGTCCGCCGCCTCTTCGACGACAAGAGGAGGGTGTGCACGTAGAGGCAGCGGAGCGTGGTGTGTGTGTGTTGTGGAGGTGGGGGGGTGCGGTCTGTGAGCAGGGTGATTTGAAGACTCTCCCAGTTTGATTACTTTGCTGTCAGTTAGATCATCCTAATTGGATGCAAGCGAAGCAGTTTGTTGCATTTCTGTTTCTATTTTTTTTTTTCAATGTCTTTGTCTCAGTGTACAGAGAGCATTCAGTACTATGTAATAGTCTGACGCTCACATGCAGTTAGTACAAGCCAGCAGTCTTTTTATTCTCCCTCACTTGTTCCCCCACCATTGATTATTTTTTCTCTCTCTCTCTCTCTTTCTCTTTCTTTCTCTTTCTTTCTCTCTCTCTCTCTCACTCTCACTTTCTTTGTGTGCCCCCCAATATAATAAACCTAGCCAGTTTTGTTACCTGCTTATTTGAGCTCTGGTGAGAGAAGAACCAATCAGCTGCCTTCTCTCAACCACCTCAACCAATCACAGAGGATGGACAGACAGACATAGAGAGAGAAAGAGTGGAGAGAATGAGGATCAGTGTGAGCGATGAAGACAAAAAGAGGTGAGGAGTTTCTAACAGAAAGAAAGAGAGAGAGAGAGGAAGGGAAGAAGAGAGAGACAGTTACTGAAGTGTGAATAGATCTCTGTTTGCCTACAAAAATCCGGATCTCTCTATATGGGCAAAGATGGTACCAGGATCTCCTTATATGGGCAAAGATGGCAGCTTTGGGTCTTTTTTTTTTGTAGGTGAACTTCAGAGGTGTATATGGAGTGCTAAAATGAATTATTGCAGTGCCTTTTTAGTGTCTACTTGATTTGCTTCATTAAGTAGCAAGGCCATGATTGCGTCATGATCATTGGCCTGAGTGACTCAGCTTAATAACAGTGGTCCTCCCATTGGCCTGAGTGACTCAGCTTAATGTCAGTGGTACTTTGCATTCGGCATTTTCCTGTTCACCACAGGTACTTTACAATTCAACAAGAAGTGTGTGTGTGTATTCGGGAAGGGTCAGAGGTTGAGTGGGGATTCTCTTAACTACATCATGTGCCACGTACTCAAACTTTGACTTGATTGATCACATGGAGAAGAGAGCAGTGGTGGCGTTTACATAAATTCAAGTTTAAAGCTGTGTGTGTGTGTGTGTGTGTGTGTGTGTTCGCGTGCGTGTTATGCATGCACGTGTGTTTTTATCATTTTGTTAATATTAACAAAAGGGAGATGCGTTATGAGATGTGAAATATATGTATGCTGTGATGAATCAGATGGATTTTTTTAAGAGTTTACTTTTTACAAAAAAAAAAAGAAAATAAAATTCAAAGTACAATATACCCATGTCATTCTTATTTGCCGTTCAACTAGTGCGAGGGTCGCTAGTAGTCAATTTAAACTCAATATGAATGTTCGAAAAATTCACTGATGAGGCTCCATATTGACCCTTTCAGTCTGTTTCGGTTGAAACCCTCAAAACCAACGCAGACACTTTGAAATTAAAATGAACCGGACTTTAGCGTAATGCTCTACAAAATGACGACTTTAAAACTTGTTTTTTGTTTTTGTTGGTCCCCAAGTTACCATTAACTTAATGTTATTTTTCTGTGCTACCGGAAAAACCTTGGTGTCGCACATGTTTAAAAAGGTCAATACATAGCCTATATTGTGTGTCTAGTGTGAATAAGTGTGAGTATTGTGCTAATAATTATACACTTTCATTTCTGACAGCAAAGAAAGTGGTACTGAAACTGATCTGTTCAAGGCAGTTTATTAGCTTTACTTTGACGTTTAACGTTTAACCAGATGAGAAAACCGCTCGTCAGTGTGCTTTCTGATCTGAGAACAGACAAAAGATGTCTTCATTTGTTCAACTTAAATCTGTCGCTGAAACGCCATCTCCCTTTTCGTCTCATGAGTCGTACTTCCTGTGTGGTGGTGACGTACGCACTGAAACAGGAAGAGGAGGTGAGCAACGAAGGAAACTCTGACACAGAGCGTGTTTATATTAAGGACTGTTGCCTAATTTGTGCTTAGCGACCATACTCTATTTATGGTGTAGGTCTAACAGTTGTTCTAAAAATAATAATAACAATAATCTGCGTGGGCAACCATATAATATCAATACTTTGCCATGATCTCTAGACCAATGATTGAATAGTTGACCTAAATGACCTCAGTAGTCAGTACCTTTTTTTAAAACTACTAAAGCAATTTGGTGTAAGTATTGCCATGTAATCCCACGCAGAGGCAGAGACACCATGTTATATTTTAAGTCATCGTCAAAATGAGTTGAAGCCATTATTTTACTGAAGACAAAAACATCTACATGTTGCTGTTAAGGATTCACTCACAATACCCCTATGAGATAATGACATGAACCACTAATTTTCATCATATTGCATCGCCATAACTCAGCCCTCTTTTACACAAGACTTATTACCTAAATTTCTATCAATAGGGGAAAAAAACTATAGTAGCCTAATTTATGGTCATCCTGGGTCATTCAAGACCCCAAATCTTCCCCAAAGATGCCGGCAGGCCCGTCATAGTTTTGTTATCTGGTGCCCCCTACAGGCCATTAGCTGTAAGTGTCAGGCTGAGGCACTTTGTCATGTCATACCGGGGGCTGGTTTCACAAAGCTATTTTAGACTAGTCTAATTGAGACTGTAAAAAAATGGTCAGAGTAAAAAATAGCATAGCGTTTTGGACTTCCATTGGGTTGACATGACAACAAAATTTAGCACATTTTTAAGTATGGTATGAAAAGAGAATGAGATCACTTGAGTCAATTTTATAATCATGTTTAATTGAAGATTGTTTAAACATTTGTACATCATGATTTCAGACATTGGAAAATAATAAACAAACCCACAACATTTGTCAATGATGATACATTTTGATTAACCACTTGTCAAAAATGTAATTGAATTTATTTCCTTTTCATCTTTGACTTAACGGTTTTATTAAGGGGCAGCCGTGGCCTACTGGTTAGCTCTTCGGACTTGTAACCGGAGGGTTGCCGGTTCGAACCCCGACCAGTAGGCACGGCTGATGCACCTAACCCCTCACTGCTCCCCGAGCGCCGCTGTTGTTGCAGGCAGCTCACTGCGCCGGGATTAGTGTGTGCTTCACCTTACTGTGTGTTCACATAGTGTGTTTCACTAATTCACGGATTGGGATAAATGCAGAGACCAAATTTCCCTCACGGGATCAAAAGAGTGTATATATACTTATACTATACTACTTATACTCTTATTTTTCAACAAATTATTTCCTATTCATTTTTTTCTTAACATTTGTATTGTTTTTAAACAAATTAATCTCAATCGTTTTAAATAATATTGGCAAAACATAAAAAAAAAAAAATACCTAGAACAAATAGTCGTTTTGATGTGAAGTTAAAAAATGTCTCCGTTCCGTGTTACCCAGATATCCACTAGTGTAGCAGTGAGGGTTCGACTGGACGGATGATGGTGGGCCGGTTTGGAGCTGAAGGAGGTTACTTGGTTACTTGGTTACTTGCCTGGGTATGCTAGGGAGCCACACAAAGGATTCTCTGGGAGTGGGGTCCATGGTGCTGTTCCCAAACGCAGGGGGAGGACCGGGGCGGGACGGGATGGGGGGGCGCCCCGAAAGCAGGCGAGGGGTTCTGGGGCGGCCCCGGCGTGGGTCCCCTCACTGCAGGGGGGCGACCAGGGGGGGGGGAGCAGCACTGGCTGGTGGAGGACGACGTTGGGAGGGGGGGGGCTGAGGAGAGAGATCAAAAACGAGAGGGTGAATGAGTGTATGAGAGTGTATGTACCGGTACGAGAGTGAGTGTGAGGAAGGAAGGGAGAGAGAGAGACAGAGAGTGAGTGAGAGAGGGAAGGAGAGAAAGGTAAAAAACAAGACAGTGCATAAGTGTGTATGTATGAGAGTGAGTGTGGAAGGAAGGGAGAGAGAGAGAGTGAGTGAGAGAGAGAAGGAGAGGTCAAAAACCAGAGAGTGAGTGAGCGAGTGAGGAAGTAAGTGAGAGAGAGAGACAGAGTGAGTGAGAGAAAGAATAGGTTGTGTGTGTGTGTGCGAGACAGAATAAGAGGGAGGTGGATGGTTAAGTGAGTGAGAGTGTGTATGTGTGAGTGAGAGTGTGTATGTGTGAGTGAGTGTGTGTGTGCATGGTGCTGGCATGGTACTGTTATACAATAATGTATACATATTTTGAATACTTATTTTTTAAGTATTTTTAAAAGCAAGTAGTTCTGTAAAAATGTACTTTCATTTGTGTTGAAGTAATATTTGACAAGGTGGGTATATACTTTAACTTGAAGAAATTGTGTACTTTATCCACCTGTGTCTGTGTGTGTGAGAGAGAGAGAGACAGAGCAAGAAAGACAGACAGATAAGAATGAGGTATCTGTATTGAGTGTACTACATCAATAATAATAACCACCTGGTATTGTAACATTCAACATAGCTACATTGGCTAAAAAAGACTTTACAGTAGCTAACATTTAAGCTGCATTGTTAAAGGTGCTCTAAGCGATGCTGGGTAACGTCACTTCTGTTGACTTTCAAACAAAACATAGAGCTAGCTCACTACTTCCTCCCCCTCCCTCCCGTGCTGCTCCAGTGCAACTGAAACTCTCCTAAACGCGCATCTCGTCTGTGATTTGCTGGAACAGTATGTTATGTTTTTATCGGCTAGGTTTGCCCAGGTTGTTTTTGTTGCCGTTTTTGGAGCCTGGGCTGTCGATTGCGTTTTTTTTACAGTGTATTCAGGACACAGACAGCCAGCAGTTGGTTAGGTGATGTTTGCAGTAAGTGACATAAAATGTTTTAGTCTAAAAAAACAAGTACCATCGCTTAGAGCAGTGGTCCCCAAACTACGGCCCGCCACCTCATTTTGGGTGGCCCCCCAAAACATGTCCGTCGTATATAGCAACCGGCCCGCACGGGAGTACGACATCGTCAAACTATAACCTCCGCAATTTCCCCCATTCATTCTCTATGGCGACACATGTAATACTCTTACACATGTAATACTCTTTTTGTCCACTGGTGGTTATTTTGGCGCTGTTTCGCGTTTGCCATCAAATGAAATGTAGGCCTACCTGCAAACAATGTAAGAGGCCTATGCTGACTGCATCAGTGCTCAAAGTATTGTAAAATTTTATCAATTAATTGTTAATAACTAACTAACTTCTATTCAAGTCATATTTCTGGGACTTTCTGGGATAATTATTTCTATTTTGTATTCCTCGTTCAAATGTTCATAGGCCAACAAAGAGGTCACAAGTTCAGGTGAGTGAAAGTTAGAATGGTGGTCATTTCAGACCACTTCAGCGCTTCATAAAATTCTCATAGTTTGAGAACTTAACATTTTCAGATTTCAGAGTTCACACATTTTTAATAAAATATACTTTTGGGAATGCAAAAGTATTTTTATTAGTATTATTTAATTTGAGTTACGTTTTACACTGATATGGCATGATGGCAATATAAACACAGCTAACAATGGTATTAAATTGCAATAGCCTATAGATGAAATGTAATGGAATATTCAACTAAGGTAGACTGCTGTTGTTCACAGCACTAAGCTATTTATGGTTACTGATATACTCCGAGTCTCTGGCCCTCTCTTAGAGCCAGGCATAGTAATCTGGCCCTCGGAAGAAAAAGTTTGGGGACCACTGGCTTAGAGCATCTTTAAAGGAGACTTTAGGTAACATTCAAGCTATATTGCTTTTTCTCTCCTTTTGCACTGTAGCTTGATTGCCAGTCGCTGTTGATGTGAATGTGTACCTGCTGTCCTTCTGCAGCCAGTTGTGTGAATGTAATGTGAATGTAATGTATGTTATGTATGTAATGTGATAATGTGAATGTAATGTATGTAATGTGAATGTAATGTGAATGTAATGTATGTAATGTGAATGTAATGTATGTAATGTGAATGTAGTGAATGTAATGTATGTAATGTGAATGTAATGTATGTAATGTGATAATGTGTATGTAATGTGAATGTAATGTATGTAATGTGACTTTTGCAAGTGATTGCACAAAATTGTGGTAACGTTATCCACGGTACAAACCGGCTATGTTATCAGGCTACCAGGTCGTGACGTTGTGGCAACTTTAATCATGAACTATATGGCAACTTTTGCGAGTACCATGGCACAACGTCGCAGATACGGCTCCTACACACAGCTGCGTGCGTTGCGTTGCTGGAGACACATCCCATTGACTTTACATGGGCTCACGTCATCTGTTGCCGAACTGAATTGTGGGTCCGTTGCGTTGCGTTTCTCCCGTCGCTCGCGTTGAGAACTACCTCCATGGTTGAGAAGTTCAGCTGTTGCTGCACCGACAGACGGCACCGGCCAATCAAGCCAATCGAGGGACGGCACCAACCAATCAAATTATGGTTATACTTCAAGTCATTTGCATAGCTACCGTCGGGAACACCCACTGGCATGCGTTGACGGAACGCAACTGTGTGTAGGAGCCAATAACTATCGGCTCCTACACACAGTTGCGTTCCGTTAGTCACTGCCACGTTACTTGCGGTACCAAATGACAACATTTATTTGTACAGCGTTGCTGCAACGCCGCAAGGCTGTGGTCAGAAGATAACTTCGCTGCAACATTATGTGTTAGCTGGGACATTCACATTTGACCCTTTGCTCTAGACCCGAGTTTGTTTGGATCGTTGGTTTGGTTAACTCTAATAATGTGAATGCAGTATACCAAATTCAGGTGCGGACCTGAGACCAGGAAACCAGGAAATAAATTGCCGTTATTGCAACGTTAGTGGTATTGGTAAATAGAAGCTAGTGTTTATGATATAAACGGACCTAGGTGCGCAAACAAAAATGTAATGTGAATGGAGACCAGCTGGATCAGGGCTAAGGGGGGGAATAATTGCACTCGGGTTCGGTCCAGTTAAACGGACCAAGTGTGAAGGCAGCCCAAGGCTTCCAAATTAAGAGCGTTCACTTGACATCAACAAACTGGCGATGTTGCTATAGGCTAGCTAGCGCCTGCGCTTATGAGTAGCCATAACATAAATAAAGGAAGTGACTAATTTGCCTAATTAGAGACTAATGTTTTATCGTTCATCATATCGAGTGATGTGAAAATGTTCTGGGAGGTCTTGCAAAAGCTTCCTTTTCAAAGTGAGAAGTCCCCAGTTCAGGCATGGCATACCCCCTTGAACCTAGAATTCTCCCACTTCCCAGTTGCTCATGAATGCACCATAATACAAACACACACACTGGTACAGATATCCACATATCTGTACCAGTGTGTGTCCAATCCAATCTTGAGTCGTGGATCTGCTCGAGGTTTCTTCCTATATGTATCTCCAATTCTAGGGAGTTTTCCGTCGCCCCTGTTACCCATGGGCCTCACTATTGCATTCTACTGCCTCTGTCGCCCCTGTTACCCATGGGCCTCTCTCTTTCTTTTCTTTTCTTCCTTTCTTTCCTTTTTCTCTGATTGCCTACATTCTGTAAAGCGCCATGATACATGTGTAATGTTTTGGCGCTCTATAAGCACAATAAATTAAATTAAATTAAATATATAGTAGGCTATAGGTCTACAATAAGTAAGTCTGTCAACAAACAATCAAGTAAGTAAAAAATAGCTGAAAGAAATGTAAAGTGCATGCATGGACGTGAGAATCTGTACCTACACTACTAAAGTAGAACATCTGTGGCTTGTGGTTTATGATGATGTTTTCAGAAATAGTGCATGAGGCAACCCACAGTCACCTAAACTGTTCTACAAACAATCAAATAGATTAATAAACAAACATTTTTCAAAAATTGAATGAAAGAAAGAAAACAGCATGAGTGTATGTGTGTCTACACCTTCTAAGAGATACTTCTCACACATGTTCACAACTAGGCTGAATGTGCTTAATGACACAAACAGGAAATCTGCTGTCACCCAAGCAAGCCAGTCGTAAACTTGGCATGGTTGACCCTAACGTTAAATACAGAAATTTCACTTTGTCTCAGAGTTTAAGGGAAAAGACTAAAAGAACAGCATAAAAGTCTTTAGAGATGATGCTGAATTACCTTCCGACGAAGTTCTCCAACACAGAGCTTTTGCCTGCGCTCTGTCCACCGACCACAGCAATCTGCGACAAGTCCAAGTTGCAACCCTGTCCGGCTGAGCTTAAGGCATGTTGAAGTTTATTGACGAGGAGAATGAGATCCTCCATTAGTTTGATTGGACTAAGTTTCTCAGTAGAGCTAGAAAGGCCTTGTAGGCTATCGTAAGAGTTTGGTCGTAGTCATTCACACCTAGTACAACCACTTCCTTACCTCCTTCCTGCCTCTCTTCAACCGTAGACTCAAAAGCCCCCTTTTTTTCTTGGTAAGACAGGGTTTTCAAGTTTTGAGGACAGGCAAGAGTGGCATTCCCCGTCGACAATATTAATTGTGCAGATGTATAGTCCATCTTATACACACCAATTTAATTGAAATAGAAATTGTAAAGATTTGCAATTTTTTGTAATTATTCCCTATTTAGTTCAGAGTGTTGCCTTTCATTTGAGGCCAATATTATGCTTCTAAGGGGTTCATATGCAGTGAGCATTTGATTGTCAGTATGCATTTTGGATAACCAAAAGTCCTATGGGGAGTTAGAGCATTTTACAAAATGCATGAGCTGGGAAATAATTGTCTAAACTACTCATATTGTCATTCTATATTGATCTTCTTTTACACACAGCTTCACAAGACCTGATGCTAGGACTCAAGTCATATCAAGTCAAGTCCTAGAGGGCTGAAATAGGGTCAGTTCAGAGATGCTTGTCCGGTAGAAAAAGAAAAGAATATTCTAGCCTCTGTAACTCTGTGTCGGTACATCACACAGTTATTCTAATTGTTTCCCAATACAGTAACTACAGTGTCTTAGCTTTCCAAAGAGATCAGGCATTTGATTATCGGCTAAAGTGTCTAGGAGCAATGCCCTCTAAGTCAAAATGGGGCAAAAGTATAATTTATACATTAGAATTGCTCAGATTTGCAGAAGAAAAGATTTGACACATGGCACTGACAATTCAATAATGGGCCTACCCTTTTCACCACCTCTGAGCCTCCACTAACCTGGACCTTTTAGGGGGCTTTCCTCTCAGGGTGGATGAGAGGATGCTTAATTGCTTTTTACCTGACATTTTTTCAAAAAAAGATGCAATGATTAATGCATCCATGGCCAGGATATACTGTAATTATATAATATGACATGATTTTAAAAGGGATCCTAATTATCTGGGAAACATTCTCGTTACAAAAGACTGAAATAGACCTCTCCGGATTAAATCCCACCTCAACAAACAGCCGTGTCCACCCAACGTCCGGGCGTCGAATGTCTATGGGAAATAACATGGTGTTTCGAAATATCATACCGGTAAAACATCTGTAGGTGGCGAAGTAGAAAAAAAATGGTGGGCCGAATGGCCTACACACACTTCTGCCATCTAGTTTCCACTGGATTTTTTGATTGTTGGTGCCAGTATACCCATATCTGCAAAAGTCTGATGTGATCATACTTATGTCAGCCTATATGTCAAGGAAAAATACTTTGTGCTACAAAAAATAACTATAGAAAGTATCTTGTATTATATATTATTATTACAAGCATGATCACAAGTATTTTTCCTTGACATATAGGCTGACATAAGTATGATCACATCATACTTCGCAGATATGGGTAGCCTATACTGTCTTGAACACGATATAGCCAGAGACGGTTGATAAAGCGAGACGATTCACATAATTATCTTGTGTTCTAAAGGATCTTTGATATAGCCTAGCATAATAACCCTTACAATGACCAAAGAGCTTAGTAAAATTACACTGAAAATAGCCTAGGCCTCAAAGGACTAATTTATATGATTAAAAAGGATCATAGCTTAGTCTAGGGTGCAATTGTTTAGGTTTGAATATTGTTTGATGATAGTTTGATTATTGAATGATCACATAAGTTAACAGTAGTTTGTAGTAGCTAAGCACTACCCTAGTTCAACTTAAAACGAGCACTGATCAAATTATCAAATGCTACAGGAGAGGAAGGGTGGGTGTGACATTTCCTAATCTGTAATCTGCTTTGGTAATCTACTATGGTATTCTGCAACTTTCACATCCAGTCAGAGATGGTTTAAGAGAGGATCATTGTGCAAGTCTAGTCAGTCTTCTCTTAGTCAGGTTTCACCTCACTTAACTGAGTAACACCTTACAAAAACTAGATGTACCGCATAGCGGTACAAAATATGACCGCCGCTCAGTCCTGTACATCCGTTCCGCGAAAATAAATCACACTTCAATTTGTCTCCATATTTTACTCCATCCCCCACTCTTGAAACTTTTGTGTATGCTTGTTTGGCATGCCTGAGTGTGTGTGTGCGGCTGCACAGAAAGTAGCCTACTGGTGCTGAAAAGGTGAATAGATTGTAGAATAGCCAAGGAAGATGTAGCATTGTTATAAAACCTTTAAAATCTCTAAACAATCACAAGTAGGGCAGTTAATCACAGTTCATCCATTGCAACTGGATTGATGAAAGGTCACTTACACCTGTAGGCTACATTGTATTTGGGAAAAGCAAAAGGTATCAGCATAATGTTATTTATTTATTTATTTATTTATTTATTGTGTATTTATAAACAAAAACATCTCTGTCAGTTCCATGCCGTTTTCAACAGCTATCAAAAACAAAGGTCATTTTTGGATGGATGGATTTTTTGTGAATGTTTCTTCTTCTACATAAGATTTTAGTCATCTTTAGTTCATGTAATACTTTATTGTTAATGCACAAATTAAGTAACAGTAGTCTGAAACGTTATTGTTAATGCACAAATTAAGTAACAGTAGCCTAGTCTGAAACGAAATGCTGTTTTACATCTAACCAGTGGTGCAAATAACTGACATGTCCAAATGGGCCTTGATGAAATGCATCGCTAGACTGTTCATACACATTTTAACGGGCCAAAGTTGAAGAGCTTTTGTCCGTTATTGTTCGTGCAAATATAGGCTGATTCATGTTCCCTTGCATTGTGTAACTGAGGCCCATGGCTAGTCTGGCTTTCATCAGACCAAGCTCAATCTTTTAAGAAATCAAAAAATAAATAGCGGGCAGATCAGGCTGGGTTCACCCAGCCTAGTCCATAGGCACCCGATATTGTTTAATTTTCCGATTAAGATATACACGCTCTGGCTATTCTAAATGCAAAAATGCATCAGGGAGTTATGGCAAAACGGTAACTAACAAACTAGATCCTAATAGAAAGCTGTTAGCTTCCCTAAGCTACAGGTAGGATTATAAGGTAGGCCTATTTACAACATAAATTGTCAATAGGCTATGCTGACGACACAAATAAAATCTCCTTTGGAAACCAATGGCTTCATGCCTTACAGTATCAAAGCGGACTTAAACTCCCCATATGTGGCGAAAAATTGTAATAACATTCAAGCAGCTCCATGAGTCAAGGAAAGCGCGAATGAAGTAGCCACTTCTAGATGGGACCCACTACAGTAGCTTAAGGTGTGTTGCTAAAGCAGCCATATAGAAATGAAGGTGTCATTGTTTGGATACTTCACACACACGTGCTTTTTAATTTCACAAGACTACAACTACCAAGCTGTAATCAAAGCACATCGATTCCCCTCTCACACCATGCACGCACTTAAAACAAAATGGCAAAACTGTAGGCAAAACTGTATCAGACCGGTGTAACGTTGGTAAATCTTCCATTGCACAGAATGATTTTGTAGCACGTGCAATAAATGACAGTCGAAAGATACAAACAGTGCTGCTATCAATTTGCTTGGTATAACCGCATTTATAGTTTTCTACAAATGCAATCAATCAAATGCCTCCATCACTCAACTAACGCTAACGGTAACATTACCTAGGTCCTTATTGATATTACAAGATTAACGTACCTGCAGTAAAAACCAAGCATGTCCGATAAACATCCTCAGATTTATTTCGGCTTCAAGAAGAAATGGGAATTACACTTCATGTGAACATCGTCCTATCCTTATTAGATGTCCGCTATGTAAATTACAGTCCTTGTAGGAAGCGTCCATTGTTTTTCCAACCCACTTTTAACTTCCAACAAAATTACGTCTCACTGCAACGATGCGCCATCTAGTGGACAAACGACTACTTATCGCCAATACTGAAAATGCAGCCATGATGATGATGATGATGAATATTTATTTTGGCTTTCTTTTAATCCTACTGAATTTGTAATTATGTATCGGCCGTTCTAATACCGATAGTATGTGGGTGCCTGTGTGTGTGCATGTGTATATGTGTGCACCGCCATTTACAGGCCAATGAGTGTACAGTCACTAAATGTACACATAACCTAATATTTTTAGACCCCCATGGATGAAATTCTACGAAACTTGGCATACCCCCAGAGAATGCCAGGTCAATCATACACACAAAATTTGGTGCAGTTCTGAACATCTTAACTGAAGATAGGGGCAATTAAAGCAGAATAATATTGCATTTTCATTTTTTACCGGGGGGTGGGGTGCAAATCACAAATGAGTGATTATGAGCCAGGTTGATGTGGGCTCTTGAGACCAACATACCATAAAAGATTCTTCATCCTCAGTGCCACGGTTCAGGTAGTTATTTAGGAAAAACTGTTTTTTGGCGGTTCGGGGGCCCAGCCCGGGTGTGTGGGGGTGCTGGTGGTGGTCCCGGGGACGAAATGAAATTTTTCCGTAAAAGTCTAGTGGGGCTACATACCCACCAAATTTCATGTACCCCGGTGGTTGATTGTCCCGGTATCAATGACCAAAAATTCAGGGGAGTAGATGATGTGGGAAAGATTCTTGAATTATGTGCATGTGTGCGTGTACAAATTTATGTTTTATGTGTGTGGGTGTGTGTGTGTGTGTGTGTGCGTGCTTGTGTGTTTGCCTGCGTATGTGTGTTTGTGCATGTGCATGCATGCGTACATATGTCTACTGTGTGAGTATGTGTCATACATTATGATTACTGTAAATGTATGTGTGTGCATGTGTATCTGTTTATGCACATGTGTGCACATGGAATGGGTTAACATGACCCCTGGAGGCAAACATACGGAAAAAATTGGTCATCCTAGGCCCTACAGTTATCAAGATATTCACAGAGAACTGTGTCTGCCCTACCCTCCTTTCCGGGGGTCCAGTCCAGCGGGGGGCTACAGATCAAAACGAAGAATGACGGTTCCATGCTATCCATGTGGGGTACATGCCCACCAAGTTTTGTGTACCCCCGGTCTTTCAGTGTCCCGGGAATCCTTGTTGGTGTCGTCACTAAATGTACACATAAATTATTTTATTGTAAGGCCCCCATGAACGAAAGTACACAAAACTTGGCATGCATTCGGAGGGTGTCATAATGATCCTACTTTTAATTTTGTGCAGTTTTGACCTTGTCAGCCAGAGATATTGTGATGAAAACACCTAATTTTTGCTTTTTAATTTTTAACTTGGTGGCTATACATGAAATAAGTGGTAATGGGATGGGTTGACATGCCCCTTAAGACCAACATACATAAAAAGGTGGACCTCCTAGGCCCCACGGTTCTCGAGATATTCACAGAAAACTGTCTCCCGCCACCTACAGGCCAGTTGGTGTATAGTAACATAAATTCATTTATTGTGTGGCCCCCATGAACGGAATTCCACAAAACTTGGCGTGCATACAGAGGGTGTCATAATGATCCTACACTTCCAATTTCGTGCAGTTTTGACTATGTTAGGTCACAGATACCTTCAATTACAACACCTCATTTTTACTTTTTGTGTTTAACTAGGTGGCTATACATGAAATGAGTGGTTATGGAATGGGTTGACATGGCCCCTTGAGATCAACATACAAAAAAAAAAAATGGTCCTCCTAAACCCTACGGTTTTGAGATATTCACAGAAAACTGTGTCTGCCCTACCCTCCTTTCGGGGTCCAGTCCAGCGGGGGCTACAGATCAAAACGAAAAACGATGGTTCCATGCTATCCATGTGGGGTTACATGCCCACCAAGTTTTCGCGGTACCCCGGTCTTTCAGTGTCCCGGGAATCATTGACGGAAATTTTGGGCAAAAAAAAAAAAAAAAAAAAAAAAAAAAAAAAAAAAAAGAATTAATCTACTAATTAATTAATTCACTAATGTGAATCGCGGACTATCTTACAACCAAAGAAAGTAGGCTAAAGGAAATTATGTGTACCTGCGTTAGCCAAATAAAGGACGGGACTGCATCCTTCACAAACCATAAAAATTAAGTTTATTAGTTTTACAGTTGACAGTTCACTGTAAGTCCACACAAACAATTCTGGTTTCCTTGCACTAGCCATTTTGGTTGTAGCCTACTCTGTCTGTTTATATGGCCTACACAGCGCACAAGCTCTGGTCAATTTCTGTAACAAACAGTGCCACCTATAGGCCTAGGATATGAAATAACGTGTTGAGTCGTGTTGGGATGGATCCGTTTGGACGCAAATATTCTTGATACGGTTCCAGGGAAGACGGAGGGAAAAAAGATCGGTTTGGTACGTGTGGACTAGGCCTAACTATATGACATTAACTAAATCTCTAGTGCAATTATATTATTATTATCTAAGTGTATAGTTTAACCTGTTAGATAGATAGATAGATAGATAGATACTTTATTGATCCCCAGGGGAAATTCAAGGTCTCAGTAGCATACAGACAACACACACACATTCACTAACAGCAGAAAAATCTAATTAAAAGTATATAATATAAAAACACAACTAAGCAATAAGGACAGTAGAAGATAAAGAATATACTAAATATACTAAAATACAAATTATACTAACTAACACTTAATCTAAAACAATTCTAAAAACAGTATCCACATAGTGGTGATTAATCAATCAAGAGGCGCTTGCAATGACTGAGGCAGGGACTGAGCCTGTGATTCTCTGTGCATAGTAGGGTAAGGTAAGGTGCTCTGTGTGAGTGAGTGTCACGGTGATAGTCATGGTGATAGTGCAAATGAGTAAGTCCAACAGCGCAACAGTGCAAGAATAAGTCTATATATCTATATATATAACTATTTTAAGAAAAGGTATACGTGTGGCCACAGTTCGGCTGTGGCATGAAGGGAGGGGTTATGCATATGTGCTAATATAGCACGCAAACAGTGAGGCAGAAAGACAGTGGTAAAAGGTGGCTAGTGGACAGACAGTATCCAAACATAGGAGGGGGTGAAGAGGCAGACAGACTATGCAGAGAAGTCTATCTCCTCTTCCTCTTCTTCATTGAACAGTTCAATTTTAAGGGAGAAGACTAAAAGAATAGCGTTAAATGTGAGATGATGCTGAATTACCTTCCCAAGAAATTATTTTGCCTGCACTCTGGACACCCACCACAGCAACAATGGGGCAGGACCAAGCTGTGACTGTCCGACTGAGCTTAAGGCATCGTATCATACTTCTTGGTAACAACAGTGACAACTTGCCATTGAAAAAGGAGTGTGGTCACACCAGTGACTCAGACATCACATGTAAACTTTTAAATAAATGTACAAAAAAAAAACAATTCAGCTGTCCCTTGGGTGTATTCTTATAGCAAATGAGTGAAGTAATCATGTGGTCTAAGTTTAAATGTTAAAAAAAGAAATACATTTTTAGACATTTTGCCATGCCCAAAATGGATGTTTCTGTGCCCATAAACCCTATAATGTGCTTTGGTCATATTTCCCCATCTGTGTTTTCCAATTTTTCTGTGCACTTCTCAACAAACCTAGTCACCACTGTAAGCATTTGAGTGCAGGTAGATGATTAGCTCCTTAGCTAGCCACAACGCTACCACCGCCCCATTCAGTATGTAATTGGGCCATATAATTGGGCCAAACCCACTATGCTGCTCTTTAAAACCCAAACAATATCTTGTTTGATCTTTTTCACAGACAAATATTAACGTCAGTGCAGTGAAAGCTAAACATATTTTGCTAAAACCTTTCAAAGTTTATACAGAATATACATTTTCTAGACTGGTCCCCTTCATAAGATAGCATGCACATTGACTACTCAACGGTTGTGAACACATAATAAATTGACACAGCTGACACCATATGTCCAAGACAGTCCCTTTTATTTTCATCTCATCAATAATTTCATTCAATTAATTTCCATTTTTCAGTTCATAATTTTAATTCGTTCGGCAACTCAATGAGTCACAAGTGTATTTCTAAAAGAGAGCTTTAGAGGCACTTAAACAAAAAAACAACAGAAGCTGCTTTTTCAAAAGAATACATGTAGGATAGTACAAAAGTAAAAACAGGAGTAGAGAGGTTGTGCGGGAGGAGGGGATGTCACATGTGGATGAAACACAAATGCATGCTTGATACTAAATCATCATCATAAAACAGATCCCAAAAGCCAAGAGGGAAATGTCTGCTTCACATAGTTGTTTAAAATGTATATAATGTGATTACTTGCAATCCCCAATCTTCACACTATCTCCCCCGACCAGATTCAAACACAATTTAGGATTTACTTCAAGAAGGTTTCTATGTCAATGATGATCTTTACAGAGCAAATACCGAACTAGGATCAGCAGATAACCCTCCTCCCAACTTTTTTTTTGCAATGGACCTCTTAAGCCATGGATCATCAGCACAACATGTATCCAACTATGCAATTCTGGTGGAGAAGTCACGGTTTCCACTATGGGAAAATGGCCAGGGATTCAGAAAGATCCCACCCGACACAACACAGTAGACACGGTCATTTGGAAATGGTTTGACATGCATTTTGGTGAAGTGGTTTTGAGAAGGGAAAAGGAATATCTCCACCCTGCCACCATGCATAGCTGGGATCGCACAATTCAACATAAAAAGGTGCATATAAAAATACATATATACACATCTGAAGTAGCCTACAGGGGAAAACAAAACAAAAAGGGTAAAATGAGAGGGAAAAAAATAAAAGGACAAAAAGAAATATATTGGAGTGATTATTACAAAGGCATGGAAATGTATGTTCGATTATGCCAGCCATATAAATGACTGTCAGACTGCAGCAGATGCTGGAGCAGAATTAGACTCATGAGAGCCCACCGCCCCCAACCTCTAGGCTATATAGGCTATAATACCACTTTTGGGATAATAATACTTCACTTTTGAGAAGTACATTTTAATCCATTAATTTAAGGATCTTTTTTTTTTCTTTTTCTCTCCACCAACTGAAATTGTAGACCCAGTTATGTAGTACACTGGGTAAAATTCAGTTCCAATGTCTTAAAGCTTGTTGAACACTTTGAACACAAATTTCTATACATAAAAAAAAAAACATGAGTTAATAAGTCATTGTAAGATGACAAATCGTAAGTATACTGTCACCTCTTTGAATTACATTAGAATATTATGAGGAATAATCAAACACCAGTGGACCAATAAGAGATGAGGTCAAAGGTGACAGAACTGAATTCATATCATGGCTAATGTCACCAGTTTTTAGGTCCCTAAAGAGATAAGACTGTGTGTGTGTGTGTGTGTTATTTTACAAACTTGATTTTATGTTGGATTTATATTGAGACTTAAGGGCTGTTCACACCAAGAACAATAACTATAAGGATAACGACAAAAAAGCAACATTCTAGCTAATATGAATGACAAAGTCCACACATAAACGATAACATTAAGAAAGATGAATGAGCTGACAGCCAATCAGAATTCATCCAATTTTAACCATCAACACATCGTTTGTCAGTGTGGATGCTTTTATTGTTATAGTTACAGTTATCTTATTAGTTATTGTTCCAGGTGTAAAGGGCCCTTTAATCTAAGGCTAGAGCTTACACATAGAAATGGTACAGATGTGTGCTTGTGCCTGTGCTTATGCCTGTGCTTGTGTGTACAGGTTGTGTGGGTTGACGTATGTATGTAAGTAATTTGTTATGCCTATGTGTGATGAAACATGTGAATGGATGTGTGTGCATGGGTGCAGTTGTTTTATTCTGAACTATTGTGTAGTGATTTTAGCTTGTGCTCTGCAACCTCTGAGTTCTTGAGGTGGTGTTGAATGTGGGTTGAGTTTGGGTTCATATATATGTGTGTGTGTGCGGTGTGTGTGTGTGTGTGTGTGTGTGTGTGTGTGTGTGTGTGTGTGTGTGTGTGTGTGTGTGTGTGTGTGTGTGTGTGTGTGTGTGTGTGTGTGTGTGTGTGTGTGTGTCTAGTCTAGCAGCGATGGTTCGGCTGGTCGGATGATGGTGGGCCGATTTGGAGCTGAGGGAGGTCTTCTGCTGCAAAAAGAGACAAAGGGAGAAAGGGAGTGAGATAGATAGATAGACAGACAGACAGACAGAAGAGAGAGAGAGAGAGAGAGAGAGAGAGAGAGAGAGAGAGAGAGAGAGAGATGAGGAGTATGGCCATGTAGGGTCAAAGGAAGACCAAGATCAAGGGAGGGACACAGGAAAAAGAAACATGGATAGAATGAAAGTATGAAGGGAGACAGGAAACAGAGACAGGCACAGGAAATGACATAAGCAGCGGGCACAGGGTAGAGAGAGCAGGGGAGGAACTGAGGGAGGTACATTGCCATGAAGGAAAGGAGAAAACAATACATACAAAAACAAACAAACAAACAAACAAACAAACAAACAAACAAACAAACAAAGGGTTGGGCTTACCTAGGTACACCAGGGGGCAGTGCGGGGGGTACTCTGGCAGGGCGTGAGGGCACCTGGGGGGGTGCAGGGGTGGGGTCCATGGTGCTGTTCCCAAACGCAGGGGGAGGACCGGGGCGGGACGGGATGGGGGGCGCCCCGAAAGCAGGCGAGGGGTTCTGGGGCGGCCCCGGCGTGGGTCCCCTCACTGCAGGGGGGCGACCGGGGGGAGCAGCACTGGCTGGTGGAGGACGACGTTGGGAGGGGGGGCTGAGGAGAGAGATCAAAAACGAGAGAGTGTGAGAGAGGTAAGGAGAGGTCAAAAACAAGAGAGTGAGTGTATGAGAGTGTATGTATGAGAGTGAGTGAGTGAGGAAGGAAGGGAGAGAGAGAGACAAAGAGTGAGTGAGAGAGGGAAGGAGAGAAAGAATAGGTTGTGTGTGTGTGTGTGTGTGAGTCTGATATCTAAACATCATAACATTATAAGTAGCTGCTGTCCTTCAGCAACCTTATTTGATTACTTCATTTGTAAGTCACTGTGGATGAAAGCATCAGCTAAATGGAAGAATATAATGTAAACCTATGTGAAAGTGTGCCTTCTTAGCTAAATGGAGAAATGTTATGTAAATGTAATGTATGTAATGTGAATGTAATGTGAATGTAATGTATGTAATGTGATAATGTGAATGTAATGTATGTAATGTGAATGTAATGTATGTAATGTGATAATGTGAATGTAATGTATGTAATGTGATAATGTGAATGTAATGTATGTAATGTGAATGTAATGTGTATGTAATGTATGTAATGTATGTAATGTGAATGTAATGTATGTAATGTGAATGTAATGTATGTAATGTATGTAATGTGAGAGTGTACCTGCTGTCCTTCTGCAGCCAGTTGTCGTCGACGGGTGGAGGTACGGGCACAGAGATGGTGGTGGTGCTGATGTCCCCGATGATCTTGAGCGCCTCCTTGAGGGCGTGGTACATGCGCAGCATCTCGTCGCGTCGCTGGGCCTGATCGGCCGACTCCTCCATCAGACTGCTCTGGTCGCCCGAGCTGTACAGGTAGGAGAGCAGCTCGCAGTGGATGAACTCCTTCGCCTGAAAAGGCAGGGAGATATAAACGGAATACTATTAAAATATGGATTATGCCGTGTGGAGTGGGTTATGCAGAGTGTTGCCATTCAAAATCAAAAATATATTTCCCTGAATTTTTCAAGGACTACACAAAGCTGAATTTTCATAACCATTATAGGGTATAGGTTATAGGCTAAAGCTGAATTTTCATAACCGTTATAGGGTATAGCTGAATATTCATAAACCTAATAGGGTATAGGTTATAGGGTATAGCTGAATTGTCATAACCGTTATTGGTATAGCTGAATTTTGATAACCATTATAGGGTATAGTGTATAGCTGCACTGACGCTGTTGATCATGAGGTGCATGATGGTCTTGGGCATGAGGTCGCGGATGGATTTGTTGATGATGCCGATGTAGGAGTCCACCAGGTTCCTAATGGTCTCCACCTGCCGCTCCAGCTGCGGATCCATGGAGATGCTGTTGTCGCTGCCCTCTCTGGAATCCTCAGTGTCCGCCTGAAACAGCACGGCAGCGGAGAAGACAGACTCAGACACGAACACAGGGGAAAATATACACAGGAAATACACAGTATGTATATTTGGAGAGACTCGCACAGCAGAATGTGCATGGAAAATATGATGTGCAGCTGTTATTGGTACTTTCGGGAGAGAGAGAGAGAGAGAGAGAGTCAGTAACTAACAGGGATAAGGGAGAGAAGTGAAATCTTTGGGGTCAGTGTATGCTTCATATGGTGCATTAATTCAATTCAGTAGACCAGGGCTGCCCAACCTTTTTTGAACCAAGATCTACTTTTAAAGTTGACAGTGTCCAAAGATCTACTAAGCCAAACAGAAAGCTGTAGTCATTACCGGTAACTACATATACCGGTAAGTATATTCTGCTATTTCAATTCTGCTCTTCCTCAGAGTTTGCACAATTCTGTAATCTCAATACCCAAACACCCAGTATCCTCATGCTCTAAAACTGATTGGACCCTGTTCATTGTCAACCTGAACACTGTTGTGTTGCATTGCTTTGTGCACCGTCAGTTTGGAAAAACCTGTGCTGCACAAGTGACTGATCTAACCTACTGAAAGTGTACGTATTCTCGAATGCTGCCCAAGGGGTTGTGTTGTGTTTCAACCTGTTGTCACTCTTCATCTCAAAAATATGTTTTGTTGTAGTTACAGACAAATGGATCCATAGCGCTGTGGACGTCAATTTCCGATGTAGCCTAAAGACTGCAAATAACTCGAATGGTCGATTCAGCACTTTTCTGTCAAGTTAAACTTGTGCTTGTGTGTCAAAATTATGCAACCTATTGGTGTGATCGGCTACTGTAAGAAAGTGAAATGAATAAATATATGGATTAGAGATTGAGATTGGATAAGAGGCTACGAGTGATTGCATCTTAAAAGTATTGCCAAAACCTACATTTTATTTAAGAAATGTTATTATATTTTACGTCTATACAATATTTTCTAACGACTGGGACTCAATATGCTATCGACAGAATTAACTGTGATTGACTGGTTGGGCACCCTTGCAGTAGATACTATTGTAGATGGACAGATTAACTGCGATTGACTGGTTGGGCACCCTTGCAGTAGATACTATTGTAGATGGACAGATTAACTGTGATTGACTGGTTGGGCACCCTTGCAGTAGATACTATTGTAGATGGATGGATAGATGGGGATGGATAGATGGATGGATAAATGGATGGATGGATGGATGGATAGATAAATGGATGGATGGATAGATGGATGGATGGATGGATGGATGGATGGATGGATGTCAGCTTGGTACCTGGTCATTCTCTGGGAAAACCCCAGCCCTGAGAAAAGAGGCCTTCCAGCTGTCTATGTCGTCCTGAGAGTCACAGGACAGCTCGATCTGACGCAGGTCCTTATACACATTCCTGCACAAACACAAGGAGGAGCTCAGTCACCATACTGTATAGCACAGGAATAGGAGCAGGCTTCATTTGGTCTCTTTTTGCACCAAACCTAAAACTAATTAAAGGAAAGGAAAGAAGGCTTCACTAACTGCATAACGTTCTCCTTTCCTTTACCGGAGTACTACAGTCACAACATACATATACCTGTACAATCAATCCTTTCTAAGATTTTATCTCACTATAACACAAATCTGACACACACACACACACACACACACACACACACACACACACACACACACACCTTTGTTCAGTGTTAAAGATGGCAAAGGTGTGTTTGGTTGACATGAAGCCCTTCTCCACATCTTTGATCCTCAGGTTGTCCAGAGGAAGCATGTATTTCTTTTCTTTCTCCTGATAAAAACAAACACACACACAAAAAAAAAATCATATAAAACATATAAAAAGATGCTTACTGTGTAATTTCATACATGCAAAAAATATCAAAACTAGATATATCACCAATATCAGTTTTACCCAGATTACTCACACAAGTCACCTGCACATACATGTACACAGGTTAACCACACTCAGGTTACCCTGGTAACAGAGGCTAAGCTACCCACACATACACAGTTAAGCCAGGTGTCCCAGAAGCACTGAAAGAATACTACTACTAACCTCATCATCCTTGTACCAAGACAGAGACTCTGCTGTCAACACAAACCAGTACTCCTTAGACCCGCCCTTCATAATACTGATGTTGATGGTCAACCAACCACGTCTGATCACCTGCAAGAACAGGGGCAAGATGACAACAGTGAGATCTGGCAGTAAGCAATTACACACCTTCTCAACCTTCTCCTCTGGGGCGTCTCATTGACTGATGCTGAAGCTTATGTGTTTACACTGACAAGAGAGGGCAAGGGGGTAATGTCGAAACAAGGTCACTGGCTTACCCTGAGTAACTTCGGGAGTAACCGCTGATCACCAAAAGAACGCTTTACTGCACGTGCTGCTTCTGAAGTGACATATTTTTTTAAGATCAGCGGTAACTCCTAAAGTAACCTCCTGAGTAACCCCGTAACCTCACTTAGTAGTAGACCCCTCAGGTTCACCGAGGTCTGTCATGCAGCCAAAGTCCAAGATGGCCACCAGCTGTGGTCCCCAATCTGGTGCAGAGATCTAGCAGCTCTCACAGGAGTCATGACCAGAGCCGATTCAGAGTTGGAAAATATCTGGCAACTCTACACAAATATTATTCACTTTGGATAAAAGTGTCAGCCAAATGACTTAAGTATAATTCACTTTATAAATACTTATCAATTGGTACTAATACTACTATACTGCAATGACCATGTTAGCATGACATACCCTTATGAGAAGCATAAGACAGACATAAACAGAAATATAAGGAAAGTACCCTCACAGGAAGATGTAGTTACTATGTAAGGTATTATAAGGTTATACCTTGTATGTCTGTGAGTGAGTTCTCCAATATGTTTGTTTGGTTGTGAGGTTTCATACTGGGTTACTCATTAAATGCTACATTCATTGAAGCACATCTGGTTAGACAGAATAATGGAACCAGCAAAACATGAATTATTATTATTATTATTATTATTATTATTATTATTATCTTCATCATAATCATTAATATCAGTATACACAACCCTATGCTTTAAGCACAGATTTCCTCCCTCTTGCAGATATTTTGATTGAAACTATAACAGGTCTTTTCACCTTAAACCTTCACCTATAGTTGCCCTAGGTAGGTCTTTTCACCGTTGGTTAAAAGTTGTGGAGGTTAAAAGGTTACATATGTTGGGATGCAGATGAGGGTTAGCAGCTTAGCGGCGTTTCATGAAAACTGTGATGCTTAGCGTCATTCAAAGCCGCTTAGCGTTGTTTCTCGTCATCAGCTCAAGCGTGAAGCTTGACGCATAAAAGCAAGTTACACATACTAGATGTGGTTAGTAGTTTAAGGAAGCAAAGGAGTGAGTGAAAGAGAGAGAGAAAGAGAAATAGAGAGAGAAAGAAAGAGAGAGAGAGAGAGAGAGAGAGAGAGAGAGAGAGAGAGAGAGAGAGAGAGAGAGAAAGAGAGAGAGAAAGATAGAGAGAAAGAGAGAGAGAGTTGGCCAATACAAATGAATAGCTTACAAAAGCTAGACAGTAGGAACTTATCTCGTACAGTATTTCTGTGGAAGAAAGCCCCACGTCCCTAGGAGCAAAACCAACATGCAAAAAGGTAGTAGTCATGCTTACAAGGTTAGGGTCACTATGTTGACAGGGTGGGTTATTATGTGTTACACATGCTGCTGTTGGTGACGATAGGGTTATTGTTTGTTATCTTTCTAAAAGGTTAATTAAAGCACTTGAGTGAGAACGGATCTGACCAAACAAAATGCAAAACAGAGTGAAAGTGCTACCCAACATACTGTACATGTCATGTACATTTGCAAAAGACAAGATCCTTTCAAAAATAGGAAAGATGCACCATCAATAATCAAGGTCAAAAGTTTAAATCTCACGTTATGATCAAAAGTCAGTACATTGACATTAACATACAAACACATTTGAGAGTGTAATTTCAAAACAAATGCTCTCTTAAGCACAATAACATAAGATATTGAACCCCCAGGTGATTTAAGGAGTTAGCTGCATCCTTCACTCTTCAGTGGTAAGGAAGGCAGTGCCCCCTTCTCACCACAGGGTGGCAGTGTTCGCTGAGAGATGGGACTCCTCCAGTATTAGGACACAGCACAAACACACATATAACCAGAAGAAGAAAACACTCTCCACAGCAGTTCTCATCTCACACAGATGCATTCAGTAAATTTAAGAAGATCAAAATAAGAACACATTTGAAATTGTAAAACAAATGATTGTAAAACAAATTCTTAATAGACACATTCTGGCACAGGAATTACTTGTACTTTTATAGTTCTTAATCTGGAATACATGAGACCTATTAGGTCCCAATGCATTAATCTGAGTATTACACTAATATAACATCTAATTTACACCTACTAACATAAAAGTAATCTTGTATTTACATGAACCTCTGTGACCAAAAACCCTTAAATTCCATTTTCATTTCTAATGTCCCAGTTTGAACACAACATTAGATGAGGACAAATTTAATATGTTCTCACCATCAAGTCCCTGCAACCTATAGAATTCCAAAATGTGTGCATCACAGCCAGATAGTTCAAATAGCTCACACATCCCAGAATACCAGAATATGTGTATTTACAGTGGAGAAGCTATGGAAAACTATGGAAAACTTTTCCAAGACAGGTTGTTGAGGTACAGTTGCAGAGACAATGCCTTCCCACTGTATTCTTAATCTAGGTCCAGGTTCAGGTTGTGAATGTTGTTATATTATTATTACCTCAAGCTGGTGTGTCTTGAGCATTATGATGCATAATAATGGCTGTCATGCGTCACCCAGTTGGGTGCTGCTCACTGGTGGCGGTTAATGAGGTCCCCCCTTCACTCTAGTCTATAGCACTTTAGGTGTCTTGAAAAGCGCTATATAAATGCAGTATGATGTGAGGTCAGTTTGGGTAAAGAAATTGATAAACCTAGAAATACATTTCCTCTTGATATTTACAGTACATTTCTGACTCTGCTAGTTTTCTGTCTAGTGAAATCACTCAGCTACTACCAGGAGAGAACCCACAACACTACAACACAGATCTGGGTGAAGGCCATTGTCTCTTTCAACCTGGTGGTTTTTAACTAACCTGACCCTAGCCAGATGAATTTCGTTCCGCTATAGCTCCGCCTAGCTTCACTCACATCCATCTGGGACCTCTTCCATTGAGAGTGATTTCTGCAACCCGACTTTATGGTTCAGCCAATCAGGACGAGGGCGGAGTTTCATAGATGTGACATAGCGTGAGAAGCGACTGTGACACTGTTATTAGCGTCCACGGGTTGGCTTCGATGCGAAAGTGGTTGAAGTAGCACGTCAATAGATGACGGACAAGTGGCTTATTCAATCATATGCAAGCATTTTTTGATTAGGCCCAGCCTTCTGAAGCAACACTTCAATGGATCGGTTCCAGATGGATGAGTGAAGCTAGGCGGAGCGAAATTCATCTGGCGAAGGTCAGGTTCGTTTTTAACAGGATAGATCTGTGAGTTAAATCAAACTCCTTTGAGTCTGACCTTGTCCTCGTCTTTGCCTCCTTGTCTGCCAAACTAGCATGCGCGCACACAGGATCACAAGATATACAGCGAAGTCACAGATGATACAAGTACAAAGTGCAAAGTCTTAAATGTATAAATTTTTTCAGATAAGCAAACCAGGTGACGACCTGCAGTGTTTCTTAGCATGAAACATCAACTGACAGTTCAAAAAGACAAAAAGTGACAGTCTATGCAGATTTTACTTTATGAAGTGTTTTTTTTACAGTTAACAGTATGTGCTTACATACACATATTGTTGATGAATTTGTGTGTGTGTGTGTGTGTGTGTGTGTGTGTGGTGTATGTGGTGTGTCTGTGTGTGATTAAAGAATAAGCACCATTTGGGCTACGTCAACTAACACTCATTATCAGCCACTAACTAAGGCCTTTTCTGAGAGCATCAGTTAGACGACATGTCAGTTAGAGCGTGATGAAAAAGAGATGTTAAAAACTAGAGTGTCAGTTAGAGCCTGATGAAAAAGAGATGTTAAAAACTAGAGTGTCAGGGGAGCAGATATGACTTACCAAAATCTCCCCCTTTCACAGGGAAGGAGTTATAGGGCAGCAGAGAGAGAGAGAGATAGTGTGTGAGAAAGAGAGAGAGTGTGTGTGAGAGAGAGAGAGAGAGAGAGAGAGAGAGAGTGTGTGTGTGTGTGTGTGTGTGTGTGTGTGTGTGAGAGAGAGAGAGAATGTGAAAGAGATATTATGTGAGAGGGAGACAGAGTGTGTGAGAGAGACAGAGAGATTGTGTGAGAGTGAGTGTGTGTGTGTGAGAGAGAGATACACAGAGAAAGAGAAAGTAATGGTTTGAAAGAAAAGATAAAACATAAAGAACAGATAAAAAAAGAGGGAAGTGGAAAAGGAACAGTCAGAAAAGAAAGAGCATTACCAACACAGGAAGAAAAGAAGAGAGAGAGAGCGAGAGGGAGAAATAAAAGAGGGGGAACGAAAGAGAGGTCAAAGAGGACACAAGTCACATGCTCTTGAACACTGATGACCACAGAGGGCCCACACAGAATTAGAGGCAGTAGAGCTTCTTACTATCGATGCCAATACTGGGACAATAACACGCATGATAATGATATACAGAATATGATGATAAAATAAGTGGCCAAAAACATTCTAATGTCCAAAGTGTACTTAATTGCTTTGAAACATTTTATCATTGGCGCACCAACCAGCCTCCCTATAAGATGTTTACTTCCTTTTCAGGGCACACGTCACAGTTCTACTCCTCCAATTCTCTGGGGCTGCACATGCAGCACTGACATCACTGAATGACATCATCAAAGGGAGCTCTTCTCGTGCACTGCAGCATTCAGTCAGGGGGTTCTAGTCTGAGCAGTACAGTAGACAGTCAACAAGTCTACTTGGGCTGACCACAAAAAAACAAACTCATCACATCACAGACACAGGAAGGAAGAGCATGCTGGGAACTTCCTGTTGTTGGTGAGGAAGATGATGGGGGCGGGAGCTGACGGTATCAACTCCGTGTGACCCACGCCAGCGCACAGGAAGGGAAGGGTCACATGATTTGGGTTCCGCTAGAGATCCTGTGTGTGTGTGTGTGTGTGTGTGTGTGTGTGTGTGTTATTTCACTGACTGTGCGTGTAATGACACAGACAGCGAGACAGTGAGTGGATAGACACTGACTGTTCAAGAAACAGGAAAGGAGAATGTCTAAGGTCGTCTGAGTTACCTGGTTGGGCATGGCTCTTTTCTTGCTCACATTGGCGGTCCTTTGCTGAGCACTAGAAAAATCACACACACACACACACACAAACAGATACAAAAACTATATTTCTAACTCATTTCAATATGTCTTATCTGCAGGTATACTTTAGTAATACAATAATCACACTGCTTGGACAATTGTTTGACCTTTTTAATCCAAATCCTTTTTTTGTTTGTTTTTTGCAAAGGCATGGCTACATGCTATATGTTAAATGACTACAATCCCATAATTCAGCTGGTGGTCTTGAAGTTAGTAAGGGAGCAGGTGTAGCACCACAACAGCTTGTGCAACAAAGAACAATAAACTGCATAATTAAATGTATGTAGATATGGGCCTTAAAGGCGCTATAAAGAACAATAAACTGCATAAGTAAATGTACTGTATGTAGATATGGGCCTTAAAGGCGCTATAAAGAACAATGAACTGCATAAGTAAATGTATGTAGATATGGGCCTTAAAGGCGCTATAAAGAACAATGAACTGTATAAGTAAATGTATGTAGATATGGGCCTTAAAGGCGATATAAAGAACAATAAACTGCATAATTAAATGTATGTAGGGTAACACTTTATTTTAATGTGTCACTGTTACAATGTACCTACCTAATTAGGTACAGTGGTACAACCTGTGTAACAACATGTACTATCAGGTACTATCATTGTACTTGCATAATGTATTTGTGGGTACCTACATATAGTTGTTACATTGTAATACTGAGTGCTTTTACAAAACTTTGCCAATTTGCCTACATTTTTATCAGAGGCAAAGAGCTGACCTGAGACCTGCTGGATGGGGTAAATCGGGTCATGATAGATTTGATATACAAAGCATGCTTAGCTCCAGTCAAGGCCTCATTGTCTTCAGTGTACATGTAACAGCTGTGCTGCTACAACCTTGTTACTCTTTGATACAGTGGAATAAACTGGAACAGGTCTTGTCTTGGAACAGGTCTACTAATTCACATGTACTGTGTGGTGTAACAGCAGACACGTTTCAACACATCAATTACAGGATGCATAACATCATTGACAGGATGTATATATGTAGATGTAAGTACTTAACTGGTACACTTTATTTTAATGGGTTTATTCCACTGTATCAAAAGAGTAATAAATGTGTACCAACACAGTTGATACATGTACTACAGTATGTAGGGTAATGGCAGACATGTTCCAAGACACCAATGACACAACATACATTTTGCAGCCATCTTGAATTTAGTCACGATAAGTCGAGCAACGAGTAAGAATGAACAGGTATGATAACGGATCAGATTCCAAAAATAATTCAGTGGAAATGCATGGATTCCAGTTTCTTCCAGTAGCAGCAACTGGAATCCATGCATTTCCACTGAATTATTTTTGGAATCTGATCCCTTATCATACCTGTTCATTCTTACCGATGTTCGAATTTATCGTGACTAAATTCAAGATGGCTGCAAACGCTAAACTTCGTGGAAGATACTGTCTGTATAAATCGTCTTGTAAGTAAACTACCAGTGCTTTTTCAAAGTTCTCAATGTCTCGTTTTAAATGTCAGGGCCCTCGGAAGTCTACCAATGAAGTGTGGAGATACATTGAGCATCGTAAATGGATGTAAAACAGTGATTTATTTGCATGGCTAGCCCGATGCCGAAGCACCACTATTGAAAAAGCTGTTGGTAGCATCGGCTAACTAGCGCCAGATTTTGGAGTGCAGGGGACAAGCCGAGATGGGCAATGAGACATACGTTCACACTCGGTATCATGTTTCAATACACTTTAGGTCAATATCACACCGGAATTCTCCTTTAACTGGTACACTTCATTTTAATGGGTTTATGCCACTGTATCAAACAGCAATAAGTGTGTACCAACACAGTTGATATATGTACTATGTAGTGAATTAGTAGACCTGTTCCAAGACATCGAAGACATAACATACATGTCATATGTACATGTAAGTAATTAACTGGTACACTAAATAGGTTTATTCCACTGTATCAAAGAGTAACAAGGTTGTAGCAGCACAGCTGTTATATGTACACTGAAGACAATGAGGCCTTGACTGGAGCTAAGAATGCTTTGTATATCAAATCTATCATGACCAAATTTACCCCATCCAGCAGGTCTCAGGTCAGCTCTTTGCCTCTGATGAAAATTTAGGCAAATTGGCAAAGTTTTGTAAAAGCACTCAGTATTACAATGTAACAACTATATGTAGGTACCCACAAATACATAATGCAAGTACAATGATAGTACCTGATAGTACATGTTGTTACACAGGTTGTACCACTGTACCTAATTAGGTAGGTACACTGTAACAGTGACACATTAAAATAAAGTGTTACCGTATGTAGATATGGGCCTTAAAGGCGATATAAAGAACAATAAACTGCATAAGTAAATGTATGTAGATATGGGCCTTAAAGGCGCTATAAAGAACAATAAACTGCATGAGTAAATGTATGTAGATATGGGCCTTAAAGGCGATATAAAGAACAATAAACTGCATAAGTAAATGTATGTAGATATGGGCCTTAAAGGCGCTATAAAGAACAATGAACTGCATAAGTAAATGTATGTAGATATGGGCCTTAAAGGCGCTATAAAGAACAATAAACTGCATAATTAAATGTACTGTATGTATATATGGGCCTTAAAGGCGCTATAAGCAAGGTTGAGCAACTTCACTTCAGTTGATGTTCAAACAAAACAGAGAGGTAGCTCGCTCCTCCCTCACCTTCCGACCAATTAAATTGAAATTGCAATTGAAACTCTCCTAAACGTGCAGAAATCAATTTGCCAATTGGCTTTTACTGCAAACATAGACAAATCAGCTCGATGCTTGCACATACCACACAATAACCACTAACTTCATGCCTAATAAACCTTCACCCACCATTGTCAGTTAGAGCCCTATGTGTCCTCTAACCCAGGCATAATCAACACAGTCTCACCCATCATGTCAGTTAGAGCCCTATGTGTCCTCTAACCCAGGCATACAGTAATCAACACAGTCTCACCCACTATGTCAGTTAGAGCCCTATGTGTCAGTTAGGGCCCTATGTGTCAGTTAAGGCCCTATGTGTCAGTTAAGGCCCTATGTGTCCTCTAACCAAGGCATAATCAGCACAATCTCACCCACTATGTCAGTTAGAGCCCTATGTGTCAGTTAGGGCCCTATGTGTCCTCTAACCAAGGCATAATCAGCACAGTCTCACCAACCATGTCAGTTAGGGCCCTATGTGTCACTCACTTGGCAAATCCAATGAAGTCCTCGTGGTTGGTGTTGATGTAGGAGAGCTCCATGTCGATCAAGAGCAAGACCTGGTTAAGAGAGGACAACAGCTGGTGATTAAATCATGGCAAGGAGGATTCGTAGAAATCTGCCACAGGTCTCATGGATTCATTTACAGTCCTTCAAAACAATACAGAACGCTAACACATATAGCTACAAATGGTATCTCCCTCTCTCTCTCTCTCACACTCACACACACACACACACACATAAACTCTCCCTTTCACACACACACACACACACCTGCTCTTTGGTCTTGCCTTCTCGCTCCCTCACATGGGTGGTGACGATCCGCTCAGTTTCCTCTCTTAGCCGGGGGTAAGAAGTCAGCTGGATAAACACACACACACAGAAAAACACTACTGCAGAAGTTGAAGAAACACACAAGCACCAAAAACTACAAGTGCACAGGCATGCACATGCACTCTCTTTCTTTCTCTCTCTCTCTCTCTCTCTCTCTCTCATGCACACACTTGTACATACTGTTGCTTGCATTCAAGCTTAGCCTCACATAAATATCACTTATTTTAACTCTCTAAAATCATGCAGAGCAACACACACACACACACACACACACACACACACACACACACAGTTCTCAGGAGAAATGGGGTAGGAAGATTGAGGCCCTTGTAGAGAGGTGCACTGTGGGTAGCATGCAGTGAGCGGTCACAACTCAGTCTAGAATGAAGCAGGAGGAGTAATAAGCTCCATCACAGTGTGTGAACAGTAGGGATGCGCTAAAGCAAGGTTGTTACTGCATATTTGCACATGTTCTTGGGGGGGGGGGCATTATTCTAGCATTATTTTGCCAAATTTTGCTAATGAGATTTGTTTGATATTGTGTATAAATAGTGTACATCCTTAATTAGAACTTATTGTTCATAAAGCATTTTTTTTTTATTTACAGTGTTTGCAACTGAGTGTGACCTGTGAGTGTGTTAGTGAGGGGCCCAGTTGAGAGGGATTAAAGATGGGAAGGAGACCGGATTTGGGGACTGAAGTGACGTGTTATCAGTGGTGTGTTACAGAGGACAACTCCCACCCACACGCACACTTCAAAAAAAGTGGGTATTGGTTCAACTCGCACTGCTAGGGCAGTGTCAGGGAACTACAATGAAGAGAATATGTCTACTAGTACGACAAGATTACAGGACGGATTCGATTATTGGATTGGTGTGTCAACCAGAGCGAGAGAGAGAGGGAGATTGTCATTGGCAGAAAAACAAGGGGAAAAAATGAGTGCCTTGACTTAAATAAAATTTTAAAAGAAAGAATTAAAAGAAATAAAATCACCAGTGTGAGGTTAATCCATTGGAGTAAAGGGGAAAAGACAGCACTAGCTCTTTTGACTGGACAAGGGGGTCAAAAAATTACAAACAACTGGAGAGGACGGGTGAGGACATCTGGGGCGCATTCCAATAACGTAAGCTAAATTAACTTATGATAATAATAATAATAATAATAATAATAATAATAACGTAAGCTAAATTAACTCAGAATAAAAATAATAATAATGATACATTTTAATTTAATTAAAAGCACCCTTTCATGACACCAAAGTTTGATTCACAAATACAAACATACCAATACAATTTATAAAACATTACCATATATTTAGAATAAGTTAGAACTCTCCTAGGAGAGGAGTCCTGTGACTTCGTTTTCCAGGGGAAATAATGCCATGAGGTTATAATGTTTTTTTTTTAATAATTAAAAAAATCAATAATTATTTGTGGAGTAAAATGCAATATGTCCCAAGAGTTCTTGCTTAGTGTGTGTGTGTGTTTATTGCAGTCATTAGTAAAACTAGCCTGTTACCCGACACAAGATAAGCATTTTTTAGATTTTGGGGGTTTAACTTGCGGCTAGGGAAGTTGAGTGTAACAGGAAGCAAGTAAGGGGGAGAGATAGGAGGGAGGGGTAGCATCGGAAAACTGACTGCAGGTCGGAATCAAACTCTAGTCCCCGTAGACGCTTGGACACGTACAGTATGTGGTCAGGATGCGGTCGCTTGTGCCACAGCTCTCTTTAGATTTAGCATTAGTCATTATGGGAAAACAACGTTTAGCTACTTTTTGGAATAAACTAAAGGAGTATGGTTAGCAGTGCGTCGAACTCTACCAATGGCTGCGCTGATGACGTCATTTCTATGCTAAATGTGTATTTTCTATAGAACTGAGTAAACAACTACTTTTAAAGCCTATGTTTACAAGGTTGGTTATCAGCCCCTTGGAAAACTAGAAGTGAGCAAAGGGTCCCCAAACCAAATCTCAATTGAGATGACAATCAGAGTGGTATCAGCCAGGGGTGCATTCCCCAAAACCATAGCAACTTTGTAAGTTGCTATGCTTTTGGGAAACGCACCCCAGGGTAGCTCTGACCAGCTTTTTTCATCAGATGGCTAACAGCTTCTGAGCTAATTTAGCCCTTTTCTCGGTTAACTGAAGCTTTTACTGAGGTAGATTAGCCTTTTTGAACTTTTTTCTGAGTTAATTTAGCCAGGCTTGCCACTTATCCTCATTTTTGGAATACGCCCCTGTGGTACACATACACATACAATCAGCATCACAACACAACCTGGACACCCAAGACTGTCCGTGTCCAGGAGACACACACACTCTCTCTCTTTCAACACACAAACACACACACTCTCTCTCTCTCTCTCTCTCTCTCTCTCTCTCTCCCCAACTATGTCTTCCTTGTCTTCGTTGACTTTATAGTTCTCTCCTTCTTTTCTTGTCCTCTCACATCTCCTCCTCCTCCTCCTCTCTGTTTCTTGTCTTTCGCTTTACCTTCTCTGTACACTTGCGGATCAGCGTGGAGAGCTCAGACACCACCACGTCCACGCATTTCAGACACGGCTCCTTCAGCTTAACGATCTGTTTCTTCACGATGGCCTCAAATGCCATGTCTGGCGTGAACAGCCCCGTCCTGATGCACCATGGGATTTTTTTAAAAAAGTGGGCGGGGAGAGGGAGCAGGTGAGGGGCAGGGGAGAGTTTTTAATTCAATTTAATGTGGCAAGGTTGGGTTGGTTGGCGGGTGGGTTGGGTTGGGTTGGGAGAGTGGGGGGGGGGGTAAGGAAGAAGCATTGAAGCATTTTTATTGGATGAGGAAATTGAGACTTGACAGGGACACAATGGTAGTATTTCCATTGGATGAACAGGGGGAAGGGGGGGGGGGGTGGAGAGCAGTGTTTTGATTGGAAGAGGATAATAATAAAAGTTGAGAGGAGAGGGAGTAAGCTAAAGGAAGTAAGTATGGTTGTTGATGTGAAGTGACATGCAAAGATAAATATGAGATAGGGTGGTGACAGCAATGCAAGAAATACAGAAAGACAAAGAAAACAAGACAAGAACAGAGAAAAAAAAAAGATTGTTTAGTTCATTAGTCATCATTCAAGACAACACTCTGGTAGACCAGCTACAGGTTTTGGGTACCGGCAACGATGACTGCAATGAGGGGAGTGAGGCAAGCAAGGCCACTTAGTCCTACATAATACCAAAACAAGCAAACAAACAAAACAACAAACAAACAAACAAAATAACAAACTACTCCACAGCACCAGCTGTCACCAAGCTTCCTCGCCAACTGCAGCATTGGTGAGATCATGATGGCTCTTAACACACACACACACCGTCTAGTGACTGGGCAAACATGGCTCTGGGGTTTAGGTTTTCTGTGATGACCTAAACCACCAATAATGGGTAAGATGTTGCTTGCTGATCACCACATTGACTCATCTAACAACACCAACAGCCAATCGATTCGCTCCTCACAGAGCCCCGATTGCCCATCTGCCATGATGAGACCATCATCATGATGGCCAAGCTAAGCCACCGACTGAAGAGAACACTCACCATCCACCAACACCAGTGGAGAAGATGTAGGATGCACATCTTGCATGAGTTGCTGCCTTTTGATGGAGTATTGTCCAAGCAATGTCAATTCGAAATCTTATTCAAGTGCCATGTTGTACAATTGATTACAATTGCTAGGTTAACTTTAAATTAAATGTAAAATGTCCAACTTATGGACTAGCTTATTGGAGACAATTCAGTTGGAGAATACTGGCAATGAAACATGAAAACCTGTAGCTGGTCTACGAGAGTGCAAGTTGATGAAAGCTAGACCATGCCTTTCTTCTTCATCAACCCTTAAATATGTCTGTCCATCACAGCAAAATAAAACCACACCAAAATCCCCGCGCTGGGGCACTTAAGACAGGGAGCCAGTAGGGCTGTTGGAGGTCAGAGGAGGGGGGCACTTCAGTACATTCAGACCCCACACAACAGGCAGGAAGTAGAAAACCAAGGTCTGGAAACTGTGTTCTGATTTGTCAATCTGCTCTGAATCCTTGTTTTCGACACTAGCTGGTACGTCAGTTATATTTTCGATTGAAGGCTGATGATTTAGCTGTGAATATGATCACTTCTTGAAAACTGCAAGAGTACATCTGCATCTTCTCTCATCATATCCAGGATTGGACTCCATCCTAGCTCAAGCTCCAAGCAAATGGTTTGGCTAGTTCTTGATCTCAGGACAGATTTACAGTTAAACTGGGCTATCAGTACCATCAGTTAGACTTGAGGGTACCACAACGAAATGTTTGGCAAATATTGGCCAACCAATTTTTTTTTCCTCTCTGTCAAACCCTGCAGAGCATGTTGGGACCTTAAAGCCGCCCCCCTTTTCCGAATTGCACTATGCCTCCTCCAACCCCGCTGTTTCCTGCTGGACAGCAGTGACAGCGCCCCCTGGTAGGCCAGGAGGAGGTACTGCAGCCTACTCCAGCGGTACCTTGCAGCTGCATTGCCTGACAGTGTTGATCAGTTCCTGAATGACCTGATCGATACACTTCAGACACGGCTCCTTCAGCTTAACAATCTGCTTTTTCACGATGGCCTCGAACGCCAAGTCGGGCGTGAACAGCCCCGTTCTGAGGGCATAGACATACAAAGACACATCCGCACACACAGGGACAACGACGCACAACAGGAGCAGAAGGGAGAGCAGGATGTAAAGGGCAACAGGACAGGTGATGGTGAAGAAAGAAAGAAAGAAAGAAAGAAAGAAAGAAAGAAAGAAAGAAAGAAAGAAAGAAAGAAAAGAAATAGAGGATTTGTTGAAAACACAGAATAGACATCTCAATAGTAAATTTGAGGTGTGAATGAAAAAGAGAGAGAGAGAAAGGAACACACACAAATACACAAAACACACACACACACACACACACACACACACACACACACACACACACACACACACACACACACACACACACACACACACACACACACACAAACAAACATAGAACAGGGGTTGACAGGTGAGTTGTGTTGCCAGGTGTGCAAGACCAAAAGAAAGTGGGGAAAAAAGAGAAACAGAATCAGCTTTAGCCATCAAATACATTACTATTGACAAATGAGGCTAGAATACCTCAGACAAAACCTCTAGCACAACACATTGACATTTAGATAGATAGATAGATAGATAGATAGATAGATAGATAGATAGATAGATAGATACAGTAGATAGATAGATAGATACAGTAGATAGATATATAACAGACAAAGTGAGAAAGGGAGTGAGAGAAAATCAGTCAAGAATGGCGTGAACTTGAGAAATGACAACAGCAGGGAACCACAGAGATGGAACCAACTCAACAGGTGACAAACACATGGCCACTCTTTTGTGGCTCCTGTCCTACTGCACACTGCAGATTAACCCTTGATGCGCTACAGCTGTGTCATGGCACTACGGTGGTGATCCAATCAGCTAATTAAGCCAAAACACCAGCAATGGTTTCCTGAGCATTTCATCTCTCTGTCTGAGCAGCATCACTTGTACAGGAGCACACCATTAACGTTTAGAGATACTTTAGTGGTGATGGCACAGAACTGCTGTTTATTTTATGAGCATGCTTACAGTAGGTTGATGCTCATAAAATTAATTAAACAACAACAACAAAAAAAACATTTAAAAACTCTTTGGTGATTAGAGATATATTTAGTCTCATGAGTATGCTGTTATATTGAATATGCTGCTACAAGCACAGTTTAGTGCAGTAGTGTAACGCATATATACTGTAGCAGCGGGGTGAGTGTACTTGCCTGACACCATGGATGTTCTTGATGGCATAACTGATCTCTCTCCTGAGCTCCTTCTCATCAAACTTCATCTGTGATCAGAACATTAGCACATACACATGAAACATTATAGGTCAGGCTGCACTGTGATCAGAACATTAGAACATACACATATAAAAAATTATAGGTCAGGCTGCACTGCAGTTAACAGTAGTGTAGAGGCTAGGGCATTGGGCTAGCTGGTTTTGCCCTTGGACACTTAACCCCAGAGTTGCTTCAGGGGGATTTTTGCCAGCAAAGGGTGTCTGTGTCACTTTGAATGAATGTGTTCTACATTACTGCCTTTGAAGAACAACGAAAACAACTCACACCTTAATTGATTTTGTAAACATTAATATTGCAAACAGTAACCCCCGCCTCCCACAAAAACGTACAGTGCTCTATCAGGGGCCTTGGTGTCACATTGCTGTAACAGTTGCTCTCGCACTACTTTCTTATTATACTGCTGGAACTACATAGGGCACCTTGAAGAGCTCGTAGGGGAAGATCTCGTGGAAGACGCGGTTGATGCGAGCACCTCCAGAAAGTTCCACAGTGTCCACTTGGTCACCTGAACCCTCGATGCGCTTCTCAAAGTCCACACCGAACTGTTGAACCATCCTTAAGGGAGGACAGAGTAAGGTTGAGTGGGACTGTGTACAAGATTGTGTCTGTGTCTGTGTCAATATTGCTAGTCACTAGTCAGCTCATA
Source organism: Alosa alosa (assembly GCF_017589495.1). NCBI lineage: Eukaryota > Metazoa > Chordata > Actinopteri > Clupeiformes > Clupeidae > Alosa > Alosa alosa. The sequence continues at coordinate 15,939,036 of NC_063195.1, forward strand.
CATTAACATACTCTGGAAGGACTTGGAAGGGAAAAATGAAATGTCGTTTCACATCTCATAACAATTCTGTATTGCTATCTGAAATTGCATCAAAAAACAAAAGAAATCTGTGTGAAAATTTTGCAAGGGTACTGTGTGTGCATGTAAATATATGCATGCGGATATATTCATGTATAGGTGTGTGTGTGTGTGTGCTCGCACACATGAACTCACACTGCAGGTCATTCATTTGGAAGTTACTGTGCAAAAGTCAGAGACTGTGTGTGTGTGTGTGTGTGTGTGTGTGTGTGTGTATGTGTGTGTGTATGTGTATGTGTGTGTATGTGTGTGTATGTGTGTGTCTATGTGTGTGCATACGTGCACTCACTGGAGTAAAGCCTTGGTCTTTCGCTGCGGGTCATCGGGCTTGAAGTTTTTGTACTCCTCCACTTCCTTCTCCAGCGAGAGCAGCTGAGACTGCAGTTTGCTGCGCAGAGTCGGCAGAGTGTCGCGGATGTGGTTGGTCAGTTGCTGCAGAGGGAGACCATTGTTATTTTTAAAAAGTGGATGGTGAGATGAACATACAATTGGACGAGAAACATTATGAGGAATAAGATACCTACAGAATGACAAATATATATAGTTTCAGCTTCAGAACAGTAAAGTATAACAAAGAGCGAAAGAGAGGAGAGAGTCAAGATCAGAACTTGGAAGAGACATAAGAAAACAGCGAATGCTGTCATTCATCATTTCAGTTCATCAAGAAAAATACTTAAATAGGACTCACAAAGATAAAGAGCAGTGCAGAAAGAGAAATGGACGTCAGGCTGAAACTGACATGAAACACCTTTGAGGGACCTCTTCTTTGACTAGCCTATTTGGGCTAGTGGTTCTCAGACTTTTTCCATCTCTCCCCACTTTGGAGGTAGGGAATTTTCAAGCCCTACCTGACCCCCATCACCCCAGCAAAATGGAAACGTTAAAATAATATTTTGGCATTTTGGTTTCATGTTACTTTTCCCGTTTCAGTCCGCTGGATCAGATGTTATTTTATTTCATATGCCTGTCTGTTTATGACTCCTATGTTTGTGTGTGGCTATTTTGTTTTGAGTCTATGACCTTCCATGTAAATAAAGAAAGGTGTTATCATTCCTGTTCATCGCACCCCTACCTGTCATGTCTTTATTCCCCACTAATGGGGCCAGCCCCTCACTCACGCTAAGATCTCAAACTTCTCTTTTGTTTTAGATTTATTTGTTAATGTAATTTTGCTCCTTATTTCTCCTAAAGGCAGTTTAGGAGAAACAGATCAAATCTCAATGAGAGCTGATTTATTTCTTGGGAGAGAAAAAAAAGACACATTTTTAAGACAAGATATTTTCCTTTGGGATGCCACTCAGTTGAGCTCAATTATGTATGGAGAAATAGGCTAAACAAAGGAGATGACCAGACCAGGTGAGACATGGGTAAGACGACAACGAGACTTACCTGGTTGAGGGCCTTCTGCAGGTGAGGGGTGCCCATCCGCTCGGCTATGTGGCGGTATGCCGGGTGCGACAGGAAGAACTTCCTTTCAGCGGTGAGAGCCGCACTGATGTCCTTCCTGCCGTCAATGTCCTTCTGACTACGGTTCACCACACCAATGTAACCTGGAGGATGAAAACAAGAAATGATGCCTTTATGTCATGTCTACATTATGTCTGTGTAAGCCTTGCTATAATTGCAATTGCATGCATGATGTATGCGTGTGTATGTGTGCATATGTGTGCGTGTGTGTGAGAGTGTGTGTGTAGTCGCTTTGGTTAATTATGTGCCAAATGTAATGTAATGTGTGTGTGTGTGTGTGTGTGTGTGTTACCTCTGCGCAGCGGCAGCAGCTTGTTCTCAAAGATGTCTCCCACTGCTCACACATCACCCTCCAGACCACATAACACACACACACACACGGCTCTCCTACCTCCTAGCTCATGTTTGGCTCTTCTCCTCTCTAGATTCTCTCCTTTTGTCTCTCTCACCACTCCAAATGTAATGTAATGTAATGTAATGTGTGTGTGTGTGTGTGTGTTACCTCTGCGCAGATGCATGATGTATGCGTGTGTATGTGTGCGTGTGTGTGAGAGTGTGTGTGTAGTCGCTTTGGTTAATTATGTGCCAAATGTAATGTAATGTGTGTGTGTGTGTGTGTGTGTGTGTGTGTGTGTGTGTGTGTGTGTGTGTGTGTGTGTGTGTGTGTGTGTGTGTGTGTGTTACCTCTGCGCAGCGGCAGCAGCTTGTTCTCAAAGATGTCTCGATCTGTCCCCTCGTCCATCAGGTCCAGCTTGGTGATCACGCCGATGGTCCTCAGGCCTGGTGGTCAGCACAAGGTCAAAGGTCATCAGGGTCACTTTCAGGTCACCTCGTTAATTTATTAAAAGGAGAAATGCATTCATGTGCAGCCACCCACCCACACACACACACACAAAAGTGACTTGACTTGCATCTTCATAAAAACATGACCCATGACACACACACACACACACACACACACACACACAGGGCATCAATGAATATTCACAGTCTAGTATGTACTATAAAAGTTGTTGAAACAGATAAATACACGCTGACAAACACCAAAACTTACCCTGTGGGTCGACCTCTTTGGCGATCTTGAGGGCGTCTGAGTTGGCCAGGTCAGTGTTAGCTGGCGTCACAGCCAGGATGAGACAATTCTCCCTGGTGATGAACTGAAGAAGCATGTCCCTAATCTGAAACTCGATGTCTACTGGCTGGTCACCCACAGCAACCTTCGTCATGCCCGGGAGGTCGATCAAGGTCAAGTTCAAGACTAGAGGTGGAAGAGGACAAAGAGAGATGGAGTCAAAAATGTGTCAATATGTGTGTGTGTGTGTGTGTGTGTGTGTGTGTGTGTGTGTGTGTGTGTGTGTGTGTGTGTGTGTGTGTGTGTGTGCATTCAAGGTTTCTACAGATTTCAACAAGTTAAATTTCTGTAAGACCCCGTAAGGGAGGAGATATAGACAGGAAGTTTCTTCAAAGGGAGACGTTCTTTTTTTTTCTGCTATGCCTTTATTTTTGTCTGGATATGTACGGTATGTTGGGTTGTGTACTGTGGAGACACTAAGCGCTCCGACTGATGAACGGTCGGTGAGGCCTGATGTGTCAGAGTGCTTGTGGACTCCATGTCGAGCTTGACAGGACACAGGTGCCATTAATTGAGGCAACTTGCCTATTTAAGACTAGGAAGTGGCTAGGGATGAAACACACTGACGAAGGCCACAAGGCCGAAACATTTGTTACTTGTTACCCCTGTTGCTACATGACAATAAGTCAGCGAAAAAGGAATACAAAAAAAAAATGGAGTGCGATCAACAAATTATATGAAGGACAATCAGACTAAGCAGTAATATTGCTAGTACATATTGTTTTTACTGCAAAAAAATTCTATCCAGGCCGCAAAGTTTGTATCAGTTATCAGTTCCGTGTTGATCTTGTTTTGTAGTTACACACCTAGTGTTTTATTCGTTTATATATTTAAGACTGTTTAAAACATAACATTTATATGATCAGATTTTTAGCAATAGGCTAATTGGTCTAACCCACTTTCATTGGATTATGCTAAGCTAGGCTAATGGTCTCAGACTGGGTTATTGCACACACTTATGCTAAACTAGGCTAATGGTCTCAGACTGGGATATTGCACACACTTATGCTAAGCTAGGCTAATGGTCTCGGACTGGGTTATTGCACACACTTATGCTAAGCTAGGCTAATGGTCTCGGACTGGGTTATTGCACACACTTATGCTAAGCTAGGCTAATGGTCTCAGACTGGGTTATTGCACACACAGACAAGAGAAGGGTATGAATCCCCCCAACTAGCTTTTGGTGTGTCCCTGGTATTACTGTTGAATTTGTGGACTTGGAGATTGATGGCTATGGATCTGTTTATCTGTATGATTGTGTGTGTGTGTAAAAGTGTGTGTGTGTGTGTGTGTGTGTGTGTGTGTGTGTGTGTGTTACCGTTGGGTGAGAAGACTCGAAGGTTGATGGGTATGGGGGAGATTCCCTTATTGGAACCAGTGATCCGGTCCGTCTCCGCCTCAATCTCCCGACGGACTTCATCGAAGTCCACAAACTTCTTGTCCTTACAGTGCAGGAACTCGGCATACTCTGGACAGACACAGACATATGGATATGTATAAACTCTGGCCAGACACAGACGGATGGATATATATAAACTCTGGACAGACACAGACATATATAAACTCTGGCCAGACAGAGACGGATGGATATATATAAACTCTGGACAGACACAGACATATGGATATATATATATAAACTCTGGCCAGACACAGACATACATGTATGGATATATATAAACTCTGGACAGACACAGACATACATGTATGGATATATATAAACTCTGGACAGACACAGACATATATAAACTCTGGCCAGACACAGACGGATGGATATATATAAACTCTGGACAGACACAGACGGATGGATATATATAAACTCTGGACAGACACAGACATATATAAACTCTGGCCAGATGTATGGATATATATAAACTCTGGACAGACACAGACATATGGATATATATATATAAACTCTGGACAGACACAGACATACATGTATGGATATATATAAACTCTGGACAGACACAGACATACATATATATATATATATATAAACTCTGGACAGACATATATATATATATATATATATATATATATATATATATATATATATATATATATATATATATATATATGTCATATGGATATATATAAACTCTGGCCAGACACAGACATATGGATATGTATAAACTCTGGACAGACACAGACGGATGGATATATAAACTCTGGACAGACACAGACAGTTTGTGTTTGTGTGTGTGCATGTGTTTGTGTGTGTGTGTGTGTGTTTGTTTGTGTGTGTGTACATGTATTTTGCATTATTGATTGTACATTCCACATAGTGCTGCAACTAACGACTCGTTTCATTTATCTTTTTGAGATATTATAATTGACATATAATTGACATATGTCAATAATGTCAATATGTCAATTATTTTTCTTGATTAATCAATTAGTTATTTGATCGATAAAATGCCAGAAAATTGTGAAACAATTTTGATCATTCTTTTCCAAAGCCCAAGATTATGATATCAAATGCCCTTGTTCTGTCCACACACCACAGATATTTAGTGCACTGGCATATAGGAGTAAGTGATTAACTTAATAGTAATTGATAAATCGATTAATCATCGCAACCTAATGTTGAGTGTAGTGTGTGTTACTGTAACATCTATACATGAGTGTGTAACAGGGGCAGCCGTGGCCCACTGGTAAGCACTCTGTAACCAGAGGGTTGCCGGTTCGAGCCCCGACCAGTGGGAATGGCTGAAGTACCCTTGAGCAAGGCACCTAACCACTCACTGCTCCCTGAGCACCGCTGTTGTAGCAGGCAGCTCACTGCGCAGGGATTAGTGTGTGCTTCACCTCACTGTGTTCACTGTGTGCTTCATGAGTGTGTTTCACTAATTCACGGATTGGGATAAATGCAGAGACCAAATTTCCCCTCACAGGATCAAAAGAGTATATATACTTATACTTAACTCATAGGGTGATGTAGTGTTTTAGTGTGTATATTTCTGTATGTGTGTTTGTAGTGTTTTAGTGTGTATATTTCTGCATGTGTCTTTGTAGTGTTTTAGTGTGTATATTTCTGCATGTGTGCTTGTAGTGTTTTAGTGTGTATATTTCTGATTGTGTGATTGTAGTGTTTTAGTGTGTATATTTCTGATTGTGTGTTTGTAGTGTTTTAGTGTGTATATTTCTGATTGTGTGTTTTCATGGTCATTTCTGTATGTGGGTGTGCGTGTGTGTGTTTTTATGTATGTGTGTGTTTTTTATGTATGTGTATGTTTGCTTGTTCATATCGGTGAGGATACTGTGCACTGCACAAGTGTGTGTGTCTCCAACACAGGGAGAAAGCTTTCCTGTGTAACCAACTCTCACTCTCACCCCATGTGGTCCCATTTCCCATGGACTTACAAAGTCCTCTCAGCCTTAAAGGTACAGTACCTCATATTTACTATGAACCAACTGTGGCCCCTCATAGCCTTAAAGGTGGTGCATTGTGGAGAATGACTTTTGAATGAGTGAGTGTTTACAGTCTTACAGGGTGTTAGGGTAAAAGTGGTCTACGTGTGTGTGTGTGTGTGTGTGTGTTTTACCTGCTATGTTGTTGACCAGCTGAAGGACCAAAGGTCTGCGGGTGACGATCCCTGAGCCTCGTGGAAGAAAGTCCCTGATGGAGATGAGGACAGATCAGAGTGGAGAACATGAGAATTCCTTAGAACGTAGCAACCGTGTTAAACACACGTGTATCACTCACAGAATACTGTGTGTTCAGAGCGTTAGTAAATACATCTAGTGGTACAGTTACACAGACACACAACGTTTATTTATGCTGTACATTGAGTCAAGTCAAGTCAAGTCGGCTTTATTGTCAATTTCTTTACATGCACTGGTCATACAAAGAATTGAAATTTCGTTTCTTACTTTCCTATGCAGACATAGACATACTTTAGACATAGACATAGCCATAGACAATAAAAAATAAAAATATACAGACATACCACATACAGACATTAAAGTGCGAGACTGAAATATAGAACATATATTAGAATATAGAAATATAGAATATATATAAAAAAAGAGGTAGTGGTGTTGTATATTTACATAGCAGCATTGTGGCAGAGTGATAAATAACATTGATAGCATTTACATGAAGTTTAAACTTGTGCTTGTGTGTACTGTATATTTACATTGATATGCAGTCATTTCAAGTACATCAGGCTTGATATGAAGCAGCAGGGTAGGTAGGGGGTTAGGGTAGACAGGATCCTAGGTTCCTGTCTGGCTGGTGGGTGGGGGGGCCGTCAGTGATAGGAGAGTGGGTAGAGTGTTCAGCATCCTGATTGCTTGGTGGATGAAGCTACTTGCAAGTCTGGTGGTGCGGGAGCGGAGGCTCCTGTACCTCTTTCCAGAGGGCAGAAGGCTGAACAGTTCGTGTGCAGGGTGGGTTGTGTCCTTGACAATAATTAGTGCCTTTGCGGGTGAGGCGGGTGGTGTAAATGTCCTGCAGGGAGGGGAGTGGTGCTCCAATGATCCTCTTAGCTGTGTTAACAATGCGCTGGATGGTCTTCCTGTTCTGATTTGTGCAGCTTCCGCCCCACACTGTGATGCAGCTGGACACGATGCTCTCGATGGTCCCTCTGTAGAATGTGGTCATGACGGGAGGTGTGGCACTTGCCTTCTTCAATTTGCGCAAGAAGTAGAGGCGCTGCTGGGCTTTCTTCGCCAGTGATGCTGTGTTGGTGGTCCAGGAGAGGTCGTCGCTGATGTGCACCCCCAGGAATTTTGTGCTGCTCACTCTCTCCACAGCATCTCCAGTCGATGGACAGTGGTGGCAGTTGTTTGTGGCCTCTCTGAAAGTTGACAACAATCTCCTTTGTCTTGCTGACATTCAGCAGGAGGTTGTTGTCTTTGCACCATTTGGCCAGCAGGTCTACTTCTTCTCATCGCCCTTAATAATGATGGCCACCAGTGTTGTGTCGTCCGCAAACTTCACCAGATGGTTGGAGCTGTGAGTGGTTGTACAGTCATGTGTTAGCAGTGTGAAGAGCAGGGGGCTGAGCACACACCCTTGCGGGGCCCCCGTGCTCAGGGTCAGAGTGCTTGAGGTGTTGTTCCCGACACGTACTGCTTGTGGTCTCTTGCAACAGGAAGTCCAGCAGCCAGTTGCAGAGGGAGGTGCTGAATCCTAGCTTGTCCAGTTTGCTGATGAGTTGTTGTGGTATTATGGTATTGAATGCTGAACTGAAGTCTATGAACAGCATTCTCACATATGAGTCTTTATTGTCCAAGTGGGTGAGGGCTGGATGGAGGGCAGAGCAGATTGCATCCTCCGTGGATCGTTTGGCTCGGTATGCAAACTGGAAGGGGTCCAGGGTGGGGGGTAGGGTGGCTTTGATGTGTGACATGACTAGCCGTTCGAAGCACTTCATGATTATGGGCGTGAGTGCTACAGGACGGTAGTCATTGAAGCATGATGGTGAGGATTTCTTTGGCACGGGTATGATGGTGGCAGCTTTGAAAAGTGATGGGATGACCGCTTGCTCCAGAGAGGTGTTGAAAATGTCTGTAAAAACATCCTTCAGCTCTTCTGCACAGTCCTTCAACACTCGGCCTGGTATGTTGTCTGGGCCTGCTTTGATTGATGACATTTTAGTATAGTGACATCATCCAAATAATATCTGGAGTAGACTGGGGGTATTCAAAGCAGTTACTGCATTCACCCATTCACGTTTACCCATTCCCACAGTGATGGCTGCCATGCATTCACCCATTCACGTTTACCCATTCCCACAGTGATGGCTGCCATGCATTCACCCATTCACGTTTACCCATTCCCACAGTGATGGCTGCCATGCATTCACCCATTCACGTTTACCCATTCCCACAGTGATGGCTGCCATGCATTCACCCATTCACGTTTACCCATTCCCACAGTGATGGCTGCCATGCATTCACCCATTCACGTTTACCCATTCCCACAGTGATGGCTGCCATGCATTCACCCATTCACGTTTACCCATTCCCACAGTGATGGCTGCCATGCAAGGTGCCAATGGGAGTAAATTGGAGCTCAGGGTCTTACTCAAGAATACTTCCACACAGACGCCACACACACACACACACACACACACACACACACACACACATCAAACTGCAGCAGGTTCACACACCCTCCCACTGCCCACACAGTACCCTCCAGTCCACACAATACACACAATACACACACACACACAGCAAACTGCAGCAGGTTCACACCCTCCCACAGCCCACACATCACCCTCCAGACCACACAACACACACACACACACACATACAACAAACTGCAGCAGGTTCACACACCCTCCCACTGCCCACACATCACCCTACAGACCACACAACACGCACGGACGCACGCACGAACTAATAAAACACATACACATACAACTTATATTTTCCTGAAATATTATTTATTAAATAATTGTAGTAAAAAGTATTTTTGCATGGATTCTACTTTTTAAATACCGGTATATGTATATTTTAACCCTTAGTACCCTAAGCTGTTTTTAGGGCATTTTCACTACCTTTATTCATAAGGATTTATTCTGGTCATTGTAAGTGTCCCACAGTAATCATTTCATGTATTAGTACTAGCATTGATTTTATTTTGATTTTTAAAGAATTAAAATTAAAAAGCGTATTATAAAAATCTTATATTTTGACATGTATCTCACCACAGCAAGCTCATAGCTCTACATGCATTTCATGTGTGTGTAGGGCAGACTGTCCTGAATCTGGCAATATCATTGCCACGGTGGAGGGATTCTCTGGGGCTGAGCAATTTACAGACATATGTGGTGTGCGCCTTACAGAAATAAATACCATTTTTTTATTTAGTGATTAAAAATGATCTTTCTGCAATCCATATCTGTAACACGAACTGATCTGACCTGACTTGACCCGAGTTTAAGTGTTGGCCTATGTGTGCCTGTCTGCACTCATGATTCTCTACAACTTTTTACTTCATTGCCATGAACAAAGTAAAGGCAAAAAAGGGGTTTCTTTGTCGAACAAATTGCAGATGCAATGTGAGCCTTGAATTGAATGCAGGAATTTGCTAGGATCTTAAAACCAGATTATGAACATTCTTTGCCATAGAGAAACACACAATAGCGTTGGATTATAAAGATGCTTTGCCACAAAAACGAGAGGTAAGTCGAGCTATATGAAGTTATTATTTTGCCGTCACTTAGTCTGTTTTATAACCCAGAAGGATGTATCAATACTTGGTATCAAATGATAGCTCTGTGTCTCCTCTTTCATCTGACATGCGTGGCATATCTATCCGATCACAGGTCCGCGAGTAGGCTAATTCAAACGAGAGTAATGGGTGTGCAGTTGGTTTTTGTACATGCCGTTATTATTTTGCAGTCACTTCATCTGTTTTCATAAGCCAGAAGGATCGACATACTTAATGGATAGCCCTGTGTCTCCTCTTTCATCTGATATGCTTGCCATATCTATGCGTTCACGGGTTCGCGAGTAATTCAAACAACAGTAATGGATGCGCAGATGAACGCAGAGACTGTAAATATGATGCAATTTGATTTCATTTCATGATTTTTTTAATCTTCATACTTTAACGTACAGACAAGTGAGTGGTCTCGTTGGAAAGCCCCACCTTCTGCTCTGTCACACAATAAAGGCTTCTCGCTGCTATGAACAGTTGCGGAGCAATGTAACACAGAAGAAAGGGTATGTTTTTTGACACACTTTGCGTCAATCGGCTTCTAAGGGTTAAAATCTCACGTACCCCCATTTGAGAACCAGTGGCCTAACTCATGTTTGGCTCTTCTCTTCTCTAGATTTTCTCCTTCTGTCTCTCTCACCACTCTGTCTCTCTTACTCTTATGTCTCGAATGCAACTTGCACTTGCAAGTACACATGGGCACACACACACATGGGCACACACACACATACGGGCACACACACACACACACACACATGGGCACACACACACACACACACACGGGCACACACACACACACACACACAGGCACACACACGGGCACACACACACACACACAGGTTGGCACTGATGTGAGCCTGATGCAGTTTCAGTTACTTTCCCATCAATTATACATCCAGCCTTTGAGTGAGTGAGTGAGTGAGTGAGTGAGTGAGTGAGTGAGTGAGTGAGTGAGTGAGTGAGTGAGTGAGTGAGAGAGAGAGAACATGAGTAAGAAAACATCAGAAAGAGATAGAGAGAGGGATATAAAGAGAACAAGGGATGAGGGGGGGGGGGGGCAGTCGTCAGAAAGGCAAACTGGAGCAGAGGGAAGAATCTCTGTGTTCTGTCTCCTTTCTTTCTGTCCTTCTTTCAGTCTCTCTCTCTCTCTCTCCATCTGACCCGCAGTGACTGGAACAAAAATCACATCCAGGTCACTGCACACGGCTACCCCGAGGCTGCGCTTAGCATATGTGTGTCTCTGTGTGTGCCTATGTCTCTGTGTGTGTGTGTGTGTGTGTGTGTGTGTGTGACCTAGTCTTTATGGATGCATAGGATAGGTTGTGCAATTTTCATGCTACCATGGCATGGACATAAACTCCCACTTTATCTTTAAATAATGTGTGTGATGGCATGCATTTATTTACACAGGCTTGTGTGGGCCCATGGAAATGTGTGTCCATATGCATGCACACAAGTGTGTGTGTGTGCGTGTGTGCGTGTGTGTGAAAGAGATCCAGGTCAATTCAGCAGGAGGGGGTGGTGTGGTCAAGTTCGTATCCTAGATTAGCACCCCCCAGGGGGTACACACACACACACAATGTTGTCTGTTGTCGCGGCAACAGGCATGTGGACACACCCTTAAGACAAGTCTGGACACTGCAGACAGCTTATGCAGTAGTGAGGATGAGAGAAATTTCTGAACAATTATCTCTTCACATTAGTGTTTCCTGCAGGACATTTGTTAGAGGTGGTGTCTGTATAATATTAATTAATTATATAATACATATTATATTATATTATATCATTATAAATTGTATAATATAAACTGATATAATTGTTTTATATGATTATTTATTCATGACAGCACACATTATGGAGATATTATAGGTAGGCTATACTGTTACTATTACAACTCTTTCTGTATTCAGCTCTCAGCAGGACTGATGCCTGGACATATCGTAAGTAGCCTAATTGGCCTAGTCTACTGGTTGGACTGTTCAGGTTTAAGTTTCAAAAGAATTCTCCTTCGGGCAGGCCCTTTTGCGTCTTGGAATAACACACACTTGTCATCGCTTGTCTTTTTTTATATTTCCAAATTACACACATTTACTAGCTTCTGTTAGCATTAGCACTGTCAGTTAGTTTCAGACTCCATATTCAGTCGGGTTCGCAAGATTTGGGTGAACTGAACAGTATGACTAGACCATGCTTTCTTAAACTGAACAGTATACGTAAATGTGCAAATGTTTAGTCAGTAACCCGTACAAACATGCTTTTATGCAATAGGATGTCATTTACATGCATATAGTGCTGTGCAAAGGTCTTATGCAAAAACATAAAACAAATAAAACATCATGTCCAAACACATTTTCCCTAATCTAATATTGTGTGTCAATTTATTATCATGTTAGATAGAGAGATGTTTTGTTGATCCTTTTAGAAATTCATCTTGCACCATACAGCTCATCAGATAGACACAACAGGACAACCACACACTCAGGACAACCACACACTCGGGACAACCACACACACAACAGGACAACCACACACAACAGGACAACCACACACTCGGGACAACCACACACTCGGGACAACCACACACACAACGGGACAACCACACACACAACGGGACAACCACACACAACAGGACAACCACACACAACAGGACAACCACACACACAACAGGACAACCACACACACAACAGGACTTCCTTGCTTATTCAACGGCATAATGCTTGTAGGGTCGATTGATCTGCAAGCTGGGGTGATAAATAATAAAAAATGAACTTCTTGCCATTTTGAAAAGTATCCTCCTTGATTCACAGCACTGTATCAAACGGGCCTCTGTCTCAAAACCTCTGCACAGCAGGCCTGATGGGTACGTGACTCGACAGGATCATTCTGACCCATCAGGACCCGTCGCCTCTCTGAGGGGGCCGATTAGGGAGACGATAGAACTGAGGAGTCTGATTAGGGAGACAATAGAACTGAGGAGTCTGATTAGGGAGACGATAGAACTGAGGAGTCTGATTAGGGAGACGATAGAACTGAGGAGTCTGATTAGGGAGACGATAAAAGCCACTCTGAGGAGTCTGATTAGGGAGACGATAGAAGCCACTCTGAGGAGTCTGATTAGGGAGACGATAGAAGCCACTCTGAGGAGTCTGATTAGGGAGACGGTAGAACTGAGGAGTCTGATAAGGGAGACGGTAGAACTGAGGAGTCTGATTAGGGAGACGGTAGAAGCCACACGGCTCAGAGTGAGAGGGTCTTGACCATTGAGGGGTGAGTGTGAGCTGTGTGAGCACACACACACACACAGATATATAAACACACAATTACATAAACACACAAGATACATACATACAGACAGATACACACACACACAGATACACACACACTGATACACACACACAGATACAGATACATAAACACACAGATACACACACACAGATACAAAAACACACAGATACGCACACAAACACAGATACATAAACACACAGATACATAAACACACAGATATACACACACACACACACACACACACAGAGATACATACACACAGATACACACACACACACACACACACAGAGATACACATACACAGAAAGACGCAGACACACACCGGCCTTAATTTAGATGTTGGGCAAGGGCCTTCTAGACATGCATTAATTTATAATTCCTTCATTTATAATGCAAAAGTGTCACTCACACACACACACACACACACACACACACACACACACACACACACACACAGTAGATATAAGTACACACACACAGTGGATGGCCAATGACTTTACACTGAATGCTATGACCAGCTCACAGTCTTAGCACGGCTGGCCACAAGGCTTATCACATTACTGCCTTGGCTAGCATAGCTTTAGCCAGGCTGCAAGCCACTAACTAACACTGGTCAGCAGTTGCAAGGGATCGATTTAGACTAGTAGCGACACTCAGAGTTGTCACATTTCTGACTGCATGTATAGGGTAAAAGCATAAGTCACATTTCTGCATGTAAAAAAGCAAATAGCAAAGAGCAAATAGCAAAAACCAAATACATAGAACATCGAAAGAAAAGAAAGTTAATTTCTACCTTGCCTGTATTCATAATCCTTTCAATTTGTTCATAAACATCTCAAGGAGTTATGCATTCTCATGTGTCATACAACTGCTGATGTGCTAAGCCTTAAGTCTTAAAGGGATGTTCTGATGCGCAAAAACAACCTAGGGTCTATTTCCAAAAGCTAACAGGTTCAAACAGTTGTTTGAGAGCATAATGACGTTAATTGCTGCAGTTTTGAGCAAGACAGTTGTTTGTATTAACACCAAACTGTCTTACAATGCAAGTGCAAAGGGCAAAGACAAACATCAAAAACAAACTCTATTTTTCACCACTGACAATGTTCAAATAGCACTAGTTCTACATAACACCAGATTCCAGACACTATGACTGATCAGACTATTTCATAATTACTGCTTAGGAATTCAAGCAGAACAAAGGCGATGAGTCACATTCCATTTCAGAATATTCTCTCAATTTCACAGAACATGGAGGCAAAGTGATGACATCCTTGGTGCTAATCACTACTACACATGGCCACAGAACAGACTGTTAATAATGATTATAAAATGCAGTGTGCTCAATAGGGAGAGATAACAGATAGGCTAGAGTACACATTAAATAAACATGGGATATCTTGTAACTGTTTGGATAAAGTATGTGACAGAAGGTGAAGTAATTGTGAATGATGGGGATAGGTCACAATAATTACATTATCGACTTATAAAATATATGAAAATATTGACAATAACTTTTGCCGCCCTCGATATCGCCCGACCATTGTGTTTACGTCATTGTCACTGGTCGTCATCATATCTGTTACAGATTTGCGGTCGAAAAGATGTCCTAAGATATAGCAGCGTCTAACTTAAAGGAGAAATCCGGCAAATTTTCCTATAGATCTTCCTTTCTCGAGGTCACCGAGTACTACGTCTAACTTAACCTAAAGGCCTGTCTTGCA